>NC_051041.1:702500-1067500 GCF_904848185.1 Acanthopagrus latus | reverse complement strand
ACAGCCCCTCCTGTCGTCTCCCAGCTGTGCTGCAGGTGGAGGATGAATGTGTGTTGGATGTTTGGGGTCAGAACCGCAGGTCCACCGGCTGAAATTTGTCATGTTCCGTGTGTGTGTGTGTGTGTGTGTGTGTGTGTGTGTGTGTGTGTGTGTGTGTGTCAGGATGAATTTGTGTTTCTGACAGTCAGCTGCAGAATCACCTGCAGCTTCTCCACCTGTGAACACTCACACGGTGACTGACTGGAGGACGTCAGCGCTGCAACGAGTCAAATTCAAGTGTGAACGTCCTCAGAATCGCTGACTCACTCAGTCAGTCACACGGAGAGTTCTGACTCGGACACGTTTGTGTCATCAGACCCGAAACAAAGAAAAAAAAACGCCTTTTTAAATCACATTTAAATCAGTGACAGGAAGTGTGTCATAAAAACCAAGCCAGCAGCTGACGGAGGCTCACACTCTGCAGCGTCGCACCGACTCTTGTTGTGATGTTTGTGGATGTGTTTTGTCCTTCCTGAGCTTCTGTACATGACAGCTGCACCATCGGCCCCCGAGGGCCCCGGGGACACAAACAGGTCCAGTGCTGCAGTACAGTAGGTCACAGAGACACAAAGACGTCGGTTCACTGTGACATTCAGCGTGAGCAGAGAGGAGGTTCTGCACCCGACCCGCTAACAGAGACATTTGATGAGGTAATAAACGCTGCCATGTGATGAAATATCCCGCTGAATAAGTCAGAATGTAATAAACCCGTTAAGTTAATGAATTGCTGCTTAGTGTAATAACATCATTAGGAAAGGGAAATCATGTGCCAATTTATGTGAGCACATTAACGGCTTTTATTGCATTCCGTCCTCTCACAGACACGTTTTAACACATTTTGACTGATCATGACGCCGTTACATCATCAGCTGCTCCGGGCAGGAAAAAAAGAGCAGAGATATAAACAGAGAAGAGGATTTTCAGTGTTATACACACCTCTGTGTGTGTTTCACACTCCCCCACACACACTGGGCTCAGCGGGAGGCTGACGAGTGCTGCTCCCCACCAGGAGACATCATTACGGATCTCCGTCTCTTTTTAATTTGTCGTTTGCGTTGCGGGAATCGTCCCACAGCAGCTCGACGGGAGCGAGCAGGCGGGGCGGCTTTAGAGGACGCATCAACGTTGTTTCTGCCCGACGTGTCGTGTCGTGTTGTTCGGTCCAGATAAAGGAACATTACGCTGTTTTACATCCTGGGTTTGACCTTGACGGGTATTAAAACAGCTGCTTCGTCTGAGAGATTCAGTCTGTTGTTAAGCAAACTGTGATGTTGTGTTCTACCAGGGACCAGTTCACATGTGACAGTATTTGATATTAAAATTGGATATCGGATCAAACCACATCAACACTACAACTGAAGCACATGAGACGAATCTGTGACTGTTGGAGGAGAATGAGAAAATGTTCTGGTTCTACACGCTGATTTCATATCCGACTCGGTGAATTACAGGTTTTCACATCACAAAAAATGGTGTGTTTTCATTTTGTTCCTCTCGAGGTTGAACGAAATCTGTTGTTTGACAATAAAATTACTGATTTTGTAAATGGAGTCTGGTGGATTTTGCGAAGTGACAAAGTGTCTGATTGAACAAACAGACAGTGCCTGTCAGTGACAAAAACAAACTGTTAGTGGACGTAACTTTGAGAAAATTTGCCCGAAAGGATCACGTTAAAGACACGACTGTCATTCTGAAATCTGCCAGCTGAGGTGATCAACTCGACCGGACATTTAGACGTATGTTAGCATCGGTTACAACATTATTAAACCTCTGACACACCCTCCGGTTGGATCATCAGATTGATCCAAAGTAAAAGATAAAATAATGCCCCTCAGGTCTCAGAGGTTCGTGTGTCTATTTAAAGCTGCTGTAAAGTCTAAAAACAGGAACCGTACAACACTTTTCACAACTTTGTCCCCATTATGTTCCATTTAAACACACACAGCAGGCGTCGCCCCAGAAAAGTCAATATTTTTAAACAGACCTCTTTTTTGATTGGCACATTCAGGCTTCTGTACTTTCTTAATTCTTTTCTCATCTTCCAGTTATTCATCAAAATGATCTTCAGTGTGAAGTCTGAAGGTTGCAGACAGTTTGTGGTGTTTGTCTGTCTGAATCGTTGGACAGCAGCTTCACTCCAAATTTCCCCCAAAGTGCTTGAAAGGCTCTGAGAGGCTGCAGGTGCTCGTAATGAGCTCCATTTAATGCAACAGGATAAAAATCAACACTTGAAAACACTTAGCTCACCTTCGCGTAATGTTTTCAGTTTACGGAACTAATTTGTCTTTCGGTTTTGGAAAAGCTACAGAAATTAGCCACAAATGATCTTTTTTCAACTGAGCTGAACTTCTACCCACATTGAGCTTCCTGTTTGGCAGCTTTAACGTGATGAATTATCTGTCGCTGCCTGTGGAGGACACCAGGAGTGATACCCAGACAGCTCGAGTGAGAAAGTCTTCAGGTTGTGTTTACTCTGTGCTCGCCGTGTCGAAGACGTTTTCTCCTCAGAAACGCTCTTTGATGTCGAACCGACAGAATATCTAAATCATAAATGAGCCGTGATTCAGCCGCATGTATCAGAGGCCGTTAGAGATGATGTTCAAAGTCAGTGAAAGCTCTTCAGTTCTGCTTTAATTCAGGACTGGTGGTCTGAACACAACAGCATAATAGTATTTAATTAGTCCAATCAGGTGAATTGTTGCTAGGCTGCCAGAGAAGCCCGCTGTGTGTGTTTGCGGTGTGTTGGTGCTGTTGTTAACGAGCGAGGCTGCTGTTGGCCTTCGGCTACTGCTAAATTGCAAATCAGGCGCTTTGAGTCAGAGCTGTGCTCCGAGTTAATAGAGTGTATTCAGGGACAGGCTGTTGTTGTTTGTGTTCAGAGCCTCTCGGTGTTATTGACAGGAAAATATGCAGGCAGCAGACGACAGTTTGGATGCATCTGCAAACCCGAGCGAGCGGAGATTCATTTAAAGCTGAAGCCTCTTCCAGTCACCTTAAACAGCTTTGTGTTTTTAGATGGATACAATCCAGATGTTGAAGATGGAGATGGGAGTTTCTTGATAATGTGTTGATCAGTCTATCTTGTTTGTGAACGGCACGCCGGCTTAATAAACTCAAACCGTCACTGATGAGTGTTACGTTACATGTCAGTGTTATTATCTACAACACAACAATGCTTTATCGATTTTAATATTTCATTGATTACTGATCACGTGGTTGAATTGGTAAATGACTCATATATTAACAGTTTAAAGGTGCAGTCTGAAGAATTTGGGGGCAGAAATGAAATATAATATTCAATATTGATTGATCATGTGACCGAGAGGCCTCCAGACAGCAACTTCTGGTCATTGATGGATCCTGATTTCACTCCTCCATCATTAGTTAACTGTCATTATTTTTGATATAACTGGAATGAAATTGATATCAAACTTTTGTCTGACCTCATTTTCGATTTACACACATCTGCGTCTGGGTTTATTTGCCTCGCACCAACCTGCTGCAGGTGAAACGAAGGTTAACTGAATTATCGTCTGTGTGCAGCCCGAGCACATATCGACACGCCCTGTTTCACATCCACCTCCTCCGCCTCCCAGTCTGTGGTGTCGTTACGTCGACCGGCTCAAAGGTCTTCGCTCCATCAAAATCTTCCCACGTTACGCCGATGACACACGAGGAACCTTTACCATCACGCCTGCACATTTCAGTGACAGGGCTAATGGCGGCTAATCAAAGAGGCTAAAAGTTCAGCCCGGGCTACGGTTAGGGCCGCGACACCGGGCTGCAGTAATGGCCAATTAGAGCTGACATAGTGCGGAAGTGTCAGACATGTGGAGGAGATTAGAGTCACGACGGCGGGCGGGTCACCACTCCGCTGGGAGAGGAGGAAGTGGGCGTATCGCTGAGCGGAGGCTTTGATCCGTCCGCCGCTCTGACCCTGACGTTTATTCATCCTGTCAGAGCGCAGAGACGTCGGGGTGCAAATTTTATGAGTTGCTTTTCAAAATGACGTATCTGCAATTTTGGAAAACGATGATGAAAGTGTGATACAGAGTGTGTTGCTTTATTAAAAAGGTGACTCAGTGGGCGAAGGCCTGGATGTCCCTGCGTGACATCATCTCCCCTCCGTGTCTCTTTCCACTTGAATTATCGACGCGGGGGTGAAAATATCTCATCGCACAAAGACACAGGAAACACTTTCAGTTTGAAATTATATCATGTGGGACATTAAGAACACAGGAGGAGATACCATGTGTTTGAAATACAATAATAATATGAATATTGTTATCATTTAGGTTCATGGGATAATATGCAACAGTTGTAATGCATCCAGAACCAAGTGAGAGTCTGTTGCTCTCTGCTCCCACGGACGAAAATAAATCAGATATCAATCGACTGTAACATCTGCTCGCTGTAACAGCAGACAATACTGCCTGTGTTGGAGACTATTTTCAGCAGCGCGGGTCTTTGTGGCAGCAGGATGATGTGTGTGGGACTGAGTCAGAATATTTGTAGTGAGGAACATGCGAATAGTTTCTGGCACAGAGACGGTTGTAGTAATTTAACTTCCTGTGAAATACGCTTAAAAACTGGAGGAACATGGTCGATGTTGCCTGGAGATGAACCCTCTGATGCTGCTAAATATAAAGATAACAGTAGGAAGACTTTCTCACTGATATGATGTAACTTCATAAGTTAACTCAGAGGTTAAAAACCTGAATTTAAAATCTAAATTTAAATGAAATATTTAATTGAGTTACAAACGACGCACGTGAATGTGAAACAGAAGTGGAGCGACGATGGAGCCCAGAGGAACTCCACACGTTAGTCCGAGTTGTTTCTGAGCTGCTCGAGTCTTTACGATGCTGCAGATTCTCAGTTAACTCAGTTCAAAGGTCAAACTGGCTTCATGTTCTCTGTGTGAGATCGTGTCTGTGTGATGAAGAGTTCATGTTGTAGCAGCAGAGGTCAGAACAGTAATTACTCCTCTCACTCGTTTTCTCATTTCCTGGATTTTCTTTATCTTGTTAAACAAGCTCGATTATATCTGCGTCATTGTGTTTTCTTCCTCCTCCTCTTCCTCATCCCACCTTCTCACCTCCCATCTTTTATTTCCTCGCTCTCCTCCTCGTCTTCCCAGCGGTTTTTCTTCTCTCCTTCAAAATCCATTCCTGCTTCCTGCCTTTTGTCCACAGTCGCTCTTTCATCTTCATTTTTATTTTCATTTTTTTCCTTCTCCATTCCATTTCGGTTCTTTGTCCTCTCCCCTCCCTCTTCTCCTGTCCACCTTTTCAATCTCAATTTTCTTTCCATTTTCTCCCTCTCATCAGTCTCCCTTTCATTTTCCCTCCATCCTCCCCTCCGGTGTCCTTGATTTCCTTGGTTTTCCCTCCTCTCTCCCTCCTTCTCCTCTCCTGGTTGCCATCTGCTTGGGGGTCTTTGACTTTTTAATTATGGCCTGATTTCCCAAGGCTCCGGCCGTGCTGCCCCTCCGCCCCCCGCGGCCTTGGCGAAGGTGTTCATGGCGCTGAGGTACGGGTCTGTGAAGGCACTCAGAAATCAATGTCCGTGTCCCTCGGGCAGCTAAACGACTCCCGCGGCTCCCCTCCGTCACCTAAAGACACGGCCGCCGGGTCGAAGAGCGACAGGACTTTGATTTTATTTTGGCGAGAGCCTCCGTACCTCCAGGAAGCCGGTGGGTAAAAATAGCAGCGAGTGAACGCGGAGCGTTTCCCCGCTGAGGCCTCCGAGCCGTGTTCATCTGTCTGTCTGCTGCAGCGGTGAACAGTCACATGATCCCTCCGGCTCCCCGTCAGAGGCTAATCCCACTTTTCAATTTAGGAGGTTTTCTAACCGTAACTGTTTTCAACCAGCAGCCTCCTGTGTGCTTTCTCTGTCTCCATACCAACAAATTCTGCCTGTAATTTCAGAGCTGAATGCAGCTTGTTGACGGCGTTTTGTTAATCGAGTCCTGGAGGAGCCACAGACACTCTCGCTGCACGTCCTCATGTGTGTTGATGTAGATAACAGAAGAGGTCGCAGGTCGGCAGAAGCTGTTGCACCTGTGATGTTCTCAGCCATCCGTCAGTATAACAGTAGAGACTGTGTAAGAGGTTCCAGTCCCTCTGATCAGCTGGGTTACCATCAGTTTGTTTTCTCTGTTTTCTGTTCAAGTGAAAATCTGAGTGAGTTTGAGATTCTTCTTTTGGTTTCCATCAAGCTTCACCTTTGGTTTTTAGCTCCAGTCCTTTTGTTCGTCCAACGTTGTGATAGAATCAGTCGGTTTTATTCCCACCGCCTCCTGTTAGACATGAGAGAGCAGATTGCTCTGAGCCTTTTTGTGATTTGTGCCGTGCTCTGTTAGTTCAGCGACCTCTGGTCCTTGTGGGTTTGCTTTCTGGGGAAACGCATCACGGTCAGCAGCATGTTGGTGTTGGTCTTGTTTATTTTCCATCCTGCTCTGTCTCATGTTAGTAATCTTCCTCGACTCCCAGACGAACTCTGACTGCGTTGTTTGGATTCATTAGAAGAAGAAGAAGCAGCTCGTGGTTGTGAATCTTTGAAAATAAGGATGTCAGATTAATTGCGATGGTGCTCTCACAGTTTTCTGTGTTGAAGTCGTTCTTCTGTTTTGACAGACGAGACTGAAAACTATCAGCTCTCTAATCCACCAGCGAGCCGCCTGCATCTCTGTTTACACACCATCAACACTTCCTGTCATCACGGCGCCGGTCGTCATGGTGACGACGCCTCACGTGTCGTTCACGGCCGTCACTTTGTATGTTAATGTCGTTTTGAGTCGAGTTCAGCTGCTCGTCTGTTTATTTTTGTGTCCCGATAAAGAGAGAGCGCTGAAGAGCCTCCGTCACCGTATTCTCACTCAAACTGTTTGCTTACAAGATTAGACTCAAAGTGTTTCATGAATCAGAACGTGGGGAAATTGTAAATGTTAAAAAAAACACACACACACACACAAATGCGGCCGTCCTCTGTGCGACTGCGAGGAGAAAAATCTAAATCAGGCCACGGGACAATATTTGAGTAAAGCCTCCTTCACGCATTAAATCAGCAGCGCCCTCGAGGACTTGGTTTGAATATTTGGATCTCTTTTCAAGTGCAAATGTGTGTGTTGGAGTAAACCGGTGTAAAGAGGGAGCAGCGTGGTGGAGCTGACGGAGGCTGAGTGTGTTGGCAGCTGTTTTCATGATTCCCTCACGCTCGACTTTATTCCTCCCACCTTCATCTGCGAGCGGAGACGCCCGGACTGAACTCGCCCGACACCTCCAGGTAGAAACAGCTTCTTCTGTCCTCGTCAAAGCAGGAAGCACACAAACACAGAAGAGCGACTGCAGAGCGCTGATGTTCACGGCCGTCTGAGCGTTTCACTCTCCTGAGTTCAGTCGTTCCTCCAGATGTTGAGTCTGGCTGCAGATGTTGAACCTGCTCAGCAGTGATTACAGGAGATGAGGTCTGGCTCACAGTACAGATACGTCATTGCTGAGCTCAAGTGGATGTTTCATGTACTCGAGTATCTGTGTGACTTCTCCTCCTCTCAGCTTCAGAACAGCCTCGTTACTTTAGTTTGATGCATCTGAGGTGAATTATGGATTGTAATATTTTATTTTCACGCCCGGCAGATGCAGCGAGACGAGACAAAGCCGTAAAAGCCGTAAACAGACAGAGAGGGAGGCTGGAATGTGGAGAAAAGGCGTGTTAGTGTCTCGTATCTGCAGAGAGTTTCTGATTTTCTCTCTTTGTTGCTGCTCGGGACGCTTTACCAACCCAACATGTGTCTATTTGACGTCCTGGGAATGAGACTCAACAATCAACTGTCTTTGTGGTGCGTTCAGGAGCAGCTGGGACAAATCCTACTGATTCTACCTTTAACTTTAATAGTCTTTGAATTCTATTAATATGACGTGAGCTTCAGTTAGCTTTGAGCACAAATGTCCTTCAGAGGGAGACTTTTTACTCTGATACTCTGAGTCCATGTCAGAGCCTGAACTCTGTTACTGTACTGGAGGAAACAAGCTGGATCAGAACTTCTACTGTCACCAGGAGAAGTCTCTGAACGTCTCCTGGAGGACAGACGGTGTGAATGGATTTGCTGGTCGATCAGTCGGAGCTCCTCGAGGGAGACGGAGCTGGCGTTGTGTTCAGGGACGTTGTTGTCGTGTTCCAGCTGTTGTTGTGCGTCAGGCAGGAAGCAGGTTAGTTAAAATACTGCGAGACAAAGAAAATGAAGTCCAGCTTGAGTCGCAGATGAGATGCCAGAAAACGCTGCACAGACTGGATGTAACAACTCTGGAAGGTGATCAACATGGCAGCTCTTCCGTCGTTCATCGCGAGGTAAACAGCAGAGTTATGATCAGTGAGTCACTTTCTCGAGCTGACATGCCAACACGTCCTGCTTCCAGCTCCTGAAAACAGGATTTTCTTTGATTGAAAGTTAATTATCATTGTGTTTTGGACAAAACAATGAATGTGAGAATGTCCCACTGGGCTCCGGGTGTGAGATTTGAGGGGTTTTAAACACACATACTTTATAGAAGAGCTGCAGGATGAAACCTTGGAGCTGTTTGTGTCCAGACGAACCGCCAGAATCAACACTGTGTTTCAGCGAATCAGCTCGAGCTGCAACACAAACACTAGAATAAATCTGTTTCTGCAAACAACAGATACGATTCAACTCAAGGTTTCTCCTGGTTACATTTTAATTAAAGCTCAGATAAGATTTAAGCACAAATCCGCGTAGGGTTTGAAAACATCGTATTTTGACTTGAAATATCTGTTTTTTTGTTTCAAAACCTTTTGATGTAGAAATGTTGTCTCGAACATCCACGAGAATAAAATCAGCTGACATGTAATCTGAGAGTCGTATGTGTTGATACGATGAAACCAAACGACTGTAATCTGCTCGTGTTCTGCAGAAACACGCAGTGAATCCGGTCGGCTGCCGTCGTGCAGAGCAGGAAACACCTGATCTGTGTTCGCGCTCCTGCAGCAGGAACCTGGAGTCCTCCGAGGTTCAGGTGCTTCCATCTACCTGCTGATCTGTCGCGGAGCAGGTGGCGGGAAGACCGAGCGGAGGAGGAGACGTGTGGACGGACAGATGGAGAGGAGGAAGGAGGAAGGAGGAAGGAGGGGGGTTATTTTTACCCTCCTGCCTCACATCCACTGGATGTTGGTGGTAATATATGGGTGGCTGGTGGCGCTCAAACAGCCAGAGTATGACTGAGCGAGGGGGGAGGGAGGAGGGGGGCCGTAGATCAAACGCACCGTGATGAGCAGCATGCTGGGCAGGCTATCTTCACCCCCTCCCCCCCCTCCTCCTCTTCCTCCTCCTCCTCCTCCTCCTCCTCCTCCTCTTCCTCCCCCTCCTCCTCCCCTCCTCCCTCCTCCTCCTCCTCCTCCTCTTCCTCCCCCTCCCCCTCCTCCTCCTCCTCTCCTCCTCCTCCTCCTCCTCCTCCTCTTCCTCCCCCTCCCCCTCCCCCTCCCCCTCCTCTTCCTCTTCCTCCCCCTCCCCCTCCTCCTCCTCTTCCTAGCCCTCCCCCTCCTCTTCCTCCTCCCCCTCCTCCTCCTCCTCCTCCTCCTCCTCCTCTTCCTCCTCCACAAGTCTTTCCCGGAGGTCATTCTGGGCCTGAGAGCTCACAGCGGCAGAGTGCAGCACGCCGGCGCCCTAATTGTCTGCCGCTGCACTCCATTGGTCAAGAAAAACGCAACTTAATCAGCTTGTCCAGCTCGGAGAAGCTCCCCGAGGAGCCGCAGCGCCGGAATAGAGACGCAGAGATTTACAGAATCCTCTCCAGCGACGGGAACACGGTGCAGCTGCGTTATGAAGCTCGCGCTCCTGCAGACCACGTTGTGGCTCGATGTTCCAGGTTCTGTCGCCACCAACACGTCTCGTTACATCTCCAGCGGTTTCATGCTGCAGATGTTGAAATAGTCTCAGTGAGCCGTCGACACCGCGGTGCTGCTGCCACGTCACAGGTCTGTTACTGTTGTTCATCATCAAATAAAGATTCTGTTTGGCTGCTCTTCATTAAGACGTTTAATCTTAATCAGTTAAAGGACGATGAGATCTGACGGCCTCGACTTCACTGAGTCGTTATCAGCTGTTTGATTGGAGATCAGTGAGTCTGACGGCGTTTGATAAAAACACATCACAAAGCTCGTTATCGCCGAGTGTTGTGAGGTGTGATCGTCCTCATCGTGTTCACCACAGCAAGGAAGCACGTGTACGAACACGCTTCAATCAGCGCGATCAAAACTGCATGCAGTCGTTTAATGTTTCCACGCTGTAGAAAGAAACACAGTGAATCTTTACCGCTTGTTGTTCAGAGAGAAACGACTCCAGGAGGAGTTTTTTTGCATTGAGCGTATTTTACATTCTGCAGGAGAGCCTGAAGTTTCCAGAGATCTCAAACCTGTCAGGAGGAATTTTAGGGACGTGTGTTGAGAACGAGCGGTGGAACATTTTCTCTCCAGCCTTTGAAAACATCTCGTCTTTGAATATTTCACTCCGTATAAACATTAGAACATCCTCGACATGAATGCAGAGAATCATTAACCTTTCTGACTTTAATCCATCGCAAACAAATCACCGTTCAGGGTTTTTTTCAGGAAGCTGAATGGAAATGAAGGTCCACGTTAAATCATGTTAAACTCAGAATACAAGATATGAAATATTTAGAGTGATTTCAGTCGTCTGACCTCATTCTGTCAACAATCCAGAAAGTTGAGACTCAGAGAAACACTTCAAAACCTCAGAAAGCTCAGAAAGTCCCGTTTGCATCATGCAGAGGAGGAACGAGCCCGTCTGCCACGTTTAAACACAAACCTCACGTTAAAGAGGAACGTTATCGTTAAAGTTTAGACGACTTAACTCTCATTCACACACAATCCACAGACGCGATGGACACGACGCCTTCAAATGCAAATATTAAAAAAAAAGCCCACCAGGAGAAGATTTCATGCGAGTCAGCGGCTGCAGCTGAACGCCGTGTTGTCGAGGCTGAAAGGAAAGTTTGGGATTCGTTTACTTTCCCTCCGACTGTCGAGGAAAAACTTTCTGATTCCCTCTTCGTCCGTGACCAAACTGAATCATAGTTAAATGAACTTTAAGCAACTTCATGTTCCACAACCTCTGATGTGCAGCGCAGCGCCGCGAGGTCCAGGAAACCCATCATCAGGCTGAAAGACACGGAGAACCGAACCTGCTGAACGCAGAACGTGTGACAGAAAACAGCTGCGAGTGGGTCAGCCGAGGACACGCACCAACATATACAGATAATATATATACGCTCAGATCAGCTTTGTGTCAACTCTGCATTCACACCCGGGTCGGCTCTGATCCAAACGTTAGACCCAGAAGAACGCCATCAATTCTGACACATTTCCTGTTCATCAGAGCGATCAGCATCCGCTGCTGGAGCGTCAAACAACGTGACGCTTCAGATTAAACTCACAGACGAGCGTCGGATCATTTAGGTGGAAAAGGGACATTAAACGTGTTTTTGAATCATTTACAACACAAAAAAAGTAAAAAGAAACTTCAATGTAAAGACGAAACACAGAAACACATCAACAAAAATAAACACCATTAAATTAAAACAGAGAACTTTTTGTGTATTTATTACATTTTACAAATAAGAAACAATAAATTGAAAACAGGAAGCAGCTGTAGAGCAGTCACATGGTTCACTGAGATTTCAAAATAAAAGTACAGACGCTGACCTGATCCTAACCCAACACTTAATGTGTTTTTATATATCTAAATAAATAAATAACTGAAACACGTGACGTGAATCAGCTGACGGAGGAGAGAAACATCTCTCCTGACAATCAACGTCAAACTGAAAGACTGTCGACTTAATGAGGTGACTCAGCTCACACACACACACACACACACACACACACACACCTGCTGAAGTGACTGAAGAGCAGCTCCGCTCAATAGGCTCTTAGTCACTAGTGATTGTGTGTGTGTGTGTGTGTGTGTGTGTGTGTGTGTGTGTGTGTGTGTGTGTGTGTGTGTGTGTGTGTGTGTGTGTGAGGGGGGGTCTCAGCAGCAGGATGCTGACAGGTAATCAATGTCCTGTGATTGGCTCGTGACAGGGCGGCCAGTGCTGCAGCTTGTTGTCGTGGCGACCTGACTTCAGCAGGATGCTCGCTCGTTTTGAAACCTCCGATTCTTCAGATTTTATTTCCCGTCTGTTTCTGAGCGTCTCTGTGAACACGGAGCGTCAGAACGAGACGTGAAAACAGAACGTTCAGTTTTATTTACTGATTCATTTATTTGAATTCTCGTCTTTACACCAGTGTTGTCTCGATGTTTGAAACTCTGCAGTGTGAGAACCTCGGTTATGTTGTCAGTGTTCAGATCGATACTTGACGTCATCTTCATACACACCTAATCTTTAAGGCTCACAGGGGGGCGGGGTCAGTCCCAGCAGGGGGGCGGAGTCAAACCCATCTGATGCTCTGAGGTGAAGAGAAAACATTCACGCTTATGTTCACCAGCAGATAGAGTGGCAGCACCTTCACCACCTCACAGCTACACTTCACCTCACACCACCTCTCCTCGCCACGTCACCTGCTGCAGAACAAACATGTAGATGTAAATGATGTGAGCGTGTCAGGGTGAATCAACACGATTCCCAGATTCCCAGCAGCCCCTCTCGGTCGGGGGAGCTGATTCGTGCTGATGGCGCCGTGTGCTGAGGCCAGGATGCAAATGCAGCCGGCCGCGGGGGAACGGAGCGGCGAGCGTTTGTTCAGACAGAGCCGCTGCTGCTCGGACTGGAAGTGGTGAGCTGCATGAATGAAGAACAGTTTCAGTCTGTCGAGTGCAGCAGCTGCTGCTCGTGGGGTTTTAGCGGCTGTGGCGAGGACGTGTTGTGATCATGTGGAAGGCGAGGTGGAGGCGAGGCGCTGATAGGGAGCTGATGTGGCGTCTGGATTCCCAGCAGGCGGCCTCGCGCTATAAATGTCTGCGCTCGCAGCGCTGTCAGGCGATGTGGGTTACAGCCTGCAGCAGACAGACAGACAGACAGACAGACAGACAGACCTGCTGCTGCTGCACACTGTTGATCTGTGCAACACGTCTGCTGATGGAAGCTCAGAGCCTCCATCTTAACTCCGCCTGACGTGTTTTTAACCTCAACAAAGTCGATCAGGAAAGTTTGATGCTGCGTTTCTGACTGAAACTGAAACTGGAGCCAGAAATTTCTCCTTGCAGTTATTAGCGAGTACGTTACAGGTCGTGTCAATATGTGAATGAAGACTGCAGGTTTCCTCCTTCAACTATTAAAACTGTAATCACAGCTGACATCCATCAACCACATGACAACACGTCTGACAGCCGTCTCTCTGCTGCTTCGTATGTGAATCGTGTCTTTGTGTTTCTCGGTCAGCGTCGCTGCAGCTTCTCTCCCTGTGGCTGAAACCTCCAGACGCTGCTGTCATCACGGTTGCATCACGAGCAGCGTCGACAACAAAGAGATCGGCCGCGCTGATGAGGTTTCTCGTCTTTCTCTCTGTGACCACTCGGACTCAGAGCGCCGGGTTCTTGTGCAGAAACGTGGGTTTTATTTACAGGCGCTGGCAGAAACACCTCGGGGAGAGTTTCTGCTTTCTGTCAGGCTGGACGATTCTTTGAAGTGCTCCATCTTGGCATATTATAAATAAACATAAGGCTGCATGTTAGAGAGCAGGAGTGTGTGTGTGTGTGTGTGTATGTGTGTGTGTGTGTGTGTGGTTCTGATCCGAGCGTCCGTATGGAGGCGCGTGTGACTGTGAATGTTTCATCTTCATTTAAAAAACGCTGCTGAAATCACTCAGCAGCAGCTCGACGGAAGCTTTTATCTCCACTCTTTGATCTCCTTTTAATTAATTAAAGAAAAAAAAATCTAAATTGATTAGATATCGTCGGGGGTCACGGAGAGCTCAGGAATACTCATCATCCCAAAACTAATTGTGTGTCGCTTCCACAGTAAAGAAAATCACCCTCGGAGAAAATGGGGAGAAGCTAACCGAGCGTACAGTAGCACCGCGAACGAGAGAAGAAGAGGAAGAAGAAGAAGTGTGGCGGCGATGACTGACGAGGTTTAAATCACGGCCATCCGTCCTCTCCTGACAGTAAAGTGTCTCACACAGGTGACACGCTGTAACCATCCGCCAAGGGCGATCTGCATAAGTGTCTGGATCAATTTAAATGAATTCCCACCTGCCGCCCTCCCTCGGCCCCGCCGCCGCCCTCAGCTGACCTCATCCGCCTCCACGCCGTCCGGAGATAATGAAAAAGTGTATGATGCACACGGAGCCCCTGAAATCAGATTCATGGGCTCCACCCTAAGGATTTAAGGCGACAGGCAGCCATCGCTCCGCATCGTGATAGATATTTAAAGCCGACGAGGAGCAACATCGACTTGGCAAGGTCGAGCAGGAGGAGGAGGAGGAGGAGGAAGAAGAAGAGGAGGAGGAGGAAGAAGAAGAGGAGGAGGAGGAGGAGGAGGAAGAAGAGGAGGAGGAGGAGGAAGAAGAAGAGGAGGAAGAAGAAGAGGAGGAAGAAGAAGAGGAGGGGGAGGAGGAGGAAGAGGAGCAGGAGGAGGAGGAGGAAGAAGAAGAGGAGGAAGAAGAAGAGGAGGAGGAGGAGGAGGAGGAGGAAGAAGAAGAAGAGGAGCAGGAGGAGGAAGAAGAAGAAGAGGAGGAGGAGGAGGAGGAAGAAGAAGAAGAGGAGCAGGAGGAGGAAGAAGAAGAAGAGGAGGAGGAGGAGCAGGAGGAGGAAGAGGAGGAGGAAGAAGAAGAGGAGGAGGAGGAGGAGGAAGAAGAAGAAGAGGAGCAGGAGGAGGAAGAAGAAGAAGAGGAGGAGGAGGAGGAAGAAGAAGAAGAGGAGGAGGAGGAGGAAGAAGAAGAAGAGGAGGAGGAGGAGGAGGAGGAAGAAGAAGAAGAGGAGCAGGAGGAGGAAGAAGAAGAAGAGGAGCAGGAGGAGGAAGAAGAGGAAGAGGAGGAGGAGGAGCAGGAGGAGGAAGAGGAGGAAGAGGAGGAGGAGGAGGAAGAGGAGGAAGAGGAGGCTGTATCGTTGTTTCAAGGGCCATGAAACTTGAGCCTGAACGTGCCGGAGCACCGTGAGGAAGCCTGACACTTGTTCTCCCTTCAGATGATGAAATAATGGCGTCACAGTAAACACACGGCGCCGTCTGAAACACAATCCCGTCTGTGACAATGTTTCAAAAAGAAGACGTGATGATTTTAACACAGACACACTTTTTAATATTTGAAATGAGCAGATTTTAAAACCCTGCGTCTCTCCTCTGCAGTGCAGCGCCTGGTGTTTCAAATGGCTTCCAATCACATCACAGCTCGTGGTGTGTTGGTGCTGCGAGGTGAAGTGGTTTCCACCTGACTTCCTGCCTTCTTACCTTTCATGCAACGATGGTTTGTTCAGATTCATCACCGGCAGCAGCAGCAGCTCAAGTTGTTCTTTTTTTCTTCCACTTGACAGTAAATTGTTCTGCTGTAATGGACGTGCAGCACACTGTCCACCTCTTCCGGCCTTGGAGCTGATTTTCCTCTGCAGCCTTTTCTCTCCTGCGACTGAAAGCAAAAAACCCGGAGCTAAGTGCTGCCAGCTTTCATTTCAGGACGAGTCCTGAAGTCCAGGATTTAGTGACATGCACAAACCAGACGTGTTATTCGCTCTCAGACCTCGTCTGTCTCCCACTCTCATCAGCGGACCTTGATGAATGCTGCTGCTGGTGAAGCCGGCTGGATTACTGCTCGTTTTGTGGCGCTCACCTTCAAGAGTTGGATCTCTGTAATCATCCAACGCCGGCTCGCTCGCAACCAATCAGTGCTGAACAAGAGCATGACGGCCTTCAGCCTCCACGCACTCCAGAGCAGCTCATCCATGTGATGTGCAGATCAGTGATTCGTCAGAGTCCCGAGTGTCGGGAATTAAATCTTTTAATGGGGGATTTTCTCTGCTGGTTGATGTTCGGGTGTCGTTAACGATCCTCGCGAGCTGAGGTCACCGCACGCCGCCACCTCCCGCTTCCTGTTAGCGTTCGCTCGGCTTCGATGTTTACAGTCGGGATGATTAGAGCGCCGCCGCCGTCACTCAGGAGCGAGGTGAGGAAGAGCACAATGGAATTCTTCAGTCGAGGTTTTCAGACCCTCTGATTGGCCGACGCGTGACGACACTCCTGGTCACACCGTAATGAATCTTTGTTTACTTTTGTATCTGTGAGTTTCTTTACAGCCACACGGAGCTCTGCTGCGTTCACCGAGTCATCAGCACTCAGAGTTTCCTGCCGTGTTACAGAAATCATTCAGCAGCTCAATCGTTACGTCACGGAGTCCTGACGAACTCTCTGCAAACACACAAACTCATTTTTAAATTCCACTGGAGCGTGGAAGGTTTCTAAACATTATAATTCTGCTCAGCTTCACACAACCGGGCAGATGTTTTACTCCACAAGCAGACAAATAATCCATGAACGACGAGCAAGTTTTGTAAAAACAAGCATGTCTTTTACATATTCGACAGGAAGTGTGAAGGTGACTCCCGTCCTGTTTCTGATGAAGGCAACAAATGATTCATTATATTATGATTCAACCTTCATTATGAATTAATCTGTAGATTTATATAAACACCTCAGACACTCTGGTACTGATATATACGACACATGTAAGAAGCTGGAACCAGAAAATGATGATGAATCGATTATCTGATTATCGATCCGACCGTCACACCAGTTCATGTTCGGCTGCCTCACCTGAGACTCCACCTGGTGCGTCGGCTCATTTCCACTCCAGAAGTCTCTTATAAAACACCCACTCAAGTATTAATATGACAGTTTTATTTATACGCTGCTCTCACATGAAGAGTCCTTCTCATATGATTCATATATTTCTAACAGTGAAAATGAATCCGTTAGTTCAGTCGGAGCGTTTTACAGCCTCCAGATTACTGAAAGTTATCATGCAAATACAGTACGTCTCTCGTTCTGAAGAGTTTGGGTCAATTAGGAAGCGTTGTGGGCTCGACGGGACGCGATCCAACACGTGACGGACAGGAACAGGACAGGAGAACGTGTTTGTTTGTTCTCTTAACTCCATCGTGCTCATAATGTGGCAGGTTGACAGACTGACTTATCGATAAAATTCATATTTTGACTCAAACCTCCCACAGTTTCGTTCAGAGTGTCGGTTCTGGTTCTGGTTCTGGTTCAGCTGCTGCTGTTGTAGTTTTCTTGCCGTGGAAAAGCTCACGTGGTGTTTTTGTATTTAGCTTTGAGGTTGTGTTGTCCCACAGCAGCAGTGTAATATCTGCGACCCAATCATAATTCAGCTCATGGTTTCCAGGATATTTCACGTTTTCAAGGACTTTCTCTCGGTTGGACCCTCCAGGACACGAGGGAGTTCTTCTGCTGAGGCAGCTCCACACACGTATTTACCACATTTCAGCGACAGGATGGAAATGCTAATCTCAGCTGCAGTGTGTTGTTGCTTGATTTCTCTGCTCTCGCTGTGATTAATAACAAATGTTTGACACAGAAACCTTCAGCTTTGGTTTTGAAATGAAGCCGTGACCTGGTGACTCGGAGAGTCTCTGACTAACGACGTGACTGCAGACGATGGGAGGCTCCCTGATGGAGGTTTGGGACCCTTCACCTGCTGCATTAGAGCAGCAGCGTACCTGTAAACAGACTAATGAAAAACATGAGTCATGGCCTGCCGGCGGCAGAGAGGCCGTCGTATCACACTTCACATTATTCCGCTTCGCTGACGCTTGTCTTAATTACGACACGTAAGAGTGCGTTACAGATCCGTGGAACCGGACGAGGCTGAATGAAACTGCCGCTTCCTGCTGCGGGCTGATGGGTTGACGGCTGCGGTCGAAAACATGACAAAAGACCTCTGAGCCGATGTTATTTCTTCACTCGCAGGAGCTCAAGGTCGAGGAGCTCTGAGAGGGGAAAGAGAACGGATATTGAAAGGAATTAAAGCAGCCGGCGCCTGTTTTTCTCTCCTTCACTGTGTTTGTACAGAGTCGGTCCGACCCCGAGGTGCTTTCTTCTTCTTCTATTCTTCTTATTCTTCTTCTTCTTCTTCTTCTTCTTGTTCTTCTTCTTCTTCTCGGCAGCCAGGGTTGAGTTTACGTCCTGGCCCAGGGGTTGTTAATCTGTGGATTATGATAAGTACTGTCGGGCTTGATTTTCTGTAAACCTAAATTCCAGATTTATATATTCGCTCTTTGTTGTTGCTTTGTTTGGACTTGCTTGTCTCGGTAAAGCGAATGCCTCGTTTGTCCTTCAGCTCCTCCTCGTCCCTCCTACACAACCAAATCTCTGGTGACATTTCAAATCAAAACGGTGCGATTTGTGGAGGTTTATTTAGGTCCGTAGCAAACGATGAAGATCTGAGAGAAAGAGGCTGTGTTGGCTGCACGTCAGGGAAGATTCAAAGGTGTTGGGTCGCTTCACATCTGCCGTGTTTAGAGCAAAAAGCTGCACTTGAACACAATGCAGAGACAACAGCTGAGCGCCTGACTGTGAGGGAGCAACTCTCCACACCAACAGGAGGCGAATGTCTGTATTTGGTGAGCAAAAAGAATAAGACGTCTGATTAAAAGCTGTAAATGCGGGACACAGAACCACCAGGACCAAAGACACTCGCAGAGGTCCGATTGTCAGTCCGGTGTGTCGGTGTCTCCAAATGTTCAGCAGTTAAAGTTTTGAGGATTCAGCTGAGATGATTCAGTCTTAAAACGCTTCGGCTTCTCTGATGCTTGAATAATAAAAAGACCTAAAAAGTGATCGACGTCTAAAAATTTCACTCCCGGCCTGAAAGAGTCGAAGCTGCAGACGGAGGTTTCTCTGCTCTTTGAACATGAGCTGATTTCATCAGTGCTGCAGGAACAAGCTGATCGATGCGTTCATGCTGCTCGTGTTGTATTAATATTTATAGAACGCATCGATCACAAAGTTTATTTTTACACACGAGTTCTTCAGACGTAAACACGCTGAGAGACGACTTCACACTGAGCTGAGATCAGCTTCTGTAATACTTTGTTATGTCAGTGTGGGTTATATTTAATATGACACATCCTGATCTGCTGCCCACACACACACACACACACACACCTTCCCTCAAGGGCAGCGAGGTACGAGTGGACATATGGCGACAGCTTTATTTACTCACAGTGTAATGACTGTATTTATTTGCGCTGTCCCTCTGAGACGTGAATGCGCTGGATGTTTACACATTTTCACATCGTGCCAAAGGACAGTTTGACTCCAACAGCTGCAGCGTCCACATGAACAGCAGCAGCAGCAGAAGAAGAAGAAGAAGCTGCGTCCTGCTTTTAAAACTGAACTAACAGGGTGAAAAGAGGACAAACTCTGTGAGGCGACCCTTCAGTCAGATCTTTAGCATGCTAACCAGCTAGCCTTGGTCCGTCCTGTCTCCTTTGTACCGTGACTAAACAGGAAAACACAGCTGTACACCGTCTGCATGCAAGTTTCTCTCCTTTCCTGAACTAAGACGAGTTTAATCGCCTCGTTAATTCATGACGTGACGCTGGAGGGTCGACAGCTGTGTACAAAACACCATCATCAGCGTCCAATCCACAGTGGATGATTCTACAAAACCCTGCGAGGCCTTGACAGCATCTTCCTGCAAAACCCCTGCTTGTCGTCTGTTGAGGTCTGTGATGGGACGTGAACTCGTCCGTCACCTCGACCTCCTCAGCCTGACGATCCACCGGCTCCGTGAAGGTCACGCCGCTTCCTGCAGGGCGGTTATTAGAAGTTACTCAGTCGGAGTCGGCCATGGCGGCTTCAGCTGGCCTCTCTCAGGCTCCTCCCTCTTTGTCAGATGTACGTTTCCTGGTTTTAGTGACAAACGGGACAAGAAACAATAAACTCGACCTCCAGGCCTGAAAGGAAGAATCTCCATGTAGCGGCTCAAGCTGCTTGTGCCAAAATCTCAACTTTCAACATCGACTGTTTGAACCGTATTTATTCCAGAGTGAAGTCTGGTTCTGAAGTGAGTATCAGCGTGGATGTGATGTGATTACAGGAGCTTATTTCCCTGTGAGCTCACTGGCTGCTGCCTTCTAATGGAAAATGATGTCATGTGTAAACCTGCGGCCCAGTGCAGAGCCATGGAAACAGACAGAATGAGCTTCATCCACCTGTTAATCCTCCACGTACGCTGAGCCGCTGTCTGTCGTCCTGCTGCAGGACTGAAGGCGTGAAAACACTCAGTGCAGTGTGTGTGTGTGTGTGTGTGTGTGTGTGTGTGTGTGTGTGCACTGAGGTGATGTGATTGGACGCGTCCTTCAGAGAACACATGCTGAGCATCAGTAATATGTTCTGATCAGCGGACTTGCCTCCATGAATTTTGATGTACTTTATATAACTGGGCTCCGCGATGCATTCAGGTTCCTGCTCTTGATCTTTTTTTAAATGGAGGGTTTTGAGTTTTTGTAGTTTGAGGGCCAAGAGAATAATTTTATCTCATCGGTAGATCATCTGTTCTTGTTCTGTTACAGTCAAGTTGGAATGAAAAATGTCTTTTCAGCCCTTTACATCACGTTCTCGTCGTGTTGTGCAGCTGTTTAACAATAAATGCCAGAAAATTCACCAAAGAATTACAGTTTGTTGTGTTTTTTCAAACAAACTCACATTAATATCTGATGTGGGTGAAACTGGATCATTTTATGGAGACAGTGCTGCTTTACGGACTTCAGAAGCGATGACTGTACCGGCTCCAGCGCAGCCACTGAGTGAGGCCTGTTTGATGACAGAGGCGATTTACGGAGCTTTAACATGACATGTTGCTGCCGTCAGTTAGTTGTTGCTAGCTTGTTTAGCCATGCAGCTAACATCAGCGGTGCTACAGCTCAGCAAGAACAGCTCCGTGGTACTGGACTCCCCATCGATGGTTGTTGACCTGGGATGATCCTGACTCACATTCAGCACCAATGCTAATCAGTATCCCTGACAAGTTCCTCCCGAACATGACTCCTAATTTTACAGATGCACCTTCTGTTTCATGACATCTTGAATCATTTGTGAGTCTCCCAAATACATTACAGCTGCACCTTTTCTAAAATGTGACTGTAGGATGTGGAATGAAACATTTCCATTCGTATCGCCTGTAAATCTGCAGGAACACGTGAACCTTGAAACCTTAATTTATTCCACGAGGAGGTTCATTGTTCCCTCAGTGATGGTGACTGTGATAAAGAGGAAGAAGATAGTAGCTGCTCCTGTAAGTGTTTTACAGTTTGTCTGATGGCAGCAGGATATGTTGGGTTCACCATGTGGACCTTTGTTCGTCAGCACTGTGATATTCATCTGTTTTCATGCTCTGAGTAAATCCTCCACAGTCAGATTCCCAGTGAAACCAGTTCCTCTCGCCGCGTCATGCGACCCGCAGCTCTTCTTGGATCACACCGCTTTTTAATTAGAAGCGTACAGTTGTTATTTCTGCGGGTTGGATTGTGCGATAAGCTGCTGTTGACTTTGATCACTGCGCTGAAAAAAGAAACCCTCCACGCTGATAACACTCGGGGACGTTTGATGACACGTTCAGCACCGCAGGAAGCAGCTGCGGCGTCAGATCCAGCTGTTCTCATTAAAGCTCTTCTTCCTGACATCTTTCTTTGGAGAGCGTGGATTACTGCCAGCGACGCTTCAGTATTCATGTTTTAAAAGTTCCATCGTGCTTTTGAACCACGAAGCCTTTTTTTTCTGTGTTTCTGATCTGCCCTCGTGTCGGTGGTCTGAACCATCGGATGACATTTCTCTCTCCCGGATGAACATCAGGCTGAGATAATATCATGTTCAGGTCCCTGCTGGGAGCCAGCGGCAGATCCACCGAGCTGGTTCTGATCAATTCACACCACAAAACAAGAGACATGTTGAGTCACGCAGAGACTTATTCTCAGATCGTAACCACTTACAGCAACACAGGAGACGCCATGTTGTTACTGCGGCGTTCATCCAGTTCAGGGCGTTTGAGAGTCATCTCGCCAGGCTGTGATTGGTCAGATAGATTTAAGATAAAGCTCCCTTAATCCTAACAAAGTGCTTGTTTTAACTCAAACTACTCACTCAGTGTTTCCCCTGATGTCACCGAGTCGTTCCAGGGTTCTGAAAGTCATATCGAGGTTATCAAGCTGACGTCACTCGTGTTAGAAGACGTGTTTTGGCAGATTGTTCAGTAAATGTTGAAAGCAAACATTTCGGTCAGACACCAGCTGAGTCGGACTTCTTTCTGACAATAATCAGAGTCCAGCTAATCATTTGAGTAGTTGGTCAGGCTCAATTTAAAGCTTGGTTTTAATTTGAAGGACTTGACTGAAAACAGGAAGTTACTGGTTGTCTAGTAGCTAGCACTCTGTCCATACAATATGTGTGTGTTTTTTATGGTATTACAAAGTATTTTCAGGTTCAGAGTTCTGGGTACGAGCAGTTTGAGTCGACAGCTTCCTCCAGTTTGGCCTCTCAGCTCTTCATATTGATCATTCTACAGCTGCTGTTTTTGTAACGATCACTGTGAGTGTTATGTTCTGGGCTCGCCGTGCGTCGTCTGACCGCGGTCGTGGCGTCTCTGTGGCGTCTGTTTTCGTCTCTGCGTTCTGTTTGTTGTGGACGTCGTGCAGAGAAACCACCTGAAACAAAGCTAATCCTCAGACCGCGGGGAGCGCTTCGCCGGCTCTGTTTGCATATTAATGAAAAATTATTGTGCACTTGAACCGACGACAACTGCTCAGTGCTTTAAGAGACTCGGTTCGCATGAAAACAAGCATGTCGACACTGACGCGTTCGCTGTTTATCACACTGATTACCTTAATTAATGAACCTGTTGTTTGTCCCACAGGCTCATTTTGTGTTTTAATGGCTGCCATTGAATCAATTTAAATGTGATTTCATATCCGCTGTGGAACCGATTCAACCTCGAGGAATCTTTCAGAGGAATTATTCAGGTGGAGAAAGAAACCATCGATATCCAGTCCTGACGCAGCAGCAGCAGCAGCAGCAGCCGCGTCCGTCCGTCCTCTCCACCTCTGTTGTTCAGCAGCATTCATTTTGATTTCCTCTCCATCTAACCGGTGGCCAGACGCAGGCTGGAGAGGATTCGATCGGAGGTTTTTGTTTGGTATTGTCGATTGTGACTGACGCTCGGGCTTGGAGAGGAAGAGAGAGGTGAGTTTTCAGTGGAGGAAGAGATGAAACAGAAGGAAAAAAAAACCAACTGGCGAGCGGAGAGAAAAACTGCAGGATGGAGGATATGGAGGAGAAAACTCGATGGATATCAGACATTAGAGGACGAGGTCGAGAGAGCGAGATACAGAGCGCAGGCCCGGAGAGCGGCCGATAACAAGGACGCCTATTTAAATGTCAGGTTCCCTCAGGTAACTAACACTGTGAAATGACCTCCGCTTCCACACAATCAACTCCAGCAGACTGATACAGGATTATAAATACAGTGTGAAGCAGCTCACTGCTTCAAATGTCACACACACTCAGGTGTGTTTTATCCAAACGCTTGTCTTCGGTGACCCGCACACTCAAAGTATCGCTCGGCATTTTTTCCAGTTCTTCAGGTGCTTCGTGGAGCCGGTCGCACTGAGACGTGGCTCAGTTTAAAGGAGAATTCAGATGGTTTACAGTTGTTTCATAAGGAAAGTTGTGTATGATATGAAGAAAAACGCTCAAAATATTAAGAAACTTTTATGTATCTGCCTGTCAGTCCACACCTCTGCAGCACAGTTCGAACAGATGATCAGTTGTAGGTTGAAGTATTCAGAATCATTCTTCTCCCTCAGTATTCTGCTGTGAGTCTGGTTGTTAACACAGAATCTAATCTGGTTCTGAAAAGCTCCGCTGCCGACGAGCATCATCTTTTATCCTTCACTGGTTTGTAGTTTCTGTTCATTCCTGTCAGACTCACCTCGCTTTTTATGTTCATGCGTCGCCACAGTTTTTCGAGCAGGTACCATTTCTAAACTCTCTTCAGTGGCGCGTTCAAGGTCAGGCCGACATTTGAGTGCCGATTGTCGGCAGCTGAAAAGCTGGACGAGCTGCGGCGACGTGACGAACAACGACAGCCTGACATCGTTCACGAAGGACGACGCCGACGTGGCTGTGACCCACATGTTGGAGAGCAGCGGCGAAACACTGAGGCGCTCTGTGTCTTTGTGAGCGCTTTTGTTAATAAAATTGCTTTGAGGTCGCAGCCGACCAGATCCAGTCCGAGGTTTGGCGTCTCCTAGCAACAGCATGATGTTCTGATGAAGCCGGACGCCGGGCCGACTGACGGCGCACATGATGAGTTTTACAGCTGGAGTGTGAAAGCTGCGGACAGATGCAGCGAGAGGGAATTTTAAACTGTGTCTGACCGGTGCCACACACACACACACACACACACACACACACACACACACACGCTCCCGCAGTGATTGACAGGTCGAGCTGGTTGATAACAGGAAGTCGTTCTTTTGTCTTCACAGACTTCAAAAACAGCACAAAGTCTTTGGAGCAGAGATCAAGGACACACACCCACTGATGTGTGTGTGTGTGTGTGTGTGTAAGCGAGTGTATACTCTGCATGTCTAAGTAAGTAGATGATCATTAATATGCAGCTCGGCGTAGCTGCAAGTCCATCTTTATTTTCGAGTGTATACATTTGAATTATGTGTGTGTGTGTGTGTGTGTGTGTGTGTGTTATCTGGCAGCTATGTGACAGTGAGCGCTGGCGTCGACGCAGCCGCCTCAGGAGCTTCTATTGTCAGACTGTAAAAGCGTAAAATCTGCCGCTTCATTACCAGCGGAGAGAAAACGAGCGAGCGGGAAACGGAAGCGGAGCGCGAGGAAACAAAACGAGAGCGAAGAGACGAAGCAGGAGGACGAGAACAACCACAGATAATCAGGAAGACCTGGAAATAAAGAGGAAGAGGAGAAGAGTTTCCCTGATGTTGGTTCTGATCTCCGGGTCAACCTGGGACCGTTTTTGTGAAATTGGGTGAAAATGACGTCATGTTTGTTTAAAGAAAAAGTCGCGTCAGCACCAGAGTATCTAACAGGTGACTCGTCTCCATTATGGTGACAGAATAGTATTCTTGGGAGATAATTTGAGGATTATTCTGGTGCCAGCGAATCTTGAATTGATCTGCTCGGTGGTGCAGAGACGAGAGAGAGAGAGGACGGAGAAAATGGGAAAGGTGGAGAGTAACAAAGTGAATCCTCTCCTCCGTCCGTCTTTTCTTTTATGTCTCTGTCCTGACAAATCTAAATGTTATCGTTTCCCCGGCAGTGCGTCCCCTCAGAGCCGCTAAAGTCCAACTCTGTCCCCTGAAACTGTGCAGCCGAAGAAAGGCCCGGCTGAAAGGTCACCAGTTCTGTTAGTGCAGCAGACTGCGACGTCTGTCCTGTCAGAGCGTCCTTCACTCGAACTCGCCACATTTTCTCTCATTTCACGAAACTCACTGGAAGCGCTGCACCAGAAGCCGACTGCCTCATTTATTGATACGTTTTTCACGAGTTTCTGTCATAATAATGCATCTGAACTTCCCTGCAGATGCAGATCGCCCACCAGTCAGATCCCCATTTATCCATTTTCACTATTCACTGGATCCATTTGCAGTCAGTTTCAAACGCCGACGTCTTTGCAGTCACACAGTATCTGAATCCCTGAAGCGTTTTGCGAGGAGACCAGCTGAGGCCAGAACGCCTTCAGAGCAACGTGAACAAAACACACTTTTGTCTCCAACAACAGGAGTCGACCTGGCTGACTGCTTCACCTCGCAGACGGGACGGGAACCTGGGAGCCAGTGTGAGAGTTTGACAGTTTAATGGAGTCGACAATTAAGTAATAACATAATAACTGGGGAGAGTTTTTATTTCGGTCTTCAGAGACGCCTGCTGAGCTCTGAGAGCACCAGAGGAACAAGATGAATTAGCGATAATGACGATGTTGTCGTAAGAATACGGGTCGAAGGTCGATCGCCACACAGACCGACGAGGTTCGAGCTCGAAAGACGCTGAGCTACGCTTGATTTTCATCATTCTTGTGTTGATACGTTTAATTTCAGGCTTCTAGTAGAACAGGTTTACATGCTTTACTCAGGCTGTTTATTCCATCACAAAGAAGCCCAGTCTGCTCTGATTGGTCAGTAACCGCGTCTCCGGTAGGTTTTTAAGCTTTCAGTTAGCAGGATTAGTTCCTGTTAGCTTCCAGTAAAACATAATGTTGTGTTCCTTGTTCCGAGTGCTGCTTCATCCAGCAGGAAGACACATTAATATTCCCTGTTGATGGAAGCTAACGTGGCTAACGACAGCGCTAACGTCTGCAAATGCAACAAAAGCAAAAGCAGAATCCAACCGACCACGTGTTATTTAGACTTAAAGTCCAGTTTCTCTCGACTTCTCCTCAATCTTACAACATCAGTCCGACTTCGGCCATCGCTGCGTTAGCAACATGCTAACAGCTCCTTCAACAGGCAAACCTACAGAGCAAAGCTCAAGGACACACTGAGGGAGAATCATTTTACAAACAGATCGCTGAGAGTAAGTGTGCATCAAAACTCTCACATTAAAGCAGAAACATCATGTTAGAGCAACACTTCTGCAGCTCGGACGTTAGATAACTCAGACATTAGCAGGAGGATCATTCTCTCCGTCACAGACGAGCGTCGCTCCTGGAGAAGTTGGAGGTGATGAGGAGGATTTGCAGAAGACGCTCCTGTATTTGTTGTCTGACAGCGAGTGAAGCTGCAGACTTAGAGGTGCGACGTGAGGAGAGCGGAGAGAGATTTGTTGCGGATTAACGTGAAAGCTGTACAGCTGTTTTACTCCCAGTTTTAAGGAACTTGGGTTCCTGCAGAGAAAGCAACAAACACGGTGAACTGTGACGTGCTCGCCATGAGCAATATGGTGCAACATATGTGAGCGAGGGAAACCTCGGCGCCCCCGAGAGCAATATTACGTATGTCGACAAATCTGAGGCGAGCTTTCATCTGATGAAAGGCACGAATACACACAGAAAACACACCCTGTACCGCGCTGCGTAAGCTTGTCGGCTTCTCTCCCTGACATTTCCTTCAGCGGCTGAAAGGCTTTTTTGATGTTCAGTTTGCCTCCTGAAGAATTTTTTTGACAAGCAGACGTATAAGCGTGATAAATATTTGATTCGGGTGCCCTTGTGTTTGAAGGCTCAGAAGCCCAAACAACTCAAAGAGCACCTTGTTCGGCCTTGAAAGGTAAAAAGTGTAATTTGAAAAGGCAGAAGTGTTTGCTGCCGCTGCTGCAGTCGTCCAGGTGTTTGTTCAGGTGGAGCTCCTGCCGTCGGTTTTATTAGCTTCTTTCAATAATGCACATGAACGTTATTATGAGGTATAGAAGAGTGTTGTGAAGGTGGCAGACACGGGGCAAAAACAATAATGTTCCATCGTCAGACTGCAGACGTTCACACATTTATCTTCATGCAGTCATGTTGGGAAGAGATCAAACCTGCAGCGAGCGAGGGAGGGAGGGAGGGAGGAGGGAGGGAGGAGGGAGGAGGTAATAAAGAGGAGGAAAGAAATCAAAGAAGGAATCAATCGGAGATATGGAGTCCCTCCTCCGAACGCTCTCGCCCTGAGCACCATCAGACTCTCTGCTTCTTTACGAGACATCCACAAACTTGACGCTGCTGTTCAGCTTCTGACCGGACGGTTTCTGCAGAATATCTGACGTACGATAACTGAACTCTGCTTGTCCAGGTTCAGTTCTGAGCGCGCTGTGCCCAGTAACCCAGCTGCAGAAAATGTACTGAGATATATATTTTGGCCTTAAAAAGCCGGTGCAAAGATCTGAGCTGCACTGATGTGATCCACCGTGCAGGTCGCTGTGAGGCCGCCGCTGGCCGACAGACTTCCCTCACAGAGCTGTGAAGAAATCCTTACAGCGGCTGGTCCACTGAAGGAGGAGATGATCTATAATCTGAGTTTATGGACGGACGTATTGTTCTGCACTCTGACTCTGTGCAGTCGTTTGGCATCTGTAGCTTTTGTTTGAAGTCTTCTTTGTTTCCTTGTAGTTGTTTTGTTTCTTCTGTCTCTCTGTAGTTTATTAGTTTATTTAGACAGGATAGGTTATTGTTGTTTCTTTGTAGTTTTCTTTCTCTGTGTAGTTGATTTGTGTCTCTTCGTAGCTTTTTCCATTTTTTCATCCTAGTTGTTTTGTTTCTCCTTTTGAAGTTTTCGTGTTTGTTCTTGTAGTTGTTTGTGTCTCTTTGACACCTTTGTAGTTTTGGATCTCTGGAGGTTTTTTTTGTGTCTCTTTGTAGTTTGTTGTCTTTAGGTTTTTTTTTGCATCTTCTTGTAGTTTTCTTTCTCTTTGAAGTCATTTTACATCTTTGGTTTTGTAGCCATTGGTACAAGTTGCTCATCTGTTTGTAGATGTTTGTGTCTCTTTGTAGTTGTTTTGCGTCTCTTTCAGTGACATTTCCAGGTGAATACTCCAGGTGTTCTACTCTGCTGCTGTAAACATGATACAGCTGAACTGACTCATTAGTTAATTGAGAAAACGAGGATGAAACCGTGTTCAGTGAAAAATCAGTTAAAGTCAGATTAATATCTCCAGCGTTCCTCTTGAACTTTGAACCGTTACATTGTGAATGCAGACAGAGAAAGTGATGAGAGGGGAGGGACACGGAGGAAGGAGCCATTTGTTTAGTCCGGAGGTGGAAAGTGGAGCTGACAGTAATAACAATGGGGCCATGAATCAGAGCCATAATTAAATGCGAGCCTTGGACGAAGGTGAGTCTTGGAATGAAGTGTTTCTTGGAACGCCGGCGTGCAACGTCCAGCCGGCGTCCAGCCAACCATAAACAGCAGCGAGGAGGAGAGACGGGAGGGCGGCCAATGTCGGGTCATTTTCAGGGGGTTGTTTGGAGGAGGGGGGGTGTTTTTCTATTTTAGCCTTTTATTGAAACGGGTCCAAGAGATAGATCAGCTGAGCACAGCAACACTGCACACTCCAGTGACTAACACGGTGCAGTCAGGAGCTGCAGGGATTAGAGGATATGGACTCACTGCAGAGCTGAACACACACCACACGTTAGCTTCGTTAGCCGGAGTCAGACACGTGTTCAGCAACACCGCAAGAACCGTCTATTATTCATCTCTGTTTTTTAGGTTGAGTTTTATTTCTTATCTGCGACAACAGTTTAAAAAACAAGATGCCTCTCCTGGAAACAGAGTGAAGACCAAAACACACAAATCAGTTAAACACAAAGTCGAGATGACAAGTGGAGACAAGATGGAGGAGAACAAGGACACGAGGAGAGGAGCTGAAAAGAAAATCGCTTACAGGGTCGACACAAAGACGCTCAATGACAAAGAGACGCACAGAAAACACAGAACAGCAGAAATGACTTCTCACAGCCAATCACTGCCGCGCTGCAGGAACAGAGACGGAGACGTGACGTTTGATTCGACGACGCCGAGCTGCAGAAAACACTCCCGCAGTCTGAAAAAACATGTTTGTTTCTCATCATTAAGGAGACAAACATCCAATATTCAGCTCGATGCTCCTTTAATGATCATTAGGAAATGAGAAGAGTGTGTGTGTGTGTGTGTGTGTGTGTGTGTGTGTGTGTGTGTGTGTGTGTGTGTGTGTGTGTTGAAGACTATTTCCTCCCACAGTCTGAACACTTTCTGGGCAAATGACTTGTAAGTGTGAATGTGCGATCACAGCGTCTGTGTGTGTGTCTGAGTCATGTGATGATCCGGTAACCTTGTCTAACCCGCTGCCTGCTCCTGGTGCATGCTGGGAACCGCGGGCCCGAGTACTGACTGGAGGAGGTCTGGAAGAAGAAGCAGCAGAAGTGATGAGACAGAACCCGGGCAGGAGATGAGGAGCGGTGCTGTCGAGTCGGCAGGTGGCCGCTGTGGTTCTGATGTTCACGCAGGGAGAAAATAAAGAGCAGCGCTTGTGAATATTTCAGGTTTTGTTATTTTGTCGGGTTTTGAGAGAAAAACATGTTTGTCTCCCGTAGCTTCGTCTGTCGGGACGGCTCGGCCGCTCAGTCCAACGCTCTGGTTCAGACCGAGCAGATACTGATCGATTAATGTGATACGATTAGAAAAAAACAAATGGCATGTCTGTGTGTTGCCTGCTGGTGTCGGGCCTTCAGTGAGTGTCTCGCTCTGTCGGTGCCAGTCGGCAGATTATTGTCTGGCTGCAGCTGGTGGTGAGCACGTCCCAGAGAAAATCATCTGACTGGACATTCAGCTTTTGGCTGAGGCGATGCAACAGATCCTGCAAGAACTCAGACGTCTGTTTGGTGCATCTGAGGTTTTGAACCTTGTGTCTGACAAACATCCAGCCGGTCTCCAGGATCTGATGTCAGATGCGTTTATGGTTGATGTTTGTATCTGACGTGGCAAATCAGGTTCACATTATATGGTTATTGGCTTTTATTAGATGGTGGGAGTGAGCGCCGTTTGAGTCACAGCTCTGGAGACATTTCCAGCTGTTTTTATGGCGTCTTTGTTTCAACAGGAAGTCGCACATCTCCATCTGTGACCATGATGATTTTCTGACCCTGACCAGGTGGTTTTTATGCCTCAGAGCGTCAGCAGAGTGTTGTGACGAGACAGAAATGGAAACTTAAACCTTAACAATAACCTTAATAATAAAGTTACAGCATTAAGAAACCTTCAGTTCAAACTTATCTGTGGTTTTGCAGAAACGTACTCAGCTAACATTTATTCAGGAGGTTGAGCTGATGAAACAGTTTTTAATTCGGTGTCTTTAATAGCACCAAAACTCCTTCAGTATTAAATAAGTTGTCAAAGTAGTAAAACATCTTGTTTCAATGACACAGTTGTTGGCACAGAGCAACCGTTTGAAAAAAACATGACAGTAGATGATAATTAAAAAGGAAAAGAAACAATAATTTCCTGCAGGACGAGCTCACAGTTAGTGAGTTAAGTGGAGGGTAAAATAACCGGGCTCAGACACAAAGCGGACCTGCGCGCTGTGTTGAAGCGGCAGGTTGACGGACAGTAATGATGGTTCTGGTTGAAGCTCCTCATCCAACGTGTCGACTTCTTCAGGCGAGTTTTGTCCTTCGTCTGAACTCCATCATTATCGAGAAAGCAGCTTGTAGCCTGCAGACAGAACTGTGAAGGGAAAACCCGCGGACCTGAGCAGAACCATCACACACACACACACACACACACACTCATGCAGGAGCATGTCTATGGATGTGTATACAAACACACACACCTGAGCTGAACACAGAGAGCGGCGTGTCATCAGTGTAATAAATCTCATCCGGTTTTTTAACAGCGGCTGTTAGCGGCGATGTGAAAGCTCACAGTTTCAGATTCAGCGTCAGACCTGTGATGGCGGCGTGAAGCAGTGATGGTGGAGGGACGGCTGCAGCACGGTCAGACTGATGCAGTGACAGAAGAAGCCGTTGTAAGAGATAAATCTTTTATCTCTACCGTCCAACACTTTCTGACGGTCTCCTGTCGTACACTGTTGTGCTACAACGTCGGGAAGTGTCGTAATAAAATCATGTATATTTGTCGACTGCCGCCGTCCCTTCAGCCATCACTGCTGAAGGCGTTCGCACCTGGATTCTGTCACAGTTTGTTGGTGACTTTTGAGATTTTAACACAAAAACAATTAAAACAACTTCCGTCTGATCAGCGTCGCCTTCAAAGCGGGTAAATTCTGAAAACAGCCAGCAAATGTTCAGTTTGGACGATGAATTATTCTGTGGATGTTCAGAAAACTGTGTGTGTGGTGAAGTTGTTTCAGTTCTGACGATACGACACATCAGACTCGACACGTCGTGTTTTCTCTGATTCTCTCTGCTGTGCTGCGTTCACACACATCACAACAGTGTTTTTGTTTAAAAAAAAGGGTGTGAAGCAAACATAATCCAGCGCTCAGTCACACTCCTCTCTCTCTCTCTCTCTCTCTCTCAGTGTCTCTCGCTCTCGTGTTTCAGAATAACAGCAGATCTGATTCATCATCTTTTTTTGTCTCCGATCATAAAAACATCACATCGCATTTTTTATTAGTTTTTTTTCCCTTCCTGCTTCTCATCAACACGACTTGAGATGACATTTTCTGCCCTTCCGCCACCTCCCGGTCCTCCTGCGACGCTCCCTCCTCCTCCTCCTCCTCCTCCTCCCTCCATCGCTCCTCTTCACACTGCTGCCGTGGCAACAGAGGCGAGGGGAGCGAGGAGGAGGGGGGGAGGGGGGGAGGGGAAGAAAGAGACAGTGACAGAGAGAGGGAGAGCGAGGGAGACAGAAATAGAGAGAGAGGAGAAGATTGGTGAAGATGAGATTGGAGTCTGGGACCAGAGGCGGTGTGTGACACACACACACACACACACACACACTGCAGGACTGCAGTGTGTGTGTGTGTGTGTGTGTGTGTGTGTGTGTGTGTGTGTGTGCGCGTTGCATAATCCCACTTCAGTTACTGGTTGAAGCTAAAAATGAATCCAGTTTTTACGATGATGGTTTACAAGAGTCACACTTTCCTCCGTAGCGTCGTTACACAACCAGCAGCTTCGCTCTGCACGGAGGCTCGTTAACCACAAAACCACAGAAGAAGAAGAAGATCAAGTAAATCTACAGATCAAGATCATTTACAGCGGTGCAGTCTTTTAACCGTCAGTCTCACTCAGGTCAAACCTTTTGTCTCTGTCGTACTGCAGCTCCTTCATGTGCTAACAGGGGTTCTGTGACTGACGGGTCGATGTTCTGACGGCTGGTGTCGTCTGTCACATCTGACTGAAAGTGTCGAGCGACTTTGAAGGAAACTTTTGTAGTGTCACAAAGAACGGTAATCAGCCACTCATCAGCTGATCTGAAGCCAGTGAAGGCTTCACGTTACGCACGGCTGTAAACAGAAGAGTACAGCGGTGCTGCTGAAGCCCGTCTGGAGGCGGGATCGGACCTGCAACGCCAAGCCGGGCCCACCGCTCCCGCCTCCAGATGAGCTTTAGCAGGGCTCTGCTCAGACCGGCAGAGGACGTTACTCAGCACGCATCACAGACCAGCAGCCGCCATGACACTTCAGACTGCCTCTGTCCAGAAGAACAATGTTCTGACAGGTTCTGTGGTGTCTTCTGGGAAACGTAGTCACAGGAGCTCATTAGACTGAAGGTCACGTTAGAACAGAGACTCCTTTTTTTACCCGACGACAAAAACGACAAAAAAATTCAAAATATGTAAGAAAAACGATCTTGCGATCATCTTTAATGATCATGTTTGTCTCATTCGTGCTTTACAATGTAACTGTGAAGCTCAGTAACTGTGTGTGTGCGTGTGTGTGTGTGTGCGTGTGTGTGTGTGTGTGTTTGTGTGTGTGTGTGTGTGTGTGTGTGTGTGCGTGTGTGTGTCAGTTCATTTCTCAGCACACAGTGACCTTTTCAAGGTAAATGATACACTCTTTAATCCTCACAGACAGAAACATGCGTTCAGAGGATTCACACCACAGTGTTGTAATCACACGGCTGTTAGTGTGTGTGTGTGTGTGTGTGTGTGTGTGTGTGTGTGTGTGTGTGTGTGTGTGTGTGTGTGTGTGTGTGTGTGTGTGACCTCCAGTTGCCCTCACACTCGTCAGTAAATCCTCCCTGGCAGCTACATGTAAAGCAGGTGTGTTTTCTGTTATCTGACGTGAGTCTGAGTCTGCTTCAGGTCTCAGGTCCGGTTCTGTAATCCCACTGAGGCTCAGCGACCCGAGCGCTCGCTGTGTTCACCTCCACAAACCACTCGTGGCGCTGTGAGAGAATCGATGGTTTGACTTTGACACCGGACGGTCTTTTTTTCCTTTCTCCTGAGCTTGTTCCTTGAACGCCTCGGGGGGAGACCAGCTGTCCACTTTTAAACTGCCATGTAAATGTTTCCGGGAGTGTTGAAACTGCAGACAGTCAGACCGAGTTCACCGCAGACCTGAGGAAAATCAGCGGGGAGAAAGACTGACACCAACCATTCTCACTATTGTGGGCGACATGCTGTCAGCTGAAGAATTAAAGTCCTGAGAGAGACGAAGGTACAACCTGAAGGAACATTCAACCCCAAAATATAAACCCAGTCATCCTCTCCTCCCTCCTGAGGATATAAAATCAGAAAAACAACCACGAAATAAAAAATATACTCCGAAACTCCCTTAAAACTTAGCAGAATCAGCTGTTAGCACTTCCTGTTAGCAGTGAACCTGTGGATGTTCAGACAGCTCTCACTGGATCACTGTGGTACTGAAGAGAACTTAAAATCATGATGTTTCTAAGGCAAGTTCTGCTCATGTGAGGAGCGTCTGGTTTAAGGATTTCTAAGTGGATTCATGGAATCCTCCTCTCCTCCTCCTGATGATGTAAAGTCCTCCTCTCCTCCTCCTGATGATGTAAAGTGCTCCTCTCCTCCTCCTGATGATGTAAAGTGCACCTCTCCTCCTCCTGATGATATAAAGTCCTCCTCTCTTCCTCCTGATGATGATGTAAAGTGCTCCTCTCCTCCTCCTGATGATATAAAGTCCTCCTCTCCTCCTCCTGATGATATAAAGTCCTCCTCTCCTCCTCCTGATGATGTAAAGTGCTCCTCTCCTCCTCCTGATGATGTAAAGTCCTCCTCTCCTCCTCCTGATGATATAAAGTCCTCCTCTCCTCCTGATGATATAAAGTCCTCCTCTCCTCCTCCTGATGATATAAAGTCCTCCTCTCCTCCTCCTGATGATATAAAGTCCTCCTCTCCTCCTCCTGATGATATAAAGTCCTCCTCTCTTCCTCCTGATGATATAAAGTCCTCCTCTCCTCCTCCTGAGGATATAAAGTCCTCCTCTCATCCTCCTGATGATATAAAGTCCTCCTCTCCTCCTCCTGATGATATAAAGTCCTCCTCTCCTCCTCCTGATGATATAAAGTCCTCCTCTCCTCCTCCTGATGATATAAGTCTCCTCTCTCTCCTGTGAAGTCCTCCTCTCCTCCTCCTGATGATATAAAGTCTCCTTCTCTCCTGACGATATAAAGTCCTCCTCTCCTCCTCCTGAGGATATAAAGTCCTCCTCTCCTCCTCCTGATGATATAAAGTCCTCCTCTCTTCCTCCTGATGATATAAAGTCCTCCTCTCCTCCTCCTGATGATATAAAGTCCTCCTCTCTTCCTCCTGATGATATAAAGTCCTCCTCTCTTCCTCCTGATGATATAAAGTCCTCCTCTCCTCCTCCTGATGATATAAAGTCCTCCTCTCCTCCTCCTGATGATATAGAGTCCTCCTCTCCTCCTCCTGATGATATAAAGTCCTCCTCTCCTCCTCCTGATGATATAAAGTCCTCCTCTCCTCCTCCTGATGATGTAAAGTCCTCCTCTCTTCCTCCTGATGATATAAAGTCCTCCTCTCTTCCTCCTGATGATATAAAGTCCTCCTCTCCTCCTCCTGATGATATAAAGTCCTCCTCTCTTCCTCCTGATGATATAAAGTCCTCCTCTCCTCCTCCTGATGATATAAAGTCCTCCTCTCCTCCTCCTGAGGATATAAAGTCCTCCTCCTGCAGGCAGAACAGTTTGAAGCTGCTTCACTCAGCGAGCTGGGAGTGAGGACATGTTGTCTGGAGGTGATCGGGGTGTTAAAGGAGGTGAAACAGGAGCTGTGTGTCCTCCAGGTGTTGGCCGGTGTGTGATGTCACCTTGAGGTGTGAGCAGGATGCTTCTGGTTGTGTTCAGGTAGTCTGAGGAGTTGTGAGAACGTCTGTCTCACTTCGTTAACGACCCTCAGAGTTTACACCTGTGGGACGTGATCACAGCGACACTCATTTGATGTTCTGTCTCGGCGGCGGCGGCGAGGTAAACAGCTTCACCTTAACGGAGTAATTACAGGAACGCACGCTCGCACGTATCTGATTAGTAATCATGAGACCTGCCGGATGACACGACGCCGTGTTGTGGCAATCTTTGAATCAGGTTAATCTGATTTGTCAACAGAGATGATGAGATGACGGAGGAGGTGAAATAACACGTTTCCCGACACTCATCTCCATCTGAACGGACCGGTTCTGGCCCGATGTGTCGCCTGATGTTGATGTTTCCCAGAATGCTGCGTGGTTTCTTTAAATAGAGCTGAACGTCTGATGTTCAGTTCAGATCTGAGCAGCTGATTAGGTTTTCAGATTCAGTCTGTGGGTCGGCTGTGAGTCTGCTGCCAGGTGTTTTTACATTTTCACCTCAGTGGGCCCGTCAGCAGTGAGAATGATCCGGCTGCTGACGGCGTCTCACTTTGTGTCCGGAGGAAAAGGTCCAGTTGGTGACGAGACGCGACGAGGGAGAGAGACGTTCACGTGACTTCCAGTTAATAAAAGTTGTTCAAGGAGGCTCAGAAACAAGAATTAAACATAAAGAGGAGAAAACTAATTAAACAGTGTGGATGAGAAAATCACAGGCAGAAAGAAAACAAGAGAAGAAGATTGAGTTTATTGTCTGTGACTGTTTTTTAATTCCAAGCGAGCGGAGACGACTGTATGAAACATTTATGAGTCGCAGAAGCTGTGAAAACTTAATGAAACATCGAAAGACGTTATTGAAGACAATAAGCACAGAGTTAGCATCGCTGCTGATCCATCGTTTGGTCCGAATCACAGCTGATTCTTGTTGACGTGACAGACGACTGAACCTTTTTATGACAAAAGTGTGAGTTGTTGCTCTCCCAGAACACGTTTCACCTGTAAAGGTGGACAGTTTTTTGTAACATGCGGTAATAAGCACAAAACCCACTTTGATAGGGTTAGAAAAACATCACAGTTTAACTTTAAAATATCTGTTCCGGTCGTCACAAACACGACCAGAGGCGAGTCGAGGTCTCCTCACAGAGATCCAGTGATGTGACTCCGTCATCGTCCAAAGTCAGAAACATCCTGCAGCGTCACTCCTGCAAATCACTGCGGTCACCTCCACCTCCTGGTCAGCTGGAGGGTCAGGACCTCTAACAGCTGTTAGGCTGAGTTTGACTTCACAGATGTAGAATCACGTGATGTAGAACAGACTCGCAGACGTTTCCAGTCAGAGCAGAGCAGTAACCTGCAGGTGTAGCGAGGCGGCAGAGCTCCACCAGGTGAACGATGATTCCTCCTCACAAACCTCGACGGACTCAAAAAAACAACCTGAAGCGGCGCCGCTGGTTGCCGTGGAGACGGGAGGCAGGAAAGCCTTTAAGCAAACGACACACTGACGGATGAGAAAGGTGTGTGATTGACGAGTTAAATGAGGCTGAATCGACGGGTTTTTAATTGAAGCTGAATGTTTCAAAGAGTTTTTGTTTCATGAACGAGCTGTTAATTACTGGTTAATCATGCAAACGTATCATTTCTATAAGACGAGATCCAAACAGATGAAAACATGAGAGCAGGAAACACTCTGATCTGTTTACTGTGAGGTGACATTTCATTTCCTCCTGTCTTCACTGCATGTGAGTTAAAGATCGAGAAGAGGCACTGATCATTACTCACTAACTGGAGATGTGTTTAAAGGAACAGTTCACCCAAAAAATTTAAGGTTCAATCATCGTCTCACTCACAAATTCATAATCAACCAAAATGACTCACGTCGATGAGTCTGTAGATTCATCAGCGTTACGTGATCTTACGTAACTCTCAGCAGATGGATGTTAAAGTTCAGCTCGACTCTCTCGGTGTCGTCGCTGCTTCAGTTTCACGCATCAAAACAATCCAAACCATCGGCTGGGAAACATCTTGACCCGTCATCTCAAAAAGAACATATCTCAGCAGTTTGGTGGCTTTATTAACATTTCTACAATGTGCCCTGTCACATTCACATCACATGACATTAACACTGTGTTCCAACATTTGTAAGTGTGACACCACTGGACACTTTGACCGAGACGTGGTTTTCTTGCAGCACTCAGCAGGAGATGATGAAGTTTCTACACACCACAGATACAGTCACATCCTCTGGATATACACAAAGAACCCTGTGGTTGTTTTTTAACCATGATCCTGGGCGTCAGCGCAGCATTGTGACGAGAGAGAAAAAGAAAATTCAACCTGAACAAGCGTAAAGCTGCGACGTTCAGTCTGAACTCATCTGTGGTTTTGCAGAAACGTTCTTATCCGACACTGATTCTGGAGATTGGCAGAGTTTCATCATGTGTAAACATGAAACCATTTGATATTTTATAACAAGATATCACATTTTTTTAACCAAGTGGTTCCAGCACAGTGATGACGAAACGTAAAAATGAAAATCCAACATGAAGAAATGTAGTTTCAACACATCTGTGGTTTTGCAGAAGCAACATTTGTTCTGTTGATTGTGTTGAATGAATCTAAGTTATTTGTTTGCTCCTGTGCAGCATTACTAAGTACTAATTAACTCCGAAACACCAAATAATTTAAAACGATGCTGCTATAAAGCTCACAAACCACATGTTGGTGTGTGGAGGAGAAGGTGGAAGCAGCTCGGCACTAATTGTTCACATTTGGAGGCATGTGGTGTTTTCTCTCCATCTGTAACTGAGGATTAGATATGGCTGCGTAATTATATGTAATTTAGTTTAACATTAGCACACTATCATTGGTGTGTGTGTGTGTGTGTGTGTGTGTGTGTGTGTGTGTGTGTGTGTGTGTGTGTGTGTGCTGAGGCTAATGGCTTCAGTAACGCTCCTCCATGAATCACTTCAGTGTCAGCGGTCGGTTTCTAAAAGGCAGAGCTGCATTCTTCATGTGATGGATGTCTCATTTTCTAACAACAACTTTCAGCTGAGCAAAAATAAAAAGAATCCTGAGCTTTAATGTTGCAAAGCTGCTGTTAAAAACCTGGAGAAAAGCTCGTAGCTCCAAACTGGTTTTAACCGGGTTAGTTTTCAAAGATAAAGACAAATCTGGATCATATAAATCTCTGCAGTAGATCCTGTGTTTTATTTTGAAAATACTTGATTATAATTCAGGTTATAATCCAGTAAAATTAATCCAGTTTTAGCAGAAACTAAATATTATTATTTATCATTCTTGCTAACATACAACCAAAGACCACACAGATGTAACAAGTCTAATTAAAGACAGTCATTCAGAAATCTACACATCACAACACATCAGCTGTCAGTCAGCAGAATATATGTTCACTTTGTTTATGTTGCAACTTCACATTTGTTTAGGAGGAATTTGTCCATTTTTGTTTCATCACAACATGTCGACCATCTAGTTATGTTTAGGCCCCAAAAACCACTTGGTTTGTATTAAAATACCTGTTCTGGTCAACAGGAAACATCTGCAGGTCTCCTTGAAGATATCCACAGGTGTGACTCAAACTGTGATTGGTTGCCTGGCAACCGCCTCCGCCTCCTCATGTGAAAATCACCTCATGCACGTTTGGAACAACCTCACATTTCTGTGGTTACATCCTGAAGACTGTGCCGCCATTATTACTAAATCCTCGTGTTTCAGTCGAGCTCTGAGATTCGGAGCGATCACGCTCCGACAGATTCGTTAGCTTGGTTCAACATTTCCGACTCAGACGCTTGTGAGTGTGGAGCCATCGTAGCTCCTCCACACAGACTCGCTTTGTTAATGTTGTGTTTGTTTTTAATTCAGATGACTCATTTCATAAGTTGTGTAAATATCCAAGAGTTAGTAGAGCAGAAAAAACGTCTCATCAACATAGAAGAGGTCGGCTGCAGTTAGAAACCAACATTATAATCATCATGACGTCCTGTCAGTGTCTCTGTCACTCATCAAATCGCTTTTTCCATTCTTTTGTCTGTTATCGACTTAAAAACATCTATCTATAGTGATTGTTCCCGGTGTGGACGGCCAGCAGGGAGCAGAGCTGCAGGAAAACAAGCGCTCACGAGAACATTTAGTTTTGTAGAGAAGTTCCTGCATGACGTTCTGCGACAGAGAGACTTTCTACCGTCTGGTGTCTCGTTTGTCTTTAGAGAAGCTTTTATTTCTTCCACGGATGTCAGAAAAGCGTCTCACCGCACATAATCACACTAACTTATTTATATCTCTGGCTGAGTGAATGACAGCAGCTGAAATATTGATGCTGTTGCTCTGCAGTGTTTACAGAAACTTGTCAAAATGTATAGAAAAGCTGATGATGACGGCAGATGATCCGTACGTACAGCTTCTGTTCTGTTCAGTTCTGTTGTGGTCGGGCTGAGCAGTCGCTGTGTGTGTGTGTGTGTGTGTGTGTGTGTGTGTGTGTGTGTGTGTGTGTGTGTGTGTGTGTGTGTCACTCCAGCCCTCAGGAAACCTTTCACACCTTGTCATCCTCTCTGTTACCCAGGGTCAACCGACCAGAGAGGGGGGAGGGATGGAGGGATGGAGGGACGGAGGGGGAGGTGAGAGAGAGAAGAGACGACTGACTGAGAGGAGAAAATGTGAGTCAGGCAGGAGGTTTTTGGAGAGAAGCTGTTTCTGAGATGACAGAAATCTGAGAGGACTGACTGAAGAAGCAGAGAACTCAGACCGGCGGGGACGAGCGAGGGCGGGCGAGGTAAACACATGCAAAAGGTTAAAAGAGAGCGAGAGAAAGAGAGAGAGGAAGCTGCTGTCTTCAGTGCGAAAGACGAAACCTTTCGTCTCTCAGCTTTGATTCAGAACGCATCTCCTCCAAACAGGCCAACTTCAAAGGCTTCACAGCCGGCTGAAAGGTTAGCCGTCGTCTTGAAACACTGGCACAGACACACCTGCTCTGCCATCTGATGCAGCTCACAGCTAAAACAGTCCAGGTGAGGAGGGGAAGAAGAAGAAGAAGAAGAAGAAGAAGAAGAAGAAGAAGAGGAAGAAGCCTCTCTGTTTGGTCGATCCACACAGAGCGACAGTCAGACGCGCTTGCCGTCTTCAACAGTACAGCTGTCGACACCGGCTGTAAATGTTTATCTCCATTTTCTCATCAGCAGAATAAAATGTCGGCATTAAACGTTTCTGCAAACAACAGATGCGCGTTCGTACGCTCCATATTGACATGAGCGTGACCAGAAGTCTGACATATTCAGATGTGTTCCTGGCGACTGGAACAAGATGTTGTATGACTCTAACCAGGTGGTTTTTGTGCCTTAATCCAACCAGAGAACATCCACAGTGTTTTACCTCAATAAATACAAAGTTGGAACATAAAAAAATACTGAAACTACATGCCAAGTGGTTTACAGGCCAACTTGGTGTCTGGCTTCAATTGTCCGATTCAAGTCGCAGTCGACAAAATATCTGGATTCCATTCACTCAAATTGTTATTTTGGCTTTTTATTGCTGACACGTTGACTTTTTAGTTCCGTATATCAGCGTTCCAGGCCCTGTTCCTTTGTTTTATGTGTAATAAATGTGACTTTTGTATCAACAGTTTCTAAACGATCATTGTAATTTACACCGATACGCAGACGACACCCCGTTGTTGACTTCAGCTGCCAGATGTTCGTCATCTGGGAAGGAGCTGCGACAGACTGTTTAGAAAAGAGAAGGAACGTTCAAAAAATACTGGTCAGGTGATTTGACAAGCCGACTGGTCTCACCATCGATCACATTTCCAATAATCAGATCAACAGCAGGAGAGCAACACCTCCACCAGCAGGACGAAGTCTGACTGACCCACTGTGGACTTTTCATCTACTTTACCAGAACACACCTCGTTGTCACCATTAAGTCCTCATATTAATTCAATTCAGAGTCACATCTACAGGTCAAAGTCAGATAAAGTCAGTTTCTGTCTCAGTTGGTGATGTGTGACTCGCTCCAACCAAACTTTTTTCTATTTGTCCATTTTTAATAATCAGAGAAATGAACCATTTCCAAACTAAAAAAATCCTGGTTTATGTGTTTTGCTGAAAGAGTTCCCGAGTTTGTCTTCCAAAGCAAACTGACAGAAACTAAAATGTTGCAGTTCAACAAATTCCTCAGTTCTTTACAACTGGAGCTTCCATTCGACACCATCAGCGCTCGTCTTTAATCAACAGCAGTTTGGTGCCGTGGACTCACAATTTGTCCCGATCCTCTTTGTTTCGTCTGGTCTCTGTTGTCTGTTTCCGACATGCTCTCTCTCCCGTCTCTGTTTTCCTCTCTCTCCTTCATCCTCTGCGATCCCTCCATCTGTCCTTTGTGTTTCCATCCTCCCTCCGCTCTGTGCCAGCGGTCAGACCAGCTGAGCCCTCGTCTATCCGCTGATCCTCCCCGCCGCAGAGAAGTCTCGCCGGGCTGCGACACAAACACAGCTCCTCCAGCAGGAAGTCATATCCCCAAATCTCACCCAGCACTGCCTCCTTATGTCTGCTGCTCTCTGCTGCTCACATCGTCACTAAGTCAACGTCAAACAAGTTCATCTGCTGATGTCGGAAACAGACTGTTGAATTTTCATTAAAGCTAGAAGAGTCGACGGCAGATAGATTCTCCTCAGGAAGAATTTGCCTTCTATTCGACCTGAACACCCCGAGGTCCTGTTTCTACAACCGTCAAGATTTCCAATTACTGCATGTGTCTTACAAAGATTATACGGAATAATTCCGTACAGTGAAATTCAGATTGTTTCAAAGAAACAAGATGTCCTTGGATGCAAACATGAGTAGACAGAGGCAGGATCCTGATTTTTAGACTGCAGCTGCTGATAACATAACATTAAGTGTGGACGCTGGGTGAAACTCAGTCTGCAGCTGATGTATTACAACCCAATCAGCAGAAGACATGTTGGAAACATGGGTGCATAGTGTGGTGTGTAGTGTGTGTCGGGTCCGGAAAAGTTTGTCTGTTGGCGAAAAATAACCAGTTCTGCTGCCACACACACAACAAGAAACTGACCCGATGTCTCCGCAAAAATACCCAGTTTTAGGCTGTAAAATATTCTGGAGCTCTAATCAAAAATATCTGATTTTATTGCTGCTGGCACTGCTGGAAAGCGTCCTGACATCCCTTAAAAACTGCAGTGGTTTGATGCCTACAGCAGTCACTTACCGCCTGCACGCTGCTCTGCTAATGTTACGAACTTAAACAAGCCAGCAGCTGTTACCTCTTTCACTTGCAGGGATTTTAGCATTTTTTAAACACGTGCATTGCAACCAAAACACTGTTTGATATCATCAACACTGTGACCTGGAAAACTGTGGAAGGCAAGTTTTCCTCAGTCATTATCAAATGAATAATACTGTGGAAGAAGTAAGGAATGAAGTGTGAAGTAAAAAAGAGCAGAGACGTTGTTCGTCTCAGTAAAATTACACCCTTTACTCTAAAATTAACACCTGGCTCCACAATGTTCCAAGTCTTATTCAGAATTTGCCCCAAAAAAAAAAACACTGAATGGAACCAGAGAAAAATATGGTGAAATGATAAAGAGACAAAAGAAGATAAGACAGAAATGGAGGAAAATAAGGGAGAGAGAGTGAGACGGGGAAGACAAAGCAAAGTGAAATAAGAGGCCTCATGAAAAGTCAGAGGAAGGAAACTAAAAGCAGAGAGAAGAAGAGACAGATAAAAGAGAAGAGAAGTAGTCGGATCCTGTGTCGGCGTCTGTCTCTGTGTCGAGGTTTCAGACCTTCCTGTAATCCAGCTTTACGTCTGCCACGCTGTCACTGCACCTGTAATCTGCTTCCTGCGCTGCTGTAATCTCGCTTTAACTCAGCTTATCTGCTGCTTCACGCTCGGGGGAATCTCAGCGCCCAAACGCTCGCCTCACTCAGAAGTGAAAAGGAAGCGACACCATTCTCTGCATCTTTGCCTTTCTTCACTTCATCTGCCGAGTCTGTCACTGATCTGAAACTCTGACGCCCTCAAACCAAATATTCATGATTGTTAGTCTGCAAAAATCAGGTCTCTTCTTCCACTGAACAAAGTTAAATCAAAGGAGGGAAATAATCCTGAGGTGGTTGATTGATTTCTGTAAAAAGATGCTAATACTGCTTTTAGATCTTAGTTAGAGAACGATACTAGACTCAGCTGTGAAAGAGGAACACAGTAAATCAAAGCTGAAAATGTGATTTATTTAAATGTGTTGTGGTCCAATGTTAGGACAGAGTGCAACACTCAGCTGCAGCTCGTGCTTCTGTTGTGCTGCAACACAACAACAACATTTAAAATCCATTTTACAGGCTTGAGGTAAATGCAAAGCGTCAGTGCTTTCATACTGTGTTTCTGCCCTCAGTTGAGTTTGTAGTTTGTCTGACTCACTGTAGTGATGTTGGTGTTGTACAGTGTGGGAATGTAACTGTTGTCGTTGAGTGAAGTTGGCCGACTTCAACACACAGAGAATGAGTGGTGGCAGTGGTGTAGGCATCCTCTGATGACAGAGCTGGCATGGTGGTGACGATGGTGGCCGTCTTGATCAGGAGGGAACAGTCTCCGGTGAAAATGTCAGTACAAACATGTAGCTCGTTAACTGGCTCATGATTTTTAGTAAATGGCCACAGATGTCATCAGACCAGCAGCAGCTTCAGGCCACGTCCACATGTACCAAAACCATCTTTTTTTTCCTCCGTCTTCCTCAGTATCGTTTCAAGAATATTTGCGTCTAAATGGATCCACTGTAAACGACTCAACATGCTGTAGTTCATATTCCAGCCTGTAGGTGGTGCTTGAAAACCACCAAAAACAGAGAAGCAGAGACGGAGCGTGTAAAGCTAACAAACAGACAGTAGGAGAAGAAATCGAGCACAACAAGAAGATGAAAATGGCTCGTCAGTTGATAGACTGATGGGCTCAATATCTTCTGCATCAATAAGCAGGTAGTTCACTGTTGTTGTTGTTATGAGACGTCGCAGGGTTCAGAGGTCGAGGGGCGGGGCGATGACATCATCGATACGCAAAGGATGCAGATTCGCTGTCCACACCAGAACGCGTTGGCAGCGTTTTCAGATTTTGGCTCCTTACTCAGCGTCACTCTCAGCAGGATCTATCTCACTTCCTCTGTGGTCACTGACTCAGTCTGAAGCAAAACAGTTTCCATGATGTTAAAGCGTCCACCATCCATTCATCCATCCATTATCCTGTCAGTTCATCACAAGGCTGCAATCTCACCAACTGAGGACGAAACATCTTGTAAACTCTCAGAGTCGTCACTGAATATGTTTGGCAGCTCTGGAACAAGTCCACCATGCTGCCTCCCACCTCCTCCTGGTTAAAGATGTCAGTGACAAGAAAGAAACGCTGCGTCGTTTGTTCAGATCCAGTCAGAACATCAGAAATCTGCCTCTCTGTACGGCTTCTTATCTTCCCTCACGTCCATCATAAATCTCTCTCCTTCTACCTCTTGAACTCCCAAACTTCTTTAGTCTGATGAATCTGTCTTTCATTACCTGCTGCGACGCCTCCACCCTCCACACAGCTTCACACCGCGGAGCTGCACCATCATCAGTCTCCTGAGCTCAGAGCCAACAGAACAGATTAGAAAGTGTCAGGAGAGACGTGCCGACAGAAGAAGACAGAGCGCAGACAGAAAGGTAATTTATGCGTTCTTCTTTAAAGGAGCTGCCGTCTGTTTGTGGAGCCGCTGAAAGAACACGAGCGCCGAGGGAGGACAAGTTAGAAACTGAGAGAGAGGTACAGTATCCAGACACAAGACGAGCACCATGTTGAGCTGACGGAGCTCCTCAACTGTGTGGTGTCAAGATACATTCATTCCAGTTCAGTCTGACCACTGGGTGCATGACAATTTAACATAGGGTCTTTTTGTGAATGTACCTGAGTCAAAGGTTCATTTAAAAGCATAATTACAATGAAAGTGCCACGTTTAAGATTTACCATATTTTTGTTTTTCGGGTCAAACTCATTTTCAATGGGAGTGCTGCGGGCACTTTTACGATAGCATCAAAATCTCTGTTTTTAAAACAGTAAGAAGTCTGGACACAACATGAAACTGTGCTGGTAGCATCACCAGGGTCTCTACACATGAACACCAGCACTGACAACATCGTTCTGTTTGTGTACACAGAGTTTATTAAAAGTTTTTGAACAGCTCATGTTAGCAGCAGCTTGTTCCGCTCGCCGCCGTCCTGCCAGTGGAGAAGAGTCGACCTCAGAATGAGACGTAACCTGGAGGACAGTTAAGGTGGAACGCTGCTAAAGTTCCATATAAATACAGGATAATATGTTGTTTTATTGTTAGTGAAAAACAATATTGACCTTGAAGTTGAAAAAGGAGCCTCATATAAGAAACAATATTAAGATCAAAAGCTGGTAAAGTGACGTGAGATCTGGTGTGGATAGTAGTTCCATCTTAACTGTCCTCCAGGTTACGTCTCATCCTGAGGTCGACTCTTCTCCACTGGCAGGACGGCGGCGAGCGGAACAAGCTGCTGCTAACATGAGCTGTTCAAAAACTTTCTTTTTAGTAACTCTGTGTCCTCAGACAATGTTGTCAGTGCTGGTGTTCATGTGTAGAGACCCTGGTGATGCTACCAGCACAGTTTCATGTTGTGTCCAGACTTCTTACTGTTTTAAAAACAGAGATTTTGATGCTATCGTAAAAGTGCCCGCAGCACTCCCACTGAAAATACGGTAAATCTTAAAAGTGCCTCTTTCATCATAATTATGCTTTTACATGAAGGTTTGACTCATATACATTCACAAAAAGACCCGAGGTTGCATTTTGGCCAGAGTTTCACTTTAACATCATAACTACACAAATTATGGCAGCAACATGTAGTTTCAAGTCATTTTTCAGCACTTTGCCGTCTGGAAACTCTTCTGTTGCACATGTTGCTGTAAATTGCTGTTTTTCACCCACTGCCTGTGTTTTCTCAGACTGCATTGTGCTGATACAGTCACTCTGCTAACCAGTGTCAGAGGCAACTGCAACCATACTTTTTCTTTTTCTAGCCAGCATGTCATTACACTTTCTTTTCATGCGCACTCGTGTAAAACTCGCCTGACCTCTCCCGATGGTTTCATCTGACGAGGCGCTGCTCATTAAAGTTGTGTTTGAGTCAGACGGATCGACACACCGATGAGTCGAGATGCAGACGAGGATGAACTCTGACTTGTTTATTCTTCCCACAGACGGTATGAGTCATGTCGGAGAGCTCGGTGATTATTAAAAATTGCAACGTGATGCGACACAACTGGACAAAACACAGAGCGAGTTTGGAGCGAACGCACCCACTCAGATCCAAACAGAGACCACAGGGAGTCAAATGTACAATACAGCACTGATTAGAAATGATGACTTCCTTCTGCCTGAACTCGACCTCGCTGAGTTTTCCTTTCTTTCTCTCTGAGTCCCACTGATTCAGCAGTGTGGTTAACACATCACCTACTGAGTCAAATCACTGCTGAAGGTTAAAACGTCACCTGAACTTCGTCCCGTTGAGTAAAATCTGATGATCGACTCTTTAGTTTCGTGCCGTCTCTGGACGTCCAGCGTGTCTCTGTGTGTCGCCTGTAATCGTCATGTTTTACTGCCCCTGTGTGTTTGTTCCACACAGCTAACAGATGAAGTCGCCTCTGAAATCCTCCTCCATCACGCTGCGTCATTAACCGCTGGCGTTGCAGTCACGGCGCCCTCGGGGACGGTCCGCGCCGCCATTATGGCTTTTTGAGTGTTGCAGAGCGGCCTCGCACTGTACCCATAATCCCCTTTAATGACCGTCCTCTCAGGTATTACCTCCGCGCTGATGGAGGCGCGGCACGACGAGGCAAACAACATCAAAGAGATTGATTCGTCTTAATGGGTCATTTCATAATGGAGGGAAATGGAGTGGGGGAGCGAGGCGGCGCTGGAGATGGAGACGGACAGGAGGGGAGAGCGAGGGAGACGGACACGGAGATAGTTTGCAGGATATCAGGGTGATTTCTCGCACTATTAATTTGTTTTTATGTCGCCATGGCAATGTGGATGAAAGTCTTGAGTGTGAGCTGAAGTGATGGAGAAGAGGGAGGCGGGAGGAGGGAGGATGTGTTTTAGGGGGATTTTTAGATTTAATACCAATTTTGGCTTCTGCAACCGTCTCATTACGAGGTGTGTGTGTGTGTGTGTGTGTGTGTGTGTGTGTGTGTGTGTGTGTGTGTGTGTGTGTGTGTGTGTGTGTGTGTTGGGTGATTAATGAGTGAGTTGGCATTTAGCGGTGTGATATCTGACTGGTTTGGATAATTACACCAGGAGAGAAAAGCAGAAGCCGGGACTTTTATCGGCGAGCGTGGGAGTCTGAGCGTTTTTGGGGGTTTTTAATGTTTTTTTTTTTTTCTTTCCACTTAAACGTTTGCCAATTCACCTCTGTAATTTTCCTTTTTTTTTTTTTTTTTATTCCACAGTTATTAATGTCTGAGCTGCAGCGAGGAGGGAAGATTAGCTGCAGCAGCAGCGAGGAGAGGTGAAGAGGAGGCTGTTAAGAAGCGTATTTATACGATTATCATTATTAAAAACACTTGAAGTGGATTCTGGAGGAGGAGAGCTGCAGCGATGAGAACAATGATGTGGAGGAGAAGATGTCGCCTCACAACACAATGAGGAATAAAACACGATTCTGTTAAATATTTATGCTTTTAAATCAGCTGGCAGGAATGAGAATCTCAGTGAAATATCAGACGCGCTGTGGCGACCCGACTGGAGGAGGTTTAAAGGTGATTTATTTAACGATCCGTGACAGAAGTAGTTGAGGTGCAGCTCGTTAAAAGCAGGATGGAGAGGGCGCCGTGATGTGAGGGGTTACCAGAGAAGTGTTGAGGCTGGATGGGTGGAGGAGGTGGTGAAGGAACAAGGAGCAGTAGGTTAAATCCTGGTCAAAAGACAAAAATGTCGCAGCAACTGAAGAGCAGACGGAGGAATTTAACCTGGAGTGACGAGGAGATTCAGCTGCAGGAGTTTGTGTCGAGCTGCTGGTTTCACTTTGGTCTCCTTCAAATGTTGAATATTGGGAATCAACATACAGGTGTGCACACAACTGCAGTACCATGACAGTTTCATATTCCCTGAGGTAAAAAGTTACGTCTCCGTCTCTCTTAATGAGCAGCAGAAAGTTGCTCTGCAGCAGAAGACAAAGATTCAAACGGCTCGTCTCGTCTGCAGCAAGTTTAAAGTTCACTCACAGTTCAGCAGAAGCAGCGACTCCTCCGACTGTCACATCTGGATTAATAACTTTCTACTGTTTGTTAACTCCGGGCTTTTTTATTCATTATGGGTTAATTAAAGGGTTGTTCCGCGGCTGTTAACAGATAAGAGCGGGGACTCTTCACTCAGAGCGAGTGGCAATCAAACGGAGGACGGTAATCACGGCGGTCCCATCGGAGCCGCTGCAGTGCACTGTGGGAAATGGCAGCAACTCTTCTCCTCACTGACACGTGTGATTAACGGAGGACGGCTCCCGACTGACACGTCTGTTTTATCTGCCTCCCTGCCGTCTCCCAGCATTAACGTTAGCAGCAGCACTTCTGGCTGACAGTCCTCCCCCTCTGCTGCTGCGGCTCACTGTAAATGTGCTGACAGCTCGGGGAGTTCAGCTGCTGTGCACATAATGACAGTAACCTTCTTCTATAAGGTGCACCGAGTATTATTCTAAAGCTACGGCTGAATTGGAGATCTATTTTTAATCTGCCATTCTTTAGCCGCATTGTGAAAAAACACGCCTCCACCTCGCTCCTGGAGGTGAAGGTGTTCCTCCATCAGCAGGTGTGATAGCAGCCAGCAGGAAGAGCGATTCTATAGGACGTTAATGGAGGAAGCAGGTGGATGTGGAAATGGAAGGCAGGTTAATGTCCACCGAGGTGTCAACAGGAGGAACGATGGAGCACGGCCGAGATTTGTCTCTTTCTCAGTGCTGAAACACTCATTCCTGCGTTTCTCCGCTCTGCCGCTGGAACACTGAGCTGACTAAACTGAAATCTGATCATGTTACCTCCTGCGACATGCCACATCTGACCTCAGATCTGCACCATCGTCTCTCCTGGCACCTGCTCTAAATACCGCTGTTCAAACTGATCAGGAAACAGCAGATGAACCGATGGAAGTTGATCAGCCTTCTCTGAACGAGCCGCTCTTAATTCTGTCATTGAGACTCAGTAGATTTGTCTCCCCAGTGCGACGACAGCTGAGACCTGAAGCTGCTGAAGAGGGTTTGACTTCAGGATTTCTCTTGTCTTTGATAATCGTATAAAAACAGGTGATAGAGAAACTCGAAACATCATGGCTGATTTCAGCAGAGCTGAAGTTCAGCAGCTGTTCTGTGTGATGAGAGCAGCAGACAGTAATCATTCAGAGCCTCAGTGGACAGTGTATGAGTGTGTGTGTGTGTGTGTGTGTGTGTGTGTGTGTGTGTGTGTGTGTGTGTGTCCTCTGTGCCTCCTCTAATTAGCGCTGCCCTGTAAATATTTAATGACAGCGGAACAGCGGAGGATGCTAACACAACCTGCTAACACGGCGTGATCCCAACGTTGCCGCGCTCACTTCGCCGGCTGAACGTCCGCTCGACTCCGCCCCCCCGGCAGTGTTTGTCCCGCTTGCTTCCTTTGTTTGTTTCCTGTGGACGTGTCGGCGTTATTTAAAGAACATACGAGTTATGAGACTTTGATTTCATTCATTCATCAAACGTGACGAGCGTGAATCATCTGAGTTCATCTGTCTCACTCTCCTTCACTCCTCATCGCTCATCGTTAAAGATCGTCAGTGACGCTTCAGCTCCCTGCGCCGCCTCGTCGCTTCAGTTTCTGCTGTTTGTCATTAAAAGCACTTCCTCTCTCTTCAGGAGCCGCAGGTGAATTCATGACACCGTCCACTCCGCCATCGCTCTTTATTTGCTGTTCCTTTCTTGTATCCACCTCTTCCTCTGCAGCTCGTCCATCCATCTTCATCTTCCTCCTTCAGCGGAGTTAACGAGACAGGGAGTGAAATACAGAGCGCAGGAGGAGGAAGCAGGAGGCTTCTTAAAGCCAGTTGCTGTCTGATTATCCCGACTTTAACTTAAACATCCAACGCCGAACCTGACGGACGTTTCACTGAGAGGCTAACGACTTTACTCAAGCAGCGGTCATACATCCACAATCTTTGTAGTCTTGTCAAGGGAACTTCAAACATCCTCTCCACATTTTCATACGTTTCATGAAAGATTATTGTAGTTTTCAAAAATACATTTTGGGACAAATCCTACTGATTCTACCTTTAATTTTAATAGTCTTTGAATTCTGTTAATATGACGTGAGCTTCAGTTAGCTTTGACCATAAATGTTCTTCAGAGGGAGACTTTTTACTCTGATACTCTGAGTCCATGTCAGAGCCTGAACTCTGTTACTGTGCTGGAGTAAAGAAGCTGTCAATCAGTATTACACTAGTATCAGTATCAGGCTGTGTTCCCAGTGACAGTGATACGCTGGACAGAACAGACGTTGTGCAGATGGATCTGGACGACCTGTTAGTATCTCCATCGCGCTGCTCCCCCCCACAGTGTCTCTGCAGCAGAGGATCAGCCCACAGAGCCACTCACATGTTGATTCATCATTAAGTCAAATCCAAAGACAACATGCAGAGAGAATCTGGATCACGGGAGCATCGTGTGGAGAATGAGGAGTCTGGGAAACCTCGCATCCAGCTCGAAATGTGAGTCATGGCTCCAGAAAGCCCGGCACGTCCCCTCGGTGTCGGCCGGCAGTCACATCCACACAGCGAGTGTCGAGGATGTGTTGCCACGGAAACAAAGCAGTGCAGGAGGATGAGGAGGAGGACCACAGCTTCCTCACAGCAGAATGGCGGTTGAGAAGGCAGCGTCACGCTATAGTCCTCAAAGTTCAGGCCGTGTCCTCCGGGCTCAGCGTGGAGGAAGGTTCTCCTCAGGCAACTTTCACCGCTAACACGAGCAGACGGCAGGTTTCATAGACAAACGGAGAGCCGGGTCAGACTGACGGAGAGAGAACAAACAACAAACAGGAGCTGAGGCGGTGACGGAGAGCGGTGGCGACGGGCTGGAGTTGAGGGTTCGGGGCTGTGCTGAGAGACGGGGATGATCCTGTCAGCCAGTCCGGTTTTAATTTTAGCTCCGGCCTGATTAACACTCCGCTCCAGTCGTTGGCCTTTTGACGACCGGCGCTGACGGGCTGGCGGAGGTCAGATGGGCCGCAGGGCAAAGAGGGGCCAGCTGTCAATCACCTCATCGTATGTGGGTTAAAAACAGGCGGGTGGAGACAGGAGGAGACGGAGCAGGGTGGAGGAGACGCAGCAGGGTGGAGGAGACGGAGCAGGGTGGAGGAGACGCAGCAGGGTGGAGGAGACGCAGCAGGGTGGAGGAGACGGAGCAGGGTGGAGGAGACGGAGCAGGTGGAGGAGACGGAGCAGGGTGGAGGAGACACAGCAGGTGGAGGAGACGGAGCAGGGTGGAGGAGACGCAGCAGGGTGGAGGAGACGGAGCAGGGTGGAGGAGACGGAGCAGGGTGGAGGAGACGGAGCAGGGTGGAGGAGACGGAGCAGGGTGGAGGAGACGGAGCAGGGTGGAGGAGACACAGCAGGTGGAGGAGACGGAGCAGGGTGGAGGAGACGCAGCAGGTGGAGGAGACGGAGCAGGGTGGAGGAGACGGAGCAGGGTGGAGGAGACACAGCAGGTGGAGGAGACGGAGCAGGGTGGAGGAGACGGAGCAGGGTGGAGGAGACGCAGCAGGGTGGAGGAGACGCAGCAGGTGGAGGAGACGGAGCAGGGTGGAGGAGACACAGCAGGTGGAGGAGACGGAGCAGGGTGGAGGAGACGGAGCAGGGTGGAGGAGACGGAGCAGGGTGGAGGAGACGGAGCAGGGTGGAGGAGACGCAGCAGGGTGGAGGAGACAGAGCAGGGTGGAGGAGACGGAGCAGGGTGGAGGAGACGCAGCAGGGTGGAGGAGACGCAGCAGGGTGGAGGAGACGGAGCAGGGTGGAGGAGACGGAGCAGGGTGGAGGAGACGGAGCGGCAGACTCGTGCTGATGCGGTGTCTTGTCTAACCTTACATTAATCCAATATTTATTTAGGGGTTTATAAATGCTTCATAGAGTGAATCAATATTTATAGGACAGCTAATGAATCTGCCAGGACGCCGTCAGCATGCGAATGCAGCAGCGGGTCTGGGATAGAACTGGCCACGGCGCTGACCGTTTCTATCAGCGCTCAGGTGACGGAGGCCGCAGGTGGGACAGGTAACACACCTGCTTCTGACTGCCGAGGTGGCACCAGGACACACGGGAGGTGTGAAGTCCTCTTCTCAGTGTGTTCTGGGTTGACCCAGCGTCTCGTGTCCTGATCCGAGATGTGACGTTTCACACAGCAGCTGTCGTCTTTAACTGTGTCATCTGGCAGATTAAAGGAAAAGTTCTGTGAAGCTTCAAAACTCCCATTGTTCTGACCGTTGTCACATTTCTCTTCTTCTCATTTTAGACTCAAATTAATCTGTCGCATTAAAATCTGTAATCCAAAATTACATTTCCAAATCGAGAAGCTTCAGAACGTCAACGTGAAAACAGAACCTCTGCTTCTCTGTCTCAGTCCGACCGGCGCCTCACTCGTTGTTCTGACGGTGCTGAAGTGTGTTTGGTTGCAGGAGCTGATTCCTGAGCCTGATGTCTCTGGTCGTGTTCAGACATCTCGGATCAAATTTTTCTGAATTGAACCATCAACAGCAAACCTTCATGATCTCCTCCTCCTCCTCCTCTGTTAGTCTGAAGCCAGACAGGAATATGACCACACCGCTGCAAAACTCAAACACTAATATTCAAACATCTTTGTTTATTCATCCGTATCTGCAGACGCCTCTAAACTGTGATGTTGTCTGTTCTCACTGTCTCTCCATCATCACAGCAGCTTTCCTCACAGCTCTGAGCTGCAGATGAAGTCGTATTGTCGCTCGTCCACACGTCTGCGTCACTTTTTGTCTCTCACTTCAGTCCTCTCTGTTCTCTGCCCCGTCCTCCCCCGTCCTCCCCTCTCTCTCCTCACATCGTCAGCTGAAGGTCAGTCGCTGACATTGGACCGTGTGCTCTCCACATAATGAAACCTCACAGCTCAGATCTGCTTGTCTGACACTTTTTTTTTCTTCTCTCCTGATGAAGACTGAATGATGTAACAGTTTAATCCATTCATAAAAGACAAAACTGAGCTGCTGTCGCCTGACGATTCTGTCTTCTCTGTTACTGACGACATATTTCATGAAAACACAAACAAAATACAGCAGTGAACGTTTCCACTAATGACATCTGTGTGTCTCACACTGTCCTGCTACCACAAACACTCGCTACAGCACCAAGTGTGGATCCATCTGCCGCTGAAAATAGTCCCCAGCGGATGCACTGCTTCCTCCTGTTTGTGCGTGAAAAGGAGAAAACATGTTTTCTATGTGTTTATGTTTCAAAAAACATGTTTTTATGTTTAGGTTTCAAAAAACATGTTTTTTATACGTTTATGTATCAAAAAAACATGTTTTTATGTGTTTATGTAGCAAAAAAACAAAATTAAATTGAAACACAGATTTCCCGAAGATGGCTGTCGACTTCTGACCTGTTGATTGACACCTAATTTAACCAGTTAGAATCATCCATGCCCGCCCTGCCACCTGCAACAGCCAATTTCATAGTCAAGAGATGCACTCCTTGTTCCCGCCTCTCTCTCCTGAGCCACTTACACGCCAGCATCGAAATGATTGACACATCATGCAGCCAATAAGAATTCAAAACCCTGGAATATTCACATTTTTCAAGCTTTTTAGTACATTTTAAGCCTTTTTTCTCTTTTAAAAAGTCAGTTTTTCCAGCTATCTTTGTATTCACACAAACCCAGAAACTACTTTAATGAGTTGTAGCTGCTGTTTCTCTCAGACGGCAGGATTCTGAGGTCACAAAATGACATTATTTCACCAGCAGCTTGAATATTTAAGTGTCCTTTTCAGAGATATTGTTATTAGATTTGAAATTGGACCATTTATGACTTTATAATGTGTCTAACGGGGGCAGTTGCAGCAATTTGCAGGCTGATTTTTGCATTAAAAACTTCACTCCATCGAGAATAATGAATAATGAACTGTGTTCAGACTTAGATTAATGACAGGAGCAGTTCAGCTTTACAAATCATGTCTGTACTCCAACAGCAGCTCTCAGTTAGGGTTAGGGTTCTCAGTACTGTGGGTTCCACTGTTACAGGAGCTTAAAGGTAGTTTTACATCTTCAGCAGGAACTGATGAGCTTGGAGCTGAGAGCCACAAACAGGAAGTCATTCATCTCATCAGTTCCTCCGTGTAAATATTTAGTAGCAGTCGTTTATTCCATCGTGATGCGGTCAGGTTCTGGTTCAGCTTCTGGTTCTGGTTCTGGTTCTGGTTCTGGTTCTGGTTCTGGTCTGGGTTATCAAACACTTTGTGCAGCTTGTTTTTTGCTTTGTGGTTTTCTGTTCTGATGAAGTCTGTGACGTCGGGTCAGAAGGTGAGCATCCGGCTCCAGAACCGGAGCGATCCTTTAAAACGTTTCTGGCTGTTGTTCAACAGTTTGGAGGTTATTAAACGTTCTGCTCAGATGAGTGTCGGTGTAAAATCTGCTCTCAGCTGCTGAAATAAATTCTCATTTCATTGATTCCTTCATTTTCATTTTCCCTCTTTCGCTTATTTTCCCCTCTTTTATTTCCTCTGACCTTCCTCTCTCATTTACCCTCCTTCCCTCCTCCTCCTCCTCCTCCTCCTCCTCCTCCTCCTCCTCCTCCTCCTCCTCTCATACTATAAATCCGTCCACACCTCCACACATCTCTCCCTCTCTAATTGACACTAAATTCATCCCCCCTCTCTCTCCGTATCTCTTCGGTCCATCCTCCTCCTCCTCCTCCTCCTCCTCCTCCTCCATAATTGCTGACAGTGGAGTTTGTTGTCTCCCTCGCTGGCTCGCCTCCGGAGCTTTCACCGTGGCGGCGGTGACTCTGGTGGGTGCAGAGGAGACCCAGGGGTCAGTCAGTCACCTTCACACTGCTGCAGCTGCCCTCCACTCATCTGTTCATCCATCTCTTCCTCCACCTCTCTGCTGCTGCTGCACCGCTTCACCTCCTCCACCACCTCCAGCCTCCCAGCTGGATCATCTGGAAGAAACGAGCACAGCAGAAGGTTTTTAAATCTGTAGTGAGGACAAACGTAGTGACTGATTCTCCCCTTGCCCCAGAGCCACTTGCACTCCAGCGTCGAGTAGCGTTTCAAATATTTAAATGTTATTATATTTTTTGATATATGATCTTTGAAGGAGATACTGAGTGTGATTGGTTCTCATGAGGCTCGCAGCAGGAGTGTTTGTGTCGAGTCGAGGTGCAAAGCCAGAATTCATTTTCCATTTTCACGATATCGTGCACTCATGTCTCCAAATTCTTTCTCCGTCAGTGTTTCAGATTTTAAAACTTAGACACAAAATGGCAGCGAGGATGACACGAGCATTATTCAGCGTCCGTGTTGACCACAGAACACATCCGTCAGCGCTGGTCTCCATCAACATCGTCCACCTTCAGAAGACAGAACCAACGGTCTTCATCCAGAACCTCCTCCGCCTCGTCTCTCATCCCTCCATCCTTTCATCACCCATCCATCACCCACAGCAACATGCCTCTGCCTCACACTGCGCTCCTGCTTCTACTGAAATTACCTGACAGTGTTTTACAGCGACGCCTCGTCTCTGACATGATTTACACACCTGGATCCATCTCTGTATTAACACGTGAGTGGACCCGGACACGGCGCTGCTGCATGAGGGCAGCTGGAGGTCGTTCGGTCCGCGTCCTGCCGGGTTTGAGTCTGAGCTCGAGCTGCGCTGAGAGAAACTGTCAGCTGGTTTATTCCACTTGACATTTTAAGTGATGCAGAGTGGTTTCAGTGTCTCCTCGGTGTCTTCGTGTCGCAGTGACGACTGCAGATTATTGGATGTGATGTTGGACGAGGGGAAAGATTTTAACAGCAGCTCGACTGCGAATGTACACGAAGTCACGAAACACTGACAGCTCGGAGATTTCTCCTGTTCAGTTCAGACTGTCTGACGTGGAAATGTAATTTCAGACTCTCATCTGTTTGTCGACAGGTTTTGGATAAAAAATAATAATATATGATAATATAAAAAAAAGAGCTCTGATCTTTATTTTCTAATATTCATTCTTTATTTGTGATGATATTTTAATGATTTTTCTGCTGATGCAAACTCAACTCTCCATCTTTACCTGCTGTCTTGATTCAGTATAATTTAGTTCCTAAAAACTACTAATTTGGTCTTGAAATACAGGAAGTTTTTAGTGTTAGTCCCTCACAGATCTACCTGGAGACAAATACAAGTTGTGAGACAAGTTAGAAAAGATAACCTTTAATAGAGTCAAGTTTATTTCATTTTATTTCATTTCATCTCAAGTGGAGATGTGGAGCCATGCTGCCCGCCTGGCTTCATTCTCCCGGGAGACTTTAAGACCGTTGGCAGACAGACTAGCAGAACGACGGAGAAGTTTACAGCGAACCGAACATAACACTGATGATGTCATTGTTCTGTTTCCACCACGCGGTCCAGTAAACGTTAACGTCATGATGTTTCACTTAAAGGTTTGTAGGAAACTTGATTTTCCAGCGTCACTGCAGACTCGTTAAACACTGAAGCACTGAGAGTTTACAGTCTGCTGGGAAACAAACTCAAGATCAACTTTGGTTAGAAAGATCACGACAGTTTTCCTTGATGATCTCTGACTCAGAATCACCGTCCTGCTCTGTGAGGAGGGTTTCTCTTTGTGCTTTTGTCCGGCTGATTGCTCGTGTTCATCACAGACTGATGTTTAAGCTCAACGTGTCTGAGAATCCTTCCCTGTTCTTCACGTGTTGTTTTGCTGCCGTCTCCTCTGTCGATACCTCCCGCTGCTCTTTCTAAATTATCTGATGAATAATGTGCCGTGAAACTCTTTGGCTTGTCGATAAACGTCTCGCCGCCTGGTGTCACCAAGACAGATTCCTCTGCTTTTCTTCTGCCGCTGAGCAGCGAGCTTTAGATAATGTTTCCTCCTTCTCCTGGAGAACGGATAAATGGCGTCACAAGCTGAACTCGTCGGTGTTCTTCCTCCATCAGCCTCCGTCTGTTGTTAACCTTCGTCTGTCGCTGCAGCGCGTCCTCTCAGCAGCTGTACAGACGTCGATGAACTGGGCCTGCGATGACTCAGATCATTTGCATACAAGCTCGCAGCCAGTTCTCCATTCAGTCCTGTTTTATTCACAAGTGTGAACCGACTGTGAACATATGGAGGCATGTTAAGGTAATTTAACGCAAACGTGGGTCTAAATGACTAATTACATATGTTCACTGTGCGTCGGTTTGGTTTGCAGTTCAGGACTGAATTAATTGTGAAGGTTGAGTGAGCAGCTGCTGCTGCTGACGCTGGTGTGGACACACTCACATGATCCTCAACACAATATCAGGACGTGTGCAGCATATTTCAATTCATTTCTTGCCCCCTTTAATTAGACGCTCTAGAAAAACATCCAGATATTCTGAACACACTGAACATTTGTGCGACATTAGGATCTTTAGCTTTATAGATTGTGATATAAGAATTAGAAGTAACACAACATTTTTTCCCTCCGAGGTTCACGAGCCACAACATTGATTTTCTGTCTCTCCTGCGACGAGCAGCTGAATCAAGGACTCGTAGAGGATAAAATGTGTCACGGCAGAGATTACTGCAGCGGTAACTTCTGCTCACACTGAATACTGAGGATGGTAAATCAGACGGGGCTCCACCAGTTTCCCTTGAAATCTGAGAGCACCAGAAGTTCAGTTTGCAAAGATATTAAAATATTAAGAAGAGTTTTTTTTGGTGAGTCTGAGGGAAAGTTCCTCAGAACAAGGTGGACTGAGGATCGGTGTCTGTTCAGTGATGTAACGTCTGCCTGCAGGCGGGAAGGATTTCATCATGCAACCTCCTCGTATAAATAATTTGCAGTGTTGAAAAGGTCATTTTGTGCAGCGAGGGAAGTGTCGCGTTCTTCTAATAGATAACAAAGTCACGTGAAGGTGGTCGACGTGAGCGGTGGGCGTTCTGACGTCGTGCAGGAAGTGAAGTTCAGACTTCTCATCATCAGATCATTGTTCCTCATGTTTCAGGCTACTTTGTTTCTTCCAAGACGCTCTATAGATCTCCGTAGTAGCAGTACGAGGCTGTGTGATCAATCGTGTGATCAATAATGTGCAATTTCTGGTTCGACTTTTCAAAATAATGCTACAGTTAAGACACAAACACTACTTTGTTAGTGGCTCGCTTCTACTGCCAGTGAGAGATCCGCCCTCTCTTCTCTCTCTTCTCTCCTGAGCCACTCACAACCCAGCGCCTGATGATTGACATATCATGTAACCAATGAGATTTCACATCCAGTAATATATAGTTTATTACAGCTTCTAAAACGTCATTTTTTTCTGTTTTGTTCATTGAACAGCTCTTGTTCTTGACTATTTTATAAACACAGAGTTTGAGATGAACTATGACGACATACGACATGTTGAGAGTCGGATCAGGTCAAGTGTCGTTGTTAATGTTTGGTGAGCAGCAGATGTCAGAACAGAAAACAGCAACACATATTTCATCTGAGCTGCTGGAAGTTTCAGCCTCAGGCCCAGAAAACACTGACAAGTTGAGCATTTTGACTTTTTTCATGTTTTTTTCAAGCACCTGAACGATAAAACATTCTTAGTGACAACCGTAAAAGTAATTGCTGCCTCGGTGGAAAAACTCTTTGAACACTTCTTGTTTCTATCGTCTGTTTCTTCTTCTCCTTCCTCTTTTATAAACCTCTTAAGATCTATTTGTCACATAAAAGACTCTGTTACTTGTTACTTGTAGGTGACTGAACCGACGTGCTTCATAAAAAATGAAATAAAAACACATTGAGTCGAACTCTTCTGCAGACTTTGAACCGTCTGGATTTAAAAAATAAAAACAAATGTTTCCATGCTGTGAAATCCATTTTACTTTACTCTTGTTTTGAGCTGTGCCATTTCCTGACGTTGTCTATACCGCAGGGCGCCGCTTTATATTTTATTTTATTCTATATTTCCCTCAGCAGACAGACGTTCTGTGCAGGAATCGAACCGTCCTCCCTCCCCGCTGCCTCCCTGCTGTTCTCGGAGGCAGAAATGTGTCGCGTGTCAGCGGCTAAATGAGAGGATTACCATGTCATTACAGTGGTTTGAGTCAGCAACGCTCTGCGCTTCATGATGCCACCGCTGCAAAACAAAATCTCCTTATCCCCTGAAGGGAGAGAAAGCTAATATCCTATATTTAGGTGAGCATTAAGGCCCATTACCCGACAGACAAAGTGCTTCATCCGGAGCGCTCTGCTTTTGTCGGGTTGAAGCCTTTTTTCCCTCTTTCACTGCCTCTGAAAGGAGGTGGAGGAGATGTCATCCGTCACATCAGAAGAGCTCACAGCGAGCTCAGATGTTCCCACTTTTTGTCTGATTGCAGGTCAGACATGAAGCAGCGTGGTTAAATCACGGTATAACCTTTAAAGCAGCAGTGTGGTGGTGAAGCTGCAGACCGATCGCGACGGGAGGGATCGTTCAGGGTATTTGAAGATTAAAAAGCATGTTTTCTAACCTTTCATGGTGAAAGATGTGTTCGTGTTGACCAGAGCGGCTTCACTTCAGGCTGAAATGCTGCAGAGTTGAACCTCTAATGCTTCTTCTTCAGGGGTTTCTGTTGACCGGGAGCTCTGAGAGCACAGACACAAAGTGTGTGATGTTTATGTAAAGCATTGTGAGGCTGCGGCTGGAGGACGGATGAATCAACATGATGTCCCAGATATATGCCACTCCTTACATTATTTAAACACTTTACCACCATTTCTTTAAAACCAGCAGCATCGTGTTGGGACCGCGGCGCTCCATGAATTATGTATATAATCTGAAAGTCAACCATTGCTGTCTAATCACACATGAACAAGGGTTCATGTTTCCTGTGGTACAAAGTTAAAGTTTTTATGATGTGGAGAAAAAGCACCCAGGTGGAAACTGAACCTCGTTACAGGTGAGCTGTCTATCAGCTCTGTTGAATCTCATGCTCAGGTTTGGGGTGTGAGCCTCACAAAGGTGGTGCTGGAGCTTCATATCCACCATGGAGTAAAATCAAGAAGTCCGTCAAACAAACAGTCTGAAGTTTTCCGTTGGACCTTTTATTCCATCTCTTCACGTCTTTGTCGACGTTGAAAAGACGTCTTCGGGGCATTTTGTTAATCCATTCTCTTCTCCTGTTCTGGACAGGCAAAAACACACTTCTCGCCAAACTCTTTCTCTCCAGCGCCATGAAAAACTTCAACATGTGAACAAATCCAGAGCTTGACAGCTACAAGTGTTTTAACTCTACTAATCCGTCTGTCAGCTCTCGCGGGGTCACAGCAGCCGAGGGGAGGGAAAGTCTGCCGCCCAGGAAACACTGCAGATTGCATGAAATTTGTACTTTAGTTGACAGCAGCTTTACTCCCAAAGATGGACACTGATGCAGTACATCTCTGAGCGAAGACCAGCAGGAGGACACGAACACAAGACAACATCAGTATAAGACTTGTGGCGCCCTCAGCGAGTTCTCCTGATCTGCTGGTCTCTTCGAACCTCGATGTGTTTGTTGTAACGTGGTTATCAAATTCCCAGACGCTCTCTGGAGAACCCGGTCCATAAAGCCCACGACTGTCCTCTCACACGTCTCCTCTTCACTGCCTCTAAATCTGGTCTCGTGTCCTCAGGAGTGTTTGTTTGGTCTGCCGTCGCCGCCCCCCCGCGACCCTCGCCGTCTTCCCTCGTAAAGCTGATGAACCAGGACGTTTAAGCCTCCTGCTCTGCTGCACTCGCTGTAAGTCGCAGCGAATGAGTGTCAGCTAAATGCCTCCAATGTAAAATGAGATGGGATTGAAGGCAGTTAATAGAGTTGAGGCTGTGATTAGCCCCGAGCTGCTGCTGCTGTGAGCGGTGGTGGTGGTGGGTATCAGCGGGGTCCTGCCGGCTCTGTTTGCTAGCTGACATGATAGCACTTCCTGCAGGAAAGACCCTAATTAATTGTTATCATCATTTGTTTATTTCTGCCTGCAGCCGTTTCTCATTTCCTGTCTGGACTCACCATCACGTCTCTTTCTGCCCAGTTTTCTGTCACTCACATCGTTGCCTTCATATTCTTTGTTTCTGCGCTCGTCGCCGAGCTGTTCTGCCTGTCGACGTCTCTGTTTCACCCTCGTTATCAGCCTTTCTCTCTGCTCGTCCTGCTCTCCTGATGTCTTGTTTTCCATCTCTTTCTTTTCTCTTTCTCAGTTAAATTCCTTCGCTCTCGTGCTGCCGTTGCTGGTTGGTTTGCAGGTTTTACTGTTTCAAGGACATGTGTCAGTTTGCACTCGGTGGACTGAGAATGAAGCTGAAGACTTTCTATCTTATTATTTAGGCTGCATTTATCACTGGAGCTCCTTTAGACATAAGTCTCGTACTGGGCTTGGCTTCACTCGGTTTGGCTCAAAGCATCAGAGATGTGTGTCTTCAACTGGAGACACACTTGTCTTGAGTCGATGACATTTAAAGGCAGCAGTCTGGTCCGTGGCCGAGACCAGCAGCAGCTGTAAATATTCCTCCTGCCGTGTTATCCAATAATCACTGAGAACAATTGTACGATTCATTTCCTGCAGATGTTTCCTGATGATAGAATCCCATTATTTTGACATTTAAAACCTTTTATTACGAAGCAGCAAGCTCAGTTAATGTTGTGTTTTCACCAGCAAGCGAACACAATGACACAGAGAAACCAAAGAGATTCAGTTAGAAGCTGCTGACGCACAAAGAGCTGAACACACAAATAGTCATTTAAAATCACACTTTTCTTTGGTTACCAGCACAGAAAACTGGAGCTTCACAGTAAAATGGCATCGCAGCATTCTGCTGAACAACTGAAGCAGCTGGAGACTCGATTTAAAATGTAAAACTACATACAGCTCGTCTTCAGGAGAACTGATTTGAAAAGACATTATGACACCTTGTTAAAGCTGAAATCATCTCTGAAGTGGGTGAACAAGCTCGACCAAACACTGAGCATTTTGAAACTCTGTTCGCATGACTTTCAGCAACATTGAGGGAGGAGATGATGATGCCATAAATCCACTTCCATCACCACCCCAAATTCTTGCATTCTTGCAGAACTTGCCTTACAAACATCGTGTTTTAAGTTCTCTTCAGTATCACAGTGATCCAGTGGCAGTTGTCTGAACATCCACAGGTTCAATGCTAACAGGAAGTGCTAACAGATAATTCGGTAAAGTTTTAATTAAGTTTTGAGGTTTTAGCAGAATTCTGCAACTCTGTTTTACTGTGAAGCACCAGAAATGTTCTGTGGACTACAACACTTCACCTGACTTTATATCATCAGGATGATGACTGAAATGCTTGTTCGAGTGTGAACTGTTTGTTTAAGTTACAACTTGGAGGAAGACAAAGAGCTGATGTAATCATCTTCCTTATGATTAAGACTTCCATTTACCAACCATCAGCTCTCATGTTCGTCCTCTGGGAAGACAAAACAATCATCATGGTGACAGATAATAATCAGTATGTGTTAGACCTATCAGTCATCTATCTTACAAAATGTTCTTCATTATCCTCACCATCTGTTTTACTTATAACAGAGACACTCTGTCCTCCTCCTCCTCCTCCTCCTCCTCCATCTCTGGCTTTTATCTTCCACTCTTCATCTCGCGGCGGTTTGCGTCTCGCTCTCCGCCACCGAGCTCGTCCTGACTAGATGACTAGAGTCAATTTAAATTCCATTCTGGAATCTCATTTAAATTCATGTGGGACGCCTCATTGGCAGGGCGGCGATAAACATTTAGCGCGAGGCGGGTTAAACAAATCAGGAACGTGTAGTTGGAGGTTGGAGGAACACGACTGTCCACGCAGAGATGAAGCGATGAGGCGGCTGCATGAAGGGAGGGAGCGGTGGGAGATGTTTGTCGAGCTCGCTGTGTGTTGTTCAATGCAAACATGCAAAACACACACACACACACACACACACACACACACGCTAACATGCACTAATGAAAAAATCTTGCTTCAGCTGCTCTAATCTACTCTGAAGATTTGGACTCGTTTCGTCACGCTCCCTCGCTCAGCCATTTTAAATCTCTCTCCCTGCAACATGTGATCGCACACACTTTTGTTCTCTAATGTTTTCTTTCAGGCTTCCTCTCAGCCCTCCGTCAGCCTCGCCGTCATCCCTCCATCAGCCCCTCTGTCTCTTCTCCTTGTTTTCTTCCTCCTTACCGTCTCCGTCTCCTCTCACAGTTTTCTCTCTCGTTCTCACATCACGTCTGTTTCTCCTCCTCTTGTTCTCTCATCTTCTCCAGCTCGTGTTGTTTCTCTCTGTCTCTTCATCAGACTACATCCACACTGAGCCAGCTGACTTGAACAGAACCAGTTTGAATATATATATAATATGTATAAATACAAAAACAACCTGCAGCTTAACAGCTGTTTTGAAGATTTTCAGATTTAGTTTAGTTTTCGGAGTGTGCGGCCCGTGTACGTACACAATCTGTGTCCTCGCCACCCTGGTCCTGGGTTCGATTCTGTCCCGTAGACATTTGCTGCATCCCGTTCTCTGTTGCTCTTCAGGTGTGCTTTCAAATAAAGAATCTAGTGTTGCAGGCTGTCCTAGTAGCCCAGTTGTGTTCAGAGGCCAACTTGTAGCCTTTTGCTAATCACATGTTTTACTTTCGATCTTCAACTATACTTCTAATAACTAATTGATAATTAATAAGGCCACAGACAGCCCTTAGCTGTGTGTCTTCCCTTCATCCTGTTAACTGTCAGTCTTCAGATAAAGCCATGATGAAGGCCAATGATTATAATCATAAAATCTAATGATCCTCAGTTGGTCAGCCATGTACAGAGGCTGTGTCCTCACCTATCAGGGTTCGAATCTGAGCTGTAGCTCTTTCTTCTTTCAAATAAAAGCCAAAAACAAATGATTTATAAAACTAGATTCTATCGTGCTGAATGTAGATGTTGTGTTTCTGTCCTCTCCCTCCTCTGACAGCCACCCTGACATGTCCTGGAGCTCATAAAGAGAGTAACTGTGCTGTGCCAGATGGTTGCTGTTAGTTGTGTGTTTACAGAGCAGCAGCTTCACAGCTGCATGTTGACTGTCAGCACTGACATCTGCACGTCTGATGAGTTTGAGCAGGTAATAAACGAGCCTGTAAACCAGGATGTCGGGCAGCAGCTTAAACTCCCAATAAAATAAAGGCCGGATATGTGACATGTGGGACCTGACGTGATGTGATGTGTTGTGGATGTAGCAGTAACGAGTCCTCCTGTCCTGCAGGTGGCGGTACAGGCAGCCAGCAGACCATTCTCCATGAGGAGCAGTGGAAGATGCCGGCTCTGCCAGCACTGCTGCTGTCGATTTACGTCGTCGTCCTGCTGCTGACCATGGCACCGCTCTCCTTCAGCCAGGCCAACACCCTCTCTGCCCTCCGGATGGGTGAGTACCGTCACCGTGACGTGGGTTCGAATCCCACAGTGTCTGTCTGTCTGTCTGTCTGGTGTAACAACTGGTGTGGCTGATACCTGAAACTTTAGGTTTCTGTTTGAGTCTAAATACAGAAACACTGCATACATTCCCAGTTGTTTGAATACTAATGCTTCAGAAAACAAAACCTGGCAGACAGTGCAGGCATCTTTTCCCAACCAAGTCATAAAACGATCATAAAGACTCACGTTTAAGTTTAGTTTTGTCCCCACTGCATGTTTTATAGTAACTTCTGTAATAACTTCTGTAATAACTCCCCTGACTTGTCTCTGCTCTGCACTTGGTGAGATGAAATTATTAGAATAAGGGAGGAAACAGATGGACCACATGTTGTGTATCCAGGAGGCTTTTTAATTGTCTAACATTAACGGAGACAGTAGTTCTTGTATTTTGGGGGCTTTGGGATCAGTTTCCTTTTTATGGATTAAGTCTTGTGTTTGTCTTCTGCATCATTGTGTCTCAGAAGTTTTAAAATCATGTCGTTCTGCTTTAAGCTACAAACTGATGACGGTCGAGTCAGTGAACAGCAGCGAGGTGTTGTTGTCAGTCCTCATGGGACCTGGACTTGTTGGTTATGACTTGGGAACTGAAGATGGACATGTCAGTATTTACTCGACTTAGGACTTGATTGGAACTTGCTGATTATGAACTTGGACATGGCTGGGACTTGATTTGGACTTAATTGGGACTTGTTGATCTTGAATTAGAACTTGACTGGGGACTAGTTAGGTTTGATTCCAGATTTGATCGGTACTTGCTGGTCCTGACCTGGGACTTGTGGATTTTTTGTACTTGGCTTCTCACTTGTTGGTCTTGACTTGTGACTTCATGGTCTTGATGGGGACATGTTGGCCTGGACTTGGTACTCATTAGGACTTACTAGTCTTGATGGGACTTGTTGGACTTGACTTGTAACTTGTTGGTCTTAATGGGGACTTGCTGGTCTTCACTTGGTACTTGTTAAGGACTTGCTGGTCTTGATTGGGACTTGTTGGGACTTGTTGATCTCAGGGATTAATTAGAGACTTTGGTGAATTCTCTGTTAAACCTCGTTAGAAGAATTAACGAGACTCTTCACCTGCAGCGACAGTCATACAGTATTTACCCAGAATCCTCTCTGTGTCAGTGACTACAAACAGCTCCTCTGTTTCTCCTGTTAGAGCGTGTTAGCAGATAAAAACACTCGTCCTCTATTTAAAGCGCTCCTCCGCCACTCGTTACTCCTCGTCTTCTTGTGTTTGTCGCTCTCCTCCTGAGTTTCCTCGCCGTTTTGTTTCACCTCCCACTGCTGTCTGTGTTTGCCATCTTGCTTCCTCTCACGCTATCTTTTTGCTTTGTTTGCCGTTTTACGAGCCCCTCGAGGTTCCCCTTTGTCTCCGCCGCTCTATGTTTCCATTTCTTCTCCTTCGCTCCTCGTTCTGTTTCCGTCCCAGTTAAGGCTCAAATAAACTCTGCAGAAACTGGATCAGGAGTCGCGGCGCGTCTCCGTGGCTTCCCCTCACGTTTCTCGGCGAGGCCCGGGCGCCGCTCTGCTATCAGCACCTCTCACTTCCTGTCCTCATCGGGCCCGCAGAGGAAGATTAACTCCAATGAGAGCTGAGACTTAACATTGGAAGGAAAGTTCAGCTCTCTCCTCGCAGCAGATAAGGCTTCGTTTCATGTTCCTCTCTCGGCCCCGATGGCCCCGACTTCAAATCCGGCGCTTTTATCACGCGGGGGCTTCGGCAAAACCGTCGGCACTTATATGCAGGCTGCCATGGCAACCGGGTCGCCTGGCCATGTGTAATGGCTCACCTCTCACTCCATTAATACCAGCTGACTGATCCACACACACACACACACACACACACACACACTTACATCTGACACAAACACACTGTTTCCTGTTGGATACAGTGAAAAGTAACAGAAGTCAGAGTTCAGCCTCACAGACGAGGTTCTGGAGCAGAGAGATGATCACAGAGACACAACTGGTCCTGGAAATATTTCAATTTGAAGCCTTTTACTCATCATGAGAGGAAAAGGCTGTTTTCATTCTGTCATTCAGCGTCAGTCCGTCTCCCGACACGTCCTGACTTCTTGTTTTTGTTCTCAGCCTGCAAACATGTTTCATTCAGTTATTCAGTCAAAGATTCAAAGATTTATTCAACAAAATGAGTTCCTCACTGTAGGAAAACACTGTGCATTTGTCAGGAACTATTTTTAGTGGCGGATTGATTCACCTTTGGTGCTCCGGTGAGGATTCATTCAGTTCTGACAGCTGCGTCAAGGAACAATACGGAAATTTGATCTGGTCGGTTCATTTCAACACATCATGGACGACATACATTTATTTAAATCTGATAAAACACTTTCATACGAAGGACATAAAAGATATGTTGAACAGCAGTTTTAATGCAATATGACTTATTTATAAGAGTGGAGGGATTTTTACAGTTTACTATTAAGCATAATTATGAAATATTTATAATAGCATCAGTGGTAACTGTTCTTAAATCTATGTTTTTCTCAAGGGAGTTCTGTATGTAAACTTGACAGGAGGATAGTGGAAAGGAAAACCTTCATCGTTTTTGTCGGAGATTGTTGAAAAAAAATCTTTTGTCAAAGAAGCAAAGACAGAGAAAGAGAGTGTGTGTGTGTGTGTGTGTGTGTGTGTGTGTGTGTGTGTGTGTGTGTGTGTGTGTGTGTGTGTGTGTGTGTGTGTGTGTCTGTGTCCAGGTGCATGAATGTTTCCTTTCAGCTGCATTTCTCTCTTCAGGTGGTGGAAAATCTGATTTAGTTCCACTCCAACACACTCGGCTCAAACCGAATTTACAAGGTTTCATGATTCAGTGGCAGAGAAAGTAAAAAAAGGGGGGGACAGTATAAAGTGTTTTTTTATTATTATTCAAGGGCTCAGGTCACGGTGGGGAAATGCAGGTACAAGATGTTGAGTGGTGAATACTGTCGGGCAGATTCACCTGCTGCTGTACCAAACATCAGGCAGTCATCACGGACAAACACACACTGATGAGACGCCTGCAGGTGCAGAGGATGAAAATACCTTCACACGTCTCTCACTGTTCTTTATTTCATGTGGACGCCACAACATTTCCACCTGCGAGGTAACCGCTGATCATCAACACAGAGTAACAGGCTTTCTGAGCCTCTAAACAGCCTTGTGATGCATCATGGGAAATAAAAAACAGAGATTCTAGACTTGACTGGGACTTGTTGGTCTTGACTTGATACTGTTTTGTGGCTTGCTGGTCTTGATGGGGACTTGCTGGTGCAAACATAATCTTTAGTCTTGAGATTATGTTTGCACCAACATGATGCCACAATTTCTCTTTATTTTTCAACGAACAAAAAACTTGTACGAGATGATGAATCGGTTTCTGTCGTAGAACTTCTGTTGCGATTTGGTGATAAATAAATAAAACATGAAAACGAGACAACTTCCAGCTCCTCATCATTTCCATGAGAACAAGCCCTCCAGAGATTGCAATCACGACCAACTCTTCACACAAGCAGCAATCAAATCACACGCCAACAAAGACTTAGTGCTAATTATCAATCACATACGTTTAACGAGCAGACTCGTCGCCGTCACGCTGAGAGACGACCCAGATCAGATCAGACTGTAATTAGAGCAGCTCTGTGTTTATGTCGCAGGTCTCCGGCCGCGCCGCCTCCACACGGGTCAGTACCTTCCTGTGGAAAGATAATTAGTGTTCAGACGAGCTGAGAGCAGAACCGAGAAGTAAAGTCTGAAGGACTGTAAGTCTGAAACTCAGACGTCGACAGCCAGCAGTGACCCTGAGGTCTCCGAACCGCTCGGCTGTAATCTGACGATGATTTATCCTCGAGGGGTTGAGACCAAAGTTTCAGGGTCTTCTGGTAAATCATTGAGATTAGATCAGACGCTCAGTTTTGCTGATCTAAAACCGCTTTTTATATATTTCACTGCACTTTTGAAAAAATTAGGTATTTCAAAAACGATCTACAACAGATGATTTATATTAATTTCAGAGTTTTAGTGACAGTTGCCTTGAAATGAGGTTGTACAACTTTATTGCAGTGACTAAACCTTTTGTCTCTTTTCTGTCGACGTCTAGTTTGAGCTCTTTTATCACATCAGTGCATCAAATATCTCGCTGGAGGTTCATTTCTCAGCCGGCTGCAGTGACGGACAGGTTTGTGACATCACTGATGGGCGTGGCCACAGGTGAAGCTGCGAGGATTGTGTCACAATGCGCGGGTGTTCGTGTTATTGTGTCCACCCTCTGCACCGATGCAAAGTGGTGACTGATGGCGTTGAAAATGAAAAGAGGCTTGAGATAAATCTTCATCAGACACTTCTTCCTCCGGCAGGATTAAAAATCAAGTGCAGAGCATAAATATTGTAGTGAAGGATTTTAACATTTCAGCAGCGTCGCGTCCTTCAGCTGCAGCTGGAAACCGACAGACTGGTTTCAACCTGAGCCATCCGTCACTCTGAGGGATTCATTAGCTCAACTTCATCAATAAAAATCTCAAACTACATAGAAGCAAAAGGCAGTTTGTCACCGCAGGACGGCTCCAACGTTAATCTTCTAAAAATTAGCTCTCAAGTTCATTTTTCAAAATTTGGGGCGAGTGTCATTTAATAAGTGAAGGTGTCAGAAGTTATTTGAAAAGGCAGACGTCTCATTTCGGGGGAAAAACCTGAATTTGGTGGATGAAACTGTTCTTCTGTGCGACCTGAGTGTCTGCTGAAGCCTCCAGCTGCATGTTACAGGTCAGAAACACTGACGGAGGAGAAGAAACAGTCAGAATGGAAGCAGAGAAACGAGAAGTAAACATCTCCTGCGTCGGCTCGCAGCTTTAATCTGAAGGAACGTTTAACAAACAGCCGGCGGCTCAACTTTAACAAAGCGACTCTGCTAAACGGCTCAAACGACGACTGCAGGCTCACATTCAGACTGGATGGATGTTCGGGAAACATCGGCACTGGAAACTGGATCATGTCACCCGACCTGAAGCTCCGTGTAGAACAAATGAACTGCAGATAATTCACCAAAACATGTGAATAAACCAACCAGCCAGAAGGTGAATAACATGCAGGGAACACAGAGACACAGTCAGTAGTTTTACGTTGCTAATAACATGAAAATGTGTCGTCACTTCCCTTTAAAACTATAAAAGAACAGAAAGTAAAGTATAATACGATAATTACAGCTGTCTGTGACTGTGGTGGAGTTCTGATCCGATCCTGATGTTAAACATTTTCCTTTTTTCTGGATTGCATTTAATCCAGAGAGGAGGAAGACGACTGCCTGAACCAAACGTCTGCACGCCGTCCTGATGTTTCAGGTCAGATCGCATCCAAATATCAGAAATGATCCAGATCTGATGTGAAAGTTTAAACCGTCTGCAGCCACGAGGACTCAGACGTGTCTGAACTCTCTTTAGCTGCTCAGCTCTTTTCTCCAAGAAAACACCAATATCTCCACTCAAACATGGCCGCCCTGTGCACGCCGTGCGCACTATGGAGTGTCGTTTGCTTGTGGAAGGACAGCCGCCACCAGAGGATTGTTGTTTTTTGTCTTGTCTGCTTGAATCCATCGACCTCCCTGCGGCCCGCGGGAGTCCACGCCGCCTCGCTTACATCAGAGAATGTCAGACGCATGAAGCTCAGAGGTGGAAGTGACAAGAGAAACCTGTTAGTCCATTTTTTTTTTGTGAAGTTCTCTCCTCCTCCAGGGGGGAAGTGAAACCTCCGTCTGCCGCCATGAAAGCAGCGTTATCGCCGCGTCTCAGGTAACAAAACGCTTCATCTCAAACACGAGGTGACGTTTCTGCTCCGCCGGGCAGAACAAGCGAGTAAAAAAGTGAAACGGCATAATTTGATCTAGAATTTGTGTTTTTTACGGCTGTGAGTGGGTGAACCGGCTGTCACGGAGAGCAAGGAGACAGAGTTTAACACAAGCAGCTGAGGATGAAAGGAAAACATTTCATTTGTATTAACTGACGCGTGCACGAGTTTATTTAAAGAGTTTCACTTCTGTGAGCTGATAGCAACAAAGATGGCCGCTCGCAGCTGCTCACATTACAGAGGAGACGTCTCAGAACAGAGTTCAAGTGTTTGACCCTCCGATATCACTGCTGTTCATCTGCTGTGTGTGTGTGTGTGTGTGTGTGTGTGTGTGGTCGCAGTAAACACAGATAATGTCTGAACACCGCTGAAGAAGACTCTTTATCTCCGCTCTCATCTTCATCCTCTCCTCCTCTCTCCCTCTGACCGCCGGGCATTCTGGGAAAAGACGGCGACCTCTCCATCTGTAACATCACCTCTGATCAATAACACAAAGTTCAGCTTCTCTCAGATTTGTGTTTCAGACGTCACGATGTTGAGTGTGAGGTTTATTGTGAGGTTTAAAACGAGTGATGACGCTGTCCGTGACCTGAAAGACATCACGTCTTTATATCTTCATCCTGTGTGCAGTTTTACTCCTGAGGAGACGAGTCACGGAGCACCAGATAACTCCACAGGAACCATCTGGCTCTCTTTGTGTTTTCCTAAACTGCAAAAACCCACAACAGTCCTTTTGAGGAAGGACACGATAAATCGCCTCCTACTCCGCCTGGAGAGACGTTAATTATTTAAGAAACACAAATCAAATCCAGAACAAACCCGGCGGCAGCAGCAGCAGCAGCACTCGCTCTGCTTCTTACTGGGTCTCAGCAGCAGATTCACTTTGATTCCTCGTCTTGTTGTCGGGCGTCTTTGCTCTGCGGCGTCTCAGCTACGTAAGGACGCGGCGACGGATGAATTACACTGTAAAGAAATCCATCTAAATGCTCGTAATCAAGTCCTGGAAATCTCTCTTTCCCTCTTCTGCATTTAAATGCTCTCATCTGTCTCTCAGAGGACGTTATTCACCTGCTGGGATTAAAATGTGATCTTCCTCTGGATGCTCTTTTCATGTAATAAACGACCTGCCTGCTCCGCCCGCGTCTCCATCTGCTTCTCCTCGTTTGCATTCTGCCAGCTCTCCGGTTGCATGTTCTCCACCGTGCTCAGTATTCAAAGCAGGTGAGTCAGCGGGGAGGTGTGGACAGAAATAAACATGGCAGGTGTTACTGTACAGCCACCAGGTACTCGCCCGCCCGCCGCTGCTCCTCGTGGGAGGAAATAGAAACGATGACGAGTCGCTTTGAGTCGCTGCAGCTGCTGCCAACACTTCCTGTTAGAGGACGAAGCATCAGATCCATGCTGGTGCTTCACCTGAGATAGAAGTCAGTGTGTATGTGCATTAATATAAATCTGATCTCACCTTTTCTACCTGGTGTTTACTTTAAATGACAGAACCACAGAGCAGAGAAGCAACACAGGTCCTGACTCAGCGCTCAAAACCTTCCAACCAACCTCGGATCCTGTTGTTGGTTGAAAATACAATTAAAACCACACAGAAAACTTCATCCTGCATCAGAACACAACAGAAGGTTGTTTAAGCTCCACAGTTTGGTTCAAATGATGTTCAAACAAGAGAAAAACACAAGTTTCAGAAGGAAATCAGAAGAATCAGAAGGAAGGAAGTCGGAAACGAGACAAAACGTGAAGCAAAGAAAACGTTCAAACTTCACCTGTTCTGTCTGCGTCACGTCAGGCAGAGTTCTGTCTGGAGGATGGTTGTTGGTTCACAGCCAGCGTCACCTGCACAACAGCCAGATCACTTCACTGAACACCAGGTCAGCCTCTGAGTGAAGTCAGCACTCTGCAGAGACTCGGGTTCTGGTTCTGGTTCTGTGTCCTCTCTGTAGTGTTACGTTCATGACGTAAAGTCCATTTCCCCTCCAGCTCCGGTCAGAACAGAACAGAACCACCTGACGATGGAGGTCAGCTCCGAGTCACTGCTGCAGTCGGGCCGATCGACAGGAGTGAAGATAACTCTCTCCTCCCGTCGGGTCAGAACAGAACCTGATGAAGGTGGTTATTCCTCTAGTGGTTCTGGATCTGCACCGTCAAACCTCTCAGTAGTATTTTGCTTCTGTAGCTGAGGTGGATGGATCTCTGGTCCAAACTCCTATTTGTGTTTTGTTTTCTGTCTTTGCTTATTTTGTGAAATATTGAAAGAGTTTTGCCTCTTCAGGGCTCCAGCGGATATTAAAATGAAAATCTCTGAGTGGTTTTTGTCTTTTTGGTGGAATTTCTAACATCTGAAATGTGACGAGGAGACAAAAATCCGACACGGTTTGGAAACACTAGATTAGATTAAATCTCTCCCAGTGTGTCCAGTAAAGTTACTTCCCTCTGCTGATGGCTGAGAATACATCTGATTAGTCCGCTGGTGTCTCTCCTGGTTAGTTTTGGAGATGGTGAACGTCTTGTAATTATCTCTTATCTCGACATTTGTGATTGGCACTTTAGTTTCTCATCATGTATCTCCAACAGCTCGTCTTCAGTCCTGTTTCTGCTCACTTGTCCTCCAGTCACAGGATCCTAAACACTCTTGTTTTGTCCAGAAATACAGTGGAAACAATGAAACGGTTGTCAGGCGTGTTAGCTCGCCGTCACAGTTGTATAAATATCCTGCTGGCTGTCAAAGTGTCTGCAGACAAACACAAAATGCTAATGCAGAGAAAAGTTCCTGCGCTTGACAACAACAGAAATATAGTTTCCATCAGTCCATTAGTCAAGTCGTCCATCCTCACCTCTCAACCTTTCTCCTTCCAGCGGCCATTTTGGATGACCAGTCAGTGTGTGGTCGCGGTGAGCGTCTGGCGCTGGCTCTGGCGAGGGAGAACATCAACAGTCTGATGGAGGGCTCCTCCCAGGCGAGGGTGGAGGTGGACGTCTACGAGCTGCTGAAGGACTCCCAGTACGACACCACCGACACCAGTAAGTCCTCTCCTCTCCTGTCCTCTCCTCCTCTCCTCTTCTTCTTCTTCTGCATCTTCCTCGTCTAGCTGAAAGTGTGGCGCTGTGTTTCTTCTTCACGCTGACATTTTCTCACATTAGAGCTCAGTAAGAGTTCTGTGAGTGGAGGCAGAGCAGAGCATTAAAGCGTCAACCTTTATTTAACGAGGCAGGTCAGCAGTGAATCAGGTGCAAAAGGTTCCTCAGCACTCGGTGAGCCTTCGCTTTAATATCACACCAGTTTAACACAAAGGTTCCAGTTACAAGTGCTTAAAACCACTGAAAATGACTGAAAAATGATCCCGGAGCTCCTCTATGAGTCATGTTAGGAGTGCGTTCATAGTTCTGATCTCCTCCATCCGTCATCTGGTGGAGTCGATCACAGCTGAGTTTCTTCCCCAGCAGGCGAAATCACTACAAGTGCTGCAGAGTTATTGAACACACAGAAATAGAAATAGCTTCATTTTCACCAAAAAAAATCAGGTCACATGAGGCGTCAGTTGAAATCCTCTGAAATTCAGAAGATAAGTGGAGTTACAGAAGCAACCAGGTGACAGAACTGGTACGACAAGACAAAATCAAGCCTTTTTGTCCCCGGAAGCTGTTTGTGACCTCTGAGACTTGGAGGTCTTAAAAATGTATCGCGGTTATCAATCGAGGAGAATTATTACAAGTAACGCCGCTTTATAATCCAAGAGCAAGTCTGAAGGTCACGTCATGAACGGGGACAATTTAACCCTCGACAGAAGTTTCTAACAAAGAGCCTGATTCTGACCGTCAATCAGTCACCACTGAGGGATTTATGACTGAAGTATTTTACAGCCTTCCTCACATTTACAGATCATTTCAAATTGTTTCAAACAAGAAGCTGCTGCTCGTTCCACGCCAATGATCGCTGCATCCAGCCACGAGCGCCTGCTGGGGATGTTTATCGATCACGAACCGCCGGCAGCACAAAGACGGACTTCCCCCGATAGAGAGTTTACTGTCAGAGCACACACACACACACACACACACACACACACACACAGCTGAGGAAGACACAACTGGTGCAGACCAAACGACACTCATACAAACCTACAGTAGGATAATGAGATATTCATATTGATCTGTTGACGATCAGATCGATGTGCAGACTTTCCTGTGAACCCGACCTGAGAAACAAAGTTATCTCAAACTCAAAAATACAGATCGGACCTCTCGTTCTGGTCTGAAGCACTTCATGTGTCGAAGCTTTTTGTTTCCTGCTGAGAGACTCGTGAGTTAAAAGCAAAGTTTTTATATCCGTTGACATCTTGTTGGAAAAAAGAACTTTTTATTAAGGGAACAAATACGTCGTCAGTCAGAACCAAACAGGAAGTTGTTGTTGTTTTTTCGGGAGCGTTCAAGTTCTGACTCGTTCTTGTTGGAGCGTCTTCTGAGGGTTTTTTAAAAAATATATTCAAATTATAAATTCGGCAGCTCGACTGATTTCCATTTTTTTAATTATTCATTTATTTTTCAATTTCATTTTAATTCATTTAGGAAAATAAAAGAGGCAGAATTTTAATGTTTTTTTTTACATTCTCAATCAAATGAAAATAAAACACCAACACTGCTAAAAAATTATCATGACACAACAAACGATCGTCAGCTTCAGTCCAAACTGAATGAATAAGTGAATAAATGATTACTTGTCGGAGACTTACAGCGCTGTCGTGACGATGTTTTCAGAGAACAAGATGTGAAAGTCGTTGCAGACAGGCAGAAAACATCTGGCACAGCTGGAGACGACGTTTCACTCAAACTTGTGTTTTTTTCTCTCTCAGTGTGTCAGATCCTGCCGAAGGGCGTGGTCTCTGTGATAGGCCCCGCCTCCAGCCCCGCCTCCGGGTCCACCATCAGCCACATCTGTGGGGAGAAGGAGGTGAGTAACATCTGGCTCTGTTAACACTGTAAACGTTATATACGTGTCAGTGATGCTGATCATGAGCCGTGATGAGGAAACCAATCAGAGTGTTGATTTACAACACGGTGATGATCGTAGCAGCAGCGTCTCTGATTGGTGGAGCTCACGGTTACCATGGAAATGTTAACCACACCCACAAAGACACAAGGCAACAAGTTTACCACGAATATATTGTTAAAACTTAATGTATTTTCTGTCAGTGCAACAGATAAATTCAACCTGTCTCACAAGCTGTTATGAAGAAGGAAGTCGCTGCAACAGAAGAAGATTTTTCCTGGAAATAAATGAAATAATTCAACTAAATGTTCAGATTTTTTAAAATACAGAAACATTAATATGCTGAGCTCCAGACTGTGACAAAATAATGTTTAAATAAACCTTCTCAGTGACTTAAACCTCACGTAAGCCCGACTGCACTGCTGCTGATTATAATGTGCGTCTGGGATTAACAGATGAATTACAGCCTGGATGTTATTAAGATAAATAACATTACTGGGATTAAACGTTTCAGACGCTGTGACTTGAATGTGTGGAGGTGGATCTGTGTGAGATAAAGTCTCTAACGTGTGTTGAACCGTCCTGCTGCCTCTTCAGTCCTGATCTCCTCTCCTTTGCCTGACAGGACTCATATTATTGGATTCTGCACTCGGATTTGAAATAAGCTCTCAGATCAGAGCGAAGCCCAGCTGAGCTAATTACAGTTTACCGATTTAAACCTCTGCAGGTGTGCGTGAGGGTTAAATACGCTGAGCGGAGGATCACACGGGACGTTTGGCCTCTGACCTGATTCTTCATTCAGCGCTCGTCTGATTAAACTTTCAATTAGTCGTTAATTTTTCAGCCTGAACACAGCCGCCGTCCGTCACAGGATCTCTGCTCTCCGGAGTTTTAAAGTGAAACCAGCAGCTTTAAGAAACGTCTCTGATATTAATGACAAAAAGCAAAAAGCTTCATTCAGTCAAACCCGTTTTTAAGGTTTTTCTACGTGTGTTCAGAGCGACAGAAGAAAACTAATAAGAAGTTTGATCCAGACGGTGAACATGAAGCAGACATGAGGTTCCTGAGAGTTCTGTGTTGGTTCGACCCGGTTCAGGATTACGGTCTCTGCTCCTCTGATTCTGGGCCATCAGTCAGCTCCACCACAGACTCCTGCATGTCTGTCTTACAGTTTATTGAAGCAGAAACACCAGAGAGGTCCGTGTTGTTCAACTGTTTCAGAGGAAAAGTCCATCGAACGTTACTGAACTTGTGGGTCGCTTTAGAACCCGACCTGAGACTCACTGCTGAGACTTCTGGTTTATTCAATCCAGCTGGTCAATCAGGGACGTTTCATAATCAGTTATAAGAAAAACCAAACTAGACAAACCACTACTGGAGCTGAATGAGGATGATGTCACAGCTCTTTGGGTTCTGGTCGGGTATCTTAACTCTACACAGGTTCCTCCAGTCTAAAGGCAGATAAAGGTTTGTGTTTCCAGAACTTCCTGGACTCGTTCGTCAGTCCCTGGCCATTTTCCACCAACACAACTGGTTCTGTTCATCTAGTTTTGAGCCGTCAGAAATAAATTGTTCCAGAACCTGAAGATTTGGCTCCAAGCTGCAGCTAGAATTATTCTAGCGGTCGTAGGAACTTTGTGGATTGCCCCTCGTTGATGGTACTTTGTTTACTGATATGGTTCTGAATGAATCTGGTGAAAACAAGGGCCGGTTCTGATAACAGATGATACCGAGTCTCAGAGGAGTTCAGCTGGAGCTTCAGTTAACGTCCGGAGGAGGTTTTGGTCACAGCAACAAAACATTTGAGTTCATGCTTTGACCTTCACCAACAGATCTGATGATGAGAGGTTTACTGAACACTTTCGTTGTCCTCAGAGGATGAACCTCTATGTGGACTCTTCTTCTTCTTCTTCTTCTTCTTCTTCTTCTTCTTCTTCCTGTTCCAGTGAATCCTTTTTGGTGTGAGCGGAGGTGAACACGAAATCTGACAACGCTGACGATCGACGCTTTGTTCCGTTCTCACACTTTTCCTTTTGAAAACCGAACAAAGACTCGATTATCAGCATGCGTCAGATTCTGATTAAAGCTTTTCATTTCTTTTTATCTGAAGCCTGCACGGTTTGATGATTTCTATTTTAAAAAGAATATTTGTTCCCTTGATGTCATCACCTCTCATTCTCCATCCTCCAGCTCTTCTTCAATACTTCCCGTCTGTCCTCAGTTGAGTTCAGATGGTTTTTTTTGTCCCAGAGGAAGAAATCCATCAAGCAGAGAGAATAAAAACAATCCAAGACGATTAGAGACATTCGAGGGTCATGAGTTCTTTATGAAACATCACCATAAAACAAATGTTAAACACAAACAAAAGATTGTAAAAGCTCGTACGACTTCTTTCTGTTTCCTTCAGATCCCTCACGTGAAGATCGGTCCGGAGGAAACCCCGAAGCTGCCCTACCTCCGCTTCGCCTCGGTGACTCTGTACCCGAGTAACGAGGACCTGAGCCTCGCCATCGGCTCCATCCTGCGCTCCTTCGGCTACCCGACGACCAGCCTCATCTGCGCCAAAGCCGAGTGTGAGTGTCTTCATTTCTGCTGCTCTGTGTTGTTTTTTTCTTACTTTACGAGCTGAAGTGAAGCGTCTCGTGTTTCTCTGCTCGCCTGTGGATGTTCGCCCGCTCGGCGATACTGGAGGAAGTGCTGAGTGGACGAATGTTGCTGTTCTGGGGACAGTTGGGTTTGTTCACATCGAGCAGATTCTCACGCTGCAGTGTTCGCTCACTTTCTCTCTCTCCGGCTTCCAACTGTTCATAGAAAGTAAATATATGGAAACATCTACTGGAAAATATAATGTAGCACGTAGCACGGCTGCAGTTTTAAACGGTGATCAGTCCTGCTGACTGTTTAACAGGCCTGTGTTGTTGTCGTGAGCGCTGCTGTCAGACAGTTAAACTCGGCGGCGGTGTGATGAACGTTTTATGGCGGCGATTAGTTGCGAGGCGCACCTGCTGCAGACGAGCGGCTCTGAATGTTAAAGCAGCTTCTCAGAGTTACTCAGGAAATATTAAAAATGAAACTTCTGTCTCTTCTGTGTTTGAACTAATAAACGATCTGATTGTATTTTAATAACTGTACATTAAATCAAAGACAGTGACAGTGACCTGATTCCTGACTCCGCCCCCTCAGGCCTGCTGCGACTGGAGGAGCTGGTCCACCGCTTCCTCATCTCCAGGGAGACGCTGTCGGTGCGGATGCTGGACGACAGCCTGGACCCGACCCCCCTGCTGAAGGAGATCCGTGACGACAAGGTGGCGACCATCATCATCGACGCCAACGCCTCCATCTCCTACCACATCCTCAGGAAGGTCAGGACGGTTGATGTACCCACTACATTCACTGAAAGAGAAACAGTTGTCTTCCTCCATTTTAGCAGAGACGTCACTTTAACGTTCACACACAGACTCTTCTTCTGTCCGACGCGTCTTTATTTCCTGAGCCATTTGTCTGTTTTCTTCCTCGGTGGTGTTTACAGAGTAGAACGGGACCTTCAGGTTGGCTTGGTTTCCTGCCAAAGTTGGCCGCTCGAGTCGACAGACGTTACAGCCCCAAACTAAATCTACCAGCTCTTGGCAGGTTGTAACTCCACTCTGTGCCCAGTAACCTTGGAGGCCTGAGAAGTTGCGAATACAAAATAAAAAGAAGCGCTCAGCAGCTCCTGCGGGCAGAACGCAGCAGAGTTAATCTCTCAGTGTGGGAGGTTAATGGATTAATCTGAAGATCTTAGCCGGGAGGTTTCCAGTTCAAACCCCAGCTTGACTTTTTGAATGTTGGCACTGAGAGAGCTGGTCTGTCTGAGCCTGAGCGCAGACAGACTGAGCCTGAGCACAGACAGACTGAGCCTGAGCACAGACAGACTGAGCCTGAACACAGACAGACTGAGCCTGAGCACAGACAGACTGAGCCTGAATGCAGACAGACTGAGCCTGAACGCAGACAGACTGAGCCTGAACACAGACAGACTGAGCCTGAACACAGACAGACTGAGCCTGAGTTGAGACCGTCTGAAGCTGCAGTATAAGCAGAAACAAAAGGAAACTCTGATCCCAAACTCACCACATCTCACCTGGGTTCAGATTCACAGCCGGGTGGAGAACGTCTCATTTTATGATCAAGTCAGTAATAACAAGCTGCTACAACTGAGCAACATATCAACAATATTTATATATATTTATTTGGTTATCATGATATGAAACTACATGAGGCTCATTCCAGTAAAGTGAAGACTGATCTACTTCTATTCTTCCACATCACTGTTGACTATTTATCAGATTTACTCCTGTGATACAGATATTGTGATATTCAATGTTGTTTCACCGTCGTAACATTTATCAATGCTTTAAAGAACATTTCAAAATATGGTGATGTTACTTGAAGGCCACAGCGCCAAGCTGACATCAGGTCACACCTCCAAAATAAAAGCCCCAAAACTCCTGAGATGAAACATCCTGACTGTGGATCAGCAGGTCTGATGCTGTGCCCAAGTTTAAAACTCCCTGAAGTCGTCCGGCGACCAGTCGCTGTGTCGCAGAGAGCTGCTGTGAGTCAGAGCTCAGCTGTAGATTTGCAGGTGAAAAGACGTGAAGACATCAAGGTTGAAACTCGGCTGAATATAATTTAAAAGTTTATAGACGTCTGGGTTACATAAACCGTTTAACCTGCCAGCGATTAGAAATCAGACGTCTGCAGAGCCACTCGGGTTTTAGCCAAATTCAACGCCTTCTCACCTTCAAATGGTCCAATCGGAACAAACCGAGCCTCCTCCAGCTGTGTTTCTCATCTCTGACGCTTCCTGTCGGTTTCCTCCGAGACGGAATCACAGTCTGAAGGTTGTTTCATGTTATTGAAGAAGCAGAACGCAGATGCAGAACGTCAGGGTGAAACATCAGCCTCTCAAACTGCCCAGCTGATGGTTCCTGCTTTTTAATAAACAGCGACTCGTGTTTCTGACAGTAATTTCTTCTTCTTCCTCTTTCCTTTCCTTTCCTTTCCTTTCCTTTCCTTTCCTTTCCTTTTTTTTCCTTTCCCTCCTTCCTTCCGTTTCTTTACACAATGTCTGAGTAATCTCCTTGTTCCTCTCCTCTTTCCTTTCCTTTTTGAGGATGTGTACTTCCTGTGTGACATCAGTTTGTTCTTCTTCTTTTGTGGTGTCCCGCAGGCGAACGAGCTGGGGATGACATCAGCCTTCTACAAGTACATCCTCACCACCATGGTAAGAGCTCTTCATCACACACTCGTCCTCCATTCAGCTCTTCTTCTGCTCTTATCATTCGTCTTCAGGGAGACGCAAACACTCATGTTCTCCTCCAGAGGTACTTAATGCTGTTGTCTCCCTTTCCTTTCCTTTCCTTTCCTTTCCTTTCCTTTCCTTTCCTTTCCTTTCCTTTCCTTTCTCTCTCACCATCTTAGTTTCTTCATGTAGTTGATTTTCTTCCCTTCAGGATGTTTGTGGCTCCCGTCTTTGAATTAAACCCTCCAGGTGTCACATTTTCAGCAGTTCCTCCTCCTCCTCACTTCCAGCAGTAACTCTCCTCTTTACCCATAACTCCTCTCTCTCCTCGCTCTCCTCTCATCAGAGATGCACGCCGGTCTCGCCATCGTTTGTCATCATTATAATTTTGCTGTCCGGTGTCGTGCCCTTGTGCGAAGAGACTTTGCGTGGATAATAACTCGTCTCGATCTCCGCCTCATCTCTAAACACCGTCGTGTCGGCGGCTTTAACGGAGCCATTCACAAGGGCACTTCACGCCACGCTCGCAAAACCAAGGGCGAAAGCGCCGTTCCTCCAGAAGAACCCTGGATAGGAACCAAAATGATTCCTGCAGCGCCGTCTCTGACCTACCTTTAACTTTGTATTAAACACGCTCTGCTGACTGTGACAAGGCGAGCAGGTTTCAGGTGACAGACGTTACGTAGAGTTCACCGCCGCCGTCTGGACGTGAGACCACAGAGAACAGAACAGGCAGAAGCTGCCAGAGATGACGGGACGAACACAACCTCATACAGCTGCACAAGCAATGTTTCTTTAAAGCTTTTAGCCTCGTTCAGCTCCTAGTTTTGGTTTCCGCAGCACTGAGACTGAACCAGACAGAAGATCAGGCGTCCGTGTCAGTGATAATCTGTTTATAACGAGGGTCAAACCGATCATTAGACTGAGTTCATTACATTTCAGCTCATTGACTTCAGGATCACTCGTTTCCTCCGGAGTGAAGCCATCTGGACGCCAGACTGAGATCAAATCTTTTACAACCAACGTTGATGTTTAGATTATCGTACTTTGATGAAGTTTATATTTGGGTTAACCTCCAATAAACTCAACTTGAGTCCAGAAGTCACTCCTTGAGACCACGTTAGCATGATTGCATTAGCATTTAGCACTTAGTTCAAAGTTCAGTGGCATCATGGAGCATCACCTCACCTGACACCTGTGAGGTGAGGTGAGGCAGAGGTATCAGGGTGCTCAAATAAATGTATTTAGTTACTTTCCACCGTGTACAAAGTCAAACTTCACTGAGCGACCCGACTGACTGAACCAGGATGTCAGTTTCAGAAGCTGAACCCTGACTTCAGACTGACTGAATCAATCAGTGAGTCACCGATCAATAACTTTATCATAGCTCTCCAGATAAATGACCATCATGTTCTCCTCAATATGGCAGGAAAGAATCTAAATCTTCCTTATTGCTCTTCGGGTTTGGACCGGACCGGAGCCGACCTCATCGGCTGCTGAGAATCCGCTTCTTTGTGAATGCAGTTCTGTGTGGACGCTGCTGCAGTCGCCGGTGTCCTTCGGGGAGACTGTCGCAGTGTTTCCTCCCTCAGCAGTGATCCAGCTCCTCCAGCCAACAGCTCTTTGTCATGGCTGGCAGGCCTATAGTCTGACAGTGTACTTGGCTGTAGCTGAAATTGATTTGGCAACTGGCAACCGCCCCGGCAACAACAACAAGAACAACAGCAGCAGTGGTGGCGGCGGCGTACCGACAGGGTGGCGAGGAAATGTGTCGGAGAGATTCAGGAGCAAAGAAACAAACCTCACACAGGTTCACAGGGTCCGAACACTTCCGGGATGTCTTGGACTCGACGCTGAATAAAAACTAACTCTCCTCTCCACCTCGCACCCTCTACAGACTCTGTTTCTGCAGACTGGAGAAATTCTGTGCCAGAATATTTTTAACTCGGCCGGAGTCAAAGCCAAATGATGATGATGACGGTCCGTCCATCCAGCTACTGGCCAGATTTCTCTTCTTTCCCCAAATCACAAGGGGAAAAAAAACAACAGCATAAGCACAAAAGCAACATTAACCAGAAGACAGAACCCTGTTTTACATAAGCATCAGAGGAAAAACAAGTGCACCACAAGAGTAATTACAGAGAGGACGGCGAAGAGGAGGGAAGTAAGAGATAAATAACAAAATACACAAGAGCTCACAGAAAAATAGGCCGATGAAGGAGCTGCTCTTTGTGATATAAACTGGAAAACATGTTGTTTCTAAGGATACACAGACCCTTTTATTCCTTCAGGAACTTTTATATAAAGAAAGTTTTTTAAATGAAAACTCAAGCTTTCATAACAAAGGTGTTCAGACTCCCATTATGTTCCATTTGGCAAAAAATGAGCACTACATTTAAAATGTCAGACAGAAAATACGAAATTTCACACATATAAGTAAAAGTGTGGCATTTTAGGGCTATAATCAAAACCTATGAAATATGTACATTTCCACCATAATTGACTTTTGTGCAAAGTTTCATGAGTTTTTGATTAAAGCCGTCAAAAATAAATCCAGATATCTGGGTGAGTCGGATGATGTTCAGAGCTTCAGCTGAGGAGGTGACAGGAGGTGAAGTGTTCTTCAGTCAGTCTTTGCTGTCTGTATTACAGCTGCTTGTATTCTCTTCACAGCTGAAGTTCTCTAAGCTAAATGTTTGATTGTCAGCATCTGTTTGAGAGCTAACGCGACGCCCCCGCGAGTCGAGCAACAGTTTGATTTTAGTTTGTTTCAGCGGCAACGCAGCGTGACACCGACTCGCCTTCAAGGATTATTTGAAGTTGTTTGAAATTCCCCAGCGTTTGATGTCCATCTTTCTCTTCAAACCTTTCTTCTCTCCGCTCGCCTGCACTGAATCTAGAAATTAAAGTTGACGTCATGCAGCCGGCAAAAAGAGAAGCTGAACTGAGCTTGTTTGTTTCTGTCCTCCGCTTCTTCCTCTGCTTCTGTCATCCTTCTCTCGTCTAGGAGTTTTTGTCTCGCTGTCATCTTACATCGTTTTCTCTGCTGTTTTAACAACCTGTGATCGGACTGTACTTCACATAAAACACGCTGAAGATATAAGTTTTTCTTCTCTCCTCTTCCAGGACTTCCCTCTGCTCCGGCTGGATGACGTGGTGGGCGATCAGTCGAACATTGTGGGCTTCTCCATGCTGAACAGCAGCCATTCCTTCTACCTGGAGTTCATCAGGAGCCTGAACCTGTCGTGGAGGGAAGGCTGCGACATCAGCCCATACCCAGGACCAGCGGTGAGACATGGAGCTGAACCTGAGAGCAGCCAGGCTTTCTTTCAAGTTCTTGAATGTTGCTTTGTTGATTTGAAGAGCTGACTGCTTAACATCTTCTATTTCTAAATAAGATCTCATGTTCATGTGTGTTTATTAAGGCTGTATCAGCGTTTCAGAGGTTCACGTGGTGATGAGCTGTCAAGCGATTGGAGTGAAGCTGCTGTGCTGCACCTCCATGTTCATCTGGCAGCATGGGACTCATGCACATACACATTATAAATAAGATCTAATGTTCAAGTGTGTTTATTAAGACTGGATGTATGTTTCAGCAGAATCCAGAGTCGAGTCTTTGAACTCCACATGTCTTCGTTTCTGTGTAAAGTTTGTTATTAACAGTTCATGTGGTGGTGAGCGCCGTGTGAGAGCGAAGCCGCAGTCAGTAGTTTGGAGTGAAGCTGCTGTGCTGCACCTCCATGCTCATCTGGCAGCACGGTAGTCATGCACACACACACACACACACACACACATTGTAAATATGATCTCATGTTCCTGTGTGTTTTTTAAAACTGGATTAATGTTTCAGCAGAATCCAGAGTCGAGTCTTTGAACTCCACACATCTTTGTTTCTGTGCAAAGTTTGTTATTAACAGTTCATGTGGTGGTGAGCGCCGTGCGAGAGATGAACCACAGTCTGTAGATTGGAGTGAAGCTGCTGTGCTGGACCTCCCTGCTCATCTGGCAGCACAGGAGTCATCCAAACACACACACACACACACACACACACACACACACACACACACACACACACACACACATTGTAAATAAGGTCTCATGTTTACATTTGTTTTTAAGACTGGATTAGTTTTTTCAGCAGAATCCAAAGTCGAGTCTTTGAACTCCATACGTCTTCATTTCTGTGTAAGCGTTTGTTATAAATGGTCAATTAAAAAACATCTCCAGATAATGAAATGAGTCTGAAGATAATGAGATAAGTAGGATGTGATCTCCACATAATGAGTTCAATCACAAATTATGAACACTGAATTAAATTAATTATTCAAATTTATGTTGAGAGGAGACGACAGCGTGAAGTTATGATTCTCAGCTAAGGTAAAAAAAAACAAAAAAAAACCACACACACACACACAAGTAAAGTCGTCCATCGATCCGTCTCCTCCTCCATCAGGACGAATCAATCTCTTCTGAGCCGTTTGTCTCATTTGCAGCTCGAGACAATAACACCTGAGGAGACGCCACGATAAAGAGAATAATAATGACTACAGTGTTTGTGTCAGCCGTCATCACTGCAGAGAGCTTCTCCCCGGGGGTTCATTACTCATATTTATTCACTTAAGGTGCTCGAAGGAGCCATAAATAAAGTTGTTTTGATTGTAATGGATTTATTATTGTGATGATTAGGGTGATTAAATGATGATCGAGAGTTCGGACTGAAACAACTGCCTGCAGAGAAGTTTCGTGGAAAGGAGTCTGCTTTTATTTTATCATCATCAAAGCAAAATATGTGTATTTTTATTTTTGGGATGAACTTTAGATTTTAAATCTCGGCCCACAGTTCAGAGATTCAGCCTGATGTTTCCGGCAGTAACTGTTTGTAACTTAAAGCCGGCAGATGAACTGAAGGAAGCGGCTGCAGGACCGAACAGACCGACAGATTTGTGAGAGCTGCCAATTATTTTTCACTCTATCTTCCCTCCTCAATCTTTCTCTCTTCAAACTGTAATTAGTTATCGTCATCCAGCCCTGAAACTATCGACTCGGAGAGAACTCCAATCACACTCAGTCATACATCCATCTCTTTTTATCAGCCGTCGACAGACTGTGCCGCTCTGCCTCCGTACAATTTGTCTGATTCCCTCTGAGTGTCGGTTTGACTGACAACTGACCAAACAGACCAGAACGTCAGACTGTGATAGGATCGCTGAGCCGCACGCTGAACGCCGCTGATAGCAGGAGCTGCTATCCTTCCCTGACGTCCTCGCCTGTAGGAGCACAAACAAACACCAACAAACTCCTTTTGTATGGTCTGCATCCGACTCATGAACAATAAACAATCACATGGCAGAGAATAACCAACGACTCTGCAGCTCTGCGGAGCTTTTTTAACCTCTTTCAGCTGCTGGGGTTTGTTGTCTTCATTATGCAACTCGACTCGAGTGCAAAGCTAGCATGTCGCCACAGGAACATCCTAACATCTAACATCCTTCTGGTTTCAGTTGTCAGCGGGTAATTTAAAAGCTTGCAGCTTGCAAAAATGAAATATCTCATTTCCTGTTTCAGTAATACACAAGCTGGAGTAAAGGTGAGGCGAGGCATGTTTCTGCTCAACTACAGATACAATTTGAACATTTCTTTACGTTTCAACTTACATTTGTTTAGTTTGAATTTTCTATTTATCTCACTGTGTTTACACTCTGGTTAGGTTTAGGCACTTGGAGATGGAGATGGTTCGACTTCTCTTGAAAAACATCACTAGAAATGTCTGCAGCTCCCCTTAAAAAACATCCAGGTTTCCAAAAGCTTCTGAACTGTTCATGAAGAGATAATCGACCTGTACCCAGTAAACTGTCTCAGCATCTTCAGGGGTTCTTCATTTTTCTTCTCTTTGTGTTTTTTTTTTAGCTGTCATCGGCCTTGATGTTCGACGCGGTTCATGTGGTGGTGAGCGCCGTGCGAGAGCTGAACCGCAGTCAGGAGATCGGCGTGAAGCCGCTGAGCTGCACCTCCCCGCTCATCTGGCAGCACGGGACCAGCCTCATGAACTACCTACGCATGGTAAACACTCTCGTTGTGTGTCCCAGCGTCTCCAGCTGCAAATAACACAATTCATTACCCTTTGTGTACTTTTTCCGAGCCGACAGGAGCTGGTCCTCGCGGTGTGTTCAGCTGCAGCTTCTTGGGCTTCATCTTTGTTGGTTCTTTAACGTCACTTCAGTACATTTGGACTTTTAAACTGCTGCTCTAGCGTGAAATGTCTTGTTGTCTTGCTGTGAACGGGATCTTATGAGTTATGAGCGTTGTCATCTGTCAGGAGCAAAGATAGAAGAGGCTTAATGTTGACACCGAGCCTCGGATGGATGGATGTGATGCTGCTGTTCACGTCTCCTCCCAACATTTGGTTTCTTTTAGCCAGAAGACAAACACTGTTGTCCTGCTCATGTGTTTGTATGTAAGAAAATACCCCTCAACATATTGTGTAGTTTAGTTCGGAGGGCTTGTTAATGTACTTAGAGTTAAAGTCGTGAGGCAGATGGGGGGGTTATTTCTATTTTCTCTCCTCTGGCATCTCTCCCTCTCTCCATCCTACTTTCCTGTTTCATTTCCATCTTTATTTAATTTATTCTCATCCTCCCATTTCCCTGTTTCTGTCTGTCTGCCACTTCTTGTTTATTCCATCCACCGAGGATGCCTCCCTCACCCTCCCTCCATATTGTTTTTGTTGCTCTCAGTGCATCACTTCATCATCTCTGCACTGTTTTTGGCAGCAAGCAGAGTCTCTCTCTCTCTTTCTCTCTCTCCTCTCTCTGTCTTGCCACAGAGATTTTGGGATGTAATTCATCTTGAGTCATGCACACACACACACACACACACACACACACACACACACACACACACACACACACACACACTACACATTCATTCATACTGTATGTGCACTCAATTGCACATTACTCACATCAGCTCAGGCAAAAAATCCACGCTTGACTGCACTTGTATCACACAAGCCAGCCACACACTCATTTGCACATTTCTGCAAACACATGCACACACACACACACACACACACACTCGTGCGCGTGCACACACACACACACACACACACATCGGGCTCAGACACTGATCTGATGTCTGCTCTGCTTCTTTTTCCAATATGAATCTTATTTTTCTATTTTCGTCTTCTCCTCCCGCTCAACATTTACATCCCAAATCAATAATGCTCTTTTTTTCTGTTTTTTTGCGGTCAGTTCAAAGCTTCTGATTGAGCCACTGCAAACATCTCATCTTGTTCACTGTCAGTCAACCGTGCAAACTGACGTCGGTGTCACAGTTTGAGCCAAATTTGAGTGAAATATTCGTGTGTATTTACTCCTCAGTGAAAGCAACTGACTGCGTAGGGAATGTAGATTTGTGGGCCAGTGGATCATTTGGGGCAAATACCATGTGAATATGTTAAAATTTAATTTTGGCACCTAAATGTGCAAATTAGTATTTAGATGCAAAAGACAGCTGTGTAGTTGAGGAAGCTATTGTAGCTCGTTTCTGTTCCACAAATTAAACATGGTTTTACCACCGTTAGGAGACGGGACTCAATGCTACAGATAATACCATGTGAACTTATTGTCCTGTTAGCAACAGAGCTATTGGAGCTCGCTAATAGACATTTGGTGAGCTATCTAACTGTCTTCCACACCTCTGCAACCTGAATGAAATTATGAAGGAAATGAAAACACACTGTCAGGGGTTGTAAACGATGTTACAGAGACAATAGCAGGAAGTTCAGAGAGATGTTGTGAATTAACAGTGCGAGCAGCTTCCTGAGCCGTGTTATATTCACAGTATTCATCTGGATGTTTTGAACATATTTTCCTTCTTTTTCTTTAATACATTTTGAACAAATGTTTTCTTTCTTTCTTTCTTATTTATATTTACAGTCTGTTACTCAGCTTTACATCTTTATTGTCTTCCAGCTGGTGATATCAGTCATCGTTGTTCTTTGTTGTTGTGCTCGCACCTCCTTCAGTCTCTGTGTGGTTTGTTCACAGATGGATTTTATCGTGCAGTTATAGAAGATTTGTTTGTTCCAGTCAAGGTTAGCCTGCTAGCTGCATCAGTTTGACAACTAACCTTGGGACTATTCTCTACATCACCAGCTTTCTAGAAGCACATATTTTATCTGTGATGAGGGCAAAACAACAGGACAAGCATCCCAAATGAACTTTATAAAAACACTTCTCTTTTTCTCTCAGCTAACAGCGTGTTTCGGTGTCTCTCTCTGTTCAGGTGGAGTACGACGGTCTCACCGGTCACATTGAGTTCAACAGCAAAGGCCAGAGGACCAATTACACCCTGAAGATCCTGGAGAAACACCCAGCCGGCCATAAAGAGGTCAGAGGTCAAATGGGGTCGAGTGGGGGGCAGACAGGTCAGAGGTTAAATTAACGCTCAATTCCCCCAAATTAGCACCTAATTCAGCACCGTTTCGTATCTGTGTGAGGCAGCAGGTCAGTTATCAACATCACCACACATGAAAATGTTAAAACTGTTTTCCTTGTGATCGCGTGGTTGGGAACCAGTGAAGTCCTGCAGGGAATCCTGGGAGTCGATGGCCTCTTCTCCTTAATGTTTACAGCCGCTGACAGTCGTCAGATTTCTCTCGGCTGATCGTGGCCTCACAGGGAGCCGTGCTCTTATTCATCCGTCAATAAAATCAATACACACACACTTCCTCCGCGAGGGTCAAGTGTTGTTTTATGACCTCAGATGAGCATTAGGAGGTCAGAGGTCAATTGAGGTCTCGACCAGGTCAGATGGGCTCTCAGGCCCGGTTTAAGTACGCTGTAAAAAGTGCTACCGAGGTTCAGATTCACTCCTGATTGATACAACGACTCTAACACAACAAACCTCGGCCAGATAAATCCAGAGCAGGACCTCTTTATGACCTCCAGCAGGGAGTCTGTTCTCTGTCCTGGAGGATTTCTCCAGCGCCGCCCTCAGGCATACTATAGACAAATAAATAAGATCTAAAAAATACTGTTGTTGAAAGATTTAGTACCAGGAGTACTGGCACTGTTGGAAGCTGTGGACTGGGTCAGCGCCGAAAAACAGCCCACAGTGAAACTTATTAATTGTACATCATATTTAGACGGTTTTCACACTGTAGCTTGGTGATAGAAACCATTTTCCAACCTTTCCAGACTCCTTTGGCAATAACAGCCATCTTACCTCGCAGATCACAAGGTTTTTATCTATCCTGATGTGTGGCTGTGGTGTTTTAAAGGTTTAGTTGGGATTCAAACTGTCGAACTGTGTCGTGTTTGCACCAAAGGTTTTTAAAATAGCAGCATGAGCTTTCAAGAATAACTAGTTGTCCTTGAAACAAAAGTGGAGATGCAGCGTTCATGAATCAGAAACTAAAACGGTGATCGAAGCGCTTTAACTGAGAGATGGAAACTGATTCTGTATTGGAGTCACGGTGGAGATTTTTTTGGAGGTAAACAAGGAAGACAGATGGGAAAAAAGGGTGGAGATGATTTAAAGCAGGAGAGGATCCTGAAATCTATCTGATGAGTTTTCACATCAGGATGGGAGGAGTGTCCGCCGCTCTTCATCAGCCTGACAGCGCAGCGTCCTAACAACACGCAGCAGGTCAGGGGAGGTGATCGGGTCAGTGTCGGGTCAGCAGGGCGTTAACAGGCCACAGTATTTATGAGCGTACTTAACCTGCTGAATGAGGCAGGAGGAGCCGGATCATTGATTTCAGCATTGATTGGATTGTTCTGCTCCCTCTGACCTTCATAAAACACTTTTAGTTTTGTCTTTGCGTTCTTAAATCTTACTTTGCATTTGTGTTACTGATCATCTCCTGCTTCTCTTCATCATCCTCCTCCATGTTTGTTTTAACAAGGCAGCAACATGTCAGGACGTTTGTAGTCTGGAGACCTTTGGGCTCCACAGTATCTTTCAGTTTTAAAAGCTGCTGTGACTCAACCTTTAGAGGTTTTGTGGCAGCACAATGTCAAACTACTTCCTCCTTTGCAGAGGTAGGTCCTCTTCATCGGTTAGGTTTGAGGTTATACAGCCGAAGTAATCTCTAAAATACAACAGGATTTTTCATCTTTCAACTTTGGTCTGGAAATCTGGATTTTGACACGTCCTTCCTTCTCTTCCTCTATGTCTTCCTCTTCCTCCTGGATGGACAGATTGGCATCTGGTACTCCAACAACACATTGGCCATGAACTCCACGTCTCTGGACCTCAATGCGTCAGAAACGCTGGCTAACAAGACGCTGATTGTGACCACAATATTGGTAAGAAATCTGAACATGATGCGAAGTGAAACACGGCTGTCGGTTGGTGTTGGTATTGCTGATGTCACTTCCCTTCTGACAGGAAAACCCGTACGTGATGCGTAAGTCCAACTACCAGGACTTCCACGGTAACGACCAGTATGAGGGGTTCTGTGTGGACATGCTGCGGGAGCTAGCCGACATCTTGAAGTTCTCCTTCAGGATCAAGCTGGTGGACGACGGGTTGTACGGCGCCCCGGAGCCCAACGGCAGCTGGACCGGCATGGTGGGGGAGCTCATCAACAGAGTGAGTGGACAGCAACATGCTAACACATCTACCAGCTAACTAGGTGTTTGTTTCTGGTTTGTAATCAAACAAAGGCTCCTGAATCACGTTCATGTCGATCAGCTCATCAGTTTCGCAGGATTGTTGGGCTCCATATTTTGAAGCTTGTCGCTTGTCGGTGCCGTTTTGGCCAACTGTGAAAATGTCAGTGAGAGAAATCCCCTTGAACGTGTCGCCATAGTATCTACAAGTTCAGACATGTTTTTGATTAGAACATTACATATGAATAAGTGTGGAAATGAGGCAAAAGCTGCTTTATTGTAACAGTTTTCATGATCCTGAGTCCTTCCAGTTTCAACAACCAATACAATCTACCTGCACCTGGTGGTGTGGGAGAGTTTATATCTTCCTGCAGCTTCTAGGCGGAGACGCAGGTGATGTGAGGCGACATGACAGCAGCTTTTCTCCCGCCATGACTATTGGCTTCTGGTTTTATCCTGCTTCCGTTGTGTTTTCTGACTTTGCCGTTTTGTTTTGCACTCGTCAGCCACCGTAAATTTGTGTTGATTGTTGCGATCGAAACATCTAAACTTCCAGGAGTTTAATGTCTGCTGTGCGTGTTTCTGGAAAGTGGGAGTAGAAATGAATCGATGGATCTGCAGCGAGTCACGCGAAACTGAAATGATCTGAAGCTGTCTGCCACCATGAGCAACGTGGTTTTGTAAATGATCCACAGTTGATTGATTCTGAATTGATTCCTCACATTTCAAACAGTCCAAACTGAAAGTCTGAAGCCTTAAAGAGGCCCGTGGACGGTGGGCGCACACACACACACACACACACACACACACACACACACACACAGTTGCCGACACTCCTCCTTATCATCTTTACTCTCTCCTGCAGCTTTGTCGCAGGCAATTCTCTGCACAGCTTTAATTAGACTCAACTTGACTTAAAATGAGCCACTTTCCCTGAGAAAACAACTAACGGGGAAAATTGGGCCTCAGCTGAGCCACTTAACGCGTCCTCAGCGGCGGCGCTGCTCAGGGCCGAGCGGCTTTCCTCCCGCTCCAACACTTGTATAATTGGCTGACTCTTGTGTTGCAGTTAAGGGCGCCATCACTGTCACGTCGCGCGCCCCCTTTGCGTCTGCCCACCGCCGCCGCCTGTTGCCATAACGACCAGCGCAGGGGCAATGTTGGAGCGAGTGCAATCATCGGAGTGTGTGTGTGTGTGTGTGTGTGTGTGTGTGTGTGTGTCGTGGCGGCTCGGTCGGAGTCGACATGCTGCCTCGGTGACTGCTCACACTCAGACTGGATGATTTAATAATCAAGTCAAAATTCCATCTGTTGTCTTTCCGAGACTTCTGGAATATAAAACCACGAAGTCTCCTCGAGTCTGAACCTCGCCGCGGTAATTATTCCTGCAACAGTTAATCCTTTAGTCATCAACCCTGAAATGAATCACCAACGGTTTGAATAATCAGCGACAGCCAACTGAATATTCCTGAGTCGAAACTATATTTTCTGAAATACATTTTCACCATTTTTCTGGCATTTTATCAATCAAACAACCGATCGATTAATCATTGAATAATCAAGGAGAGGCTGCAGAAAGAGACGGTCGACTTCCTGCTGCACAGCTCGCCAAGAGTCTGTCTGTCCTCAGATTTTATCCAGATATAAGATGATTGTATCCTCACTGCGGACTCCAGGCCGTCGACGGAGGGTTTTAATCTGTCGCTGTTAAAACATCTCGTCTTTATGCGTCACTACTTTCAGGACTGGAAGCAGCTTTGGTTTTCCTCCTGATTTGACGAATCGTCCTGCTCACATCACGTTGCGTGTGTTCATTTTGAAAAAGGACAAAAAGGATTTATAAATCATTTCATTCTTACATTTTCTTATATACCACATTTTTTTCGGGGCATTCTGGGATCAAAAAAACAAACTGATTTTTTTTGCCTGTGTTTTGTTGTTTGTGTCTTTTCGGGTGTTCGAGTGTTGAACTGAGCTGCTGTTCATCACACGGCTGTCTGATAATAACACACAATAATGGTGATGATAATGGTGGTGTGTGTGTGTGTGTGTGTGTGTGTGTGTGTGTGTGTGTGTGTGTGTGTGTGTGTGTGAGTGACTGGGAACTCAAGCAGGCCATTAAGAGGCTAATCAACTGTCTTTTCTCTTACTAATTATACAGAACTGTTTCAATTACACTGCGGGACTCCTCAGCATGAAAACACACACTCACTCACACACACACACACACACACACACACACACACACAGAGATCAGCAGGTATTCACACTTTTATCTGCAGCCAGAAACTCTGTGTGTGTTTTATGTGTTAAAAATGACAAACACACTCTCTCTCTCTCTTCTTGTATCTGTAACTTTCTCTCGTCCATCACTGTTTTTCTCATCAGTAATTTCAGGGGTGGAGGTTCTTAAAACACACACATACACACACACACACACACACACACACACACACACACACACCCTGCTCTCCACGAGGCCCTGGAGTCTGATGAAAGTGGGTGAAATTCGTTTAACAAGTGTCTACTCGTTAATCAATTAAGTGTTAATTAAGGAGCAGAGAGGCGTCTGGGGTCCAGATAAACGCTCCACCATGGATCCACTCTGCGTCTCTGTGTTGACTCAAACTTAATGAGATTATCTCTCAACTTTAATTTGTCCGCACCGTGTTTATCCAGCAAGGTTAAATCCACCCGAGAAAAACCGAGATGTTGTTTTAAATGTTTCCTCTCAGTTTGAATTGAGTGTGTTGTTTCATGAAACGTGTTCTTCTGCTGCGGCGAGATGGAAATGTGTGTTTGTGTTCAGCGCTGAGGGAGAAAACACAGATATTATTATGATTTGCATTAAAATACAGACAGATTACAGTGAGAGAGTCGAGACAGGCGGCGTGAGCCACATTCATTATTGGAACATTTTAGGTGTTTTGTCCAGGAGTTGTTTGTGTGTTTGAACTGATTTGAATGAGAAATGACACAAGGAAAACAAGAAGAAGAGAATTTGTGTTCAGAACAATGAAGTTAACATGTGAATGAATCCAGTCTGACCTCCTGCTGATGGCTGATGCTCTCGTGTGATAAAACTCTGAATGCATGAATCTCCTTCTCCTAGTTTTTTTTACAGGATATTGAGGTCAGTGGACTCTTTGTCCAGGTCCAACTCATTTAAGAAGAGACATGTAAATGTCCCTGTCAGCACCAGTGATGTGTCCTCGCTCTGAACGGGACCAGTAGGAGCTCCATGATTCAGCCGCTGAGCCCGGCACCAACAAAAGCTCTTATCAGGCAGATTTAGCGGCGCGTTGTCCTCCGGGAGCCACTCGGTTAACAACTCACTGCTAACTGGTGATGCATTCAGGAACAGCTGAGGCCTCAACAATAACCGGCACACAATGAAAATCAATATTTCATTAAAAGACTCAGAATCTGTGCAGAGGTTCACACATTCAGAACAAAGGTGTTCACAGTAATTATGTCTCCTGAGGCCCAGTTTGACTTCAGAGATGTTTAATCAGGCCGGTCGGTCCAAGACACCACGACAGTCAGAGCAGAGTCTTCTTCTTCTTCTTCTTCTTCTTCTTCTTCTTCTTCTTCCTCCTCTCCTTCCTCTCCTCACTTCATGGTATTCAGATGCTGTCTCGTCTCTGGGAGGAGGCGTCTGGACTGAACAGTAGTATCAGAACCAGTTCTGCTCCGGGAGCCGTTTGTTTCCCCCCCACATGTTTTGTGTTAATGCAGAACAGTTGAACATGAGTGTGATTCACTGGAGGTTGTTGAGCTCATTACAGTAAACGAGGAGCCGTTAGGAGCAGAATAACAAATGAACATCAGCTCTGTTTGCTCTCGCCGAGTGTTTCTGCTCTTTTATTCAGCAGAATATTAGAAACTCATCATAATTACACTTCTTTTATTCATGTCCACAACGTTTAACCTCCCCTGACGCGTCCTGTCTTCTTCTGTGGTGGTCGGTTCTCCCTCTTGTCCTGTTGTTGTTTCTTCTCTCGTGTTCTTTGGTTCTGGCTTGTTTCTCTCACGCTTCACCGGCCGACCCGAAAGTGTTTCTCTTCCTCCTTCTGCTCTCCTTCCCACTCCTTCACTCCTAATCCTCTGTCTTCCCTTCCTATTTTCTTCTTCTTCTTCTTCTTCTTCTTCTTCTTCTTCTTCTGTCCAGGTGATCACATAAACTGAAGTTGAAGCAGTTGTTAATCCTCCCTCTCTCTCTCTCTCCGTCTGTAGAAAGCAGACCTGGCGGTCGCCGGCTTCACCATCACCTCGGAGAGAGAGAAGGTGATCGACTTCTCCAAACCCTTCATGACTCTGGGGATCAGCATCCTGTACCGGGTCCATCTGGTAAATCCACCTGCTCACCCTCCACTTACACTCCTTCAACTGACTTCCTCCTTTGCTCCTGTAATGATTACTATGGACAGAAGAGGGCGCTGCCTTATAAGAGCAACATGTGATCAGCTGCTGTCGTTACTTCTGATGAGGATGCGCTGCAGTGAAGGAGGAGGACAGTAAATGTTTGAAGCCTGCTGGGTCGCTGGTCGTCCTCCTGAAGGTTCAGTCCAAACTCACCTGGGTTCTTGTGACCAGGCTCGGTGGGAACGGGCTCCAGGAGCGAGCTGGTTAAATGTTTGCTGTGATTTGGGTGAAGTGTCCTTGAAAAGAGAAGCAAATAAATGTGAGACGGGAGCAGCAGCAGCTGTGGCGGTGTTGTGTTGTGTTGTGTTGTGTTGTGTTGTGGTGTGGTGTGGCGGTGTTGTGTTGTGTTGTGTTGTGTTGTGGTGTGTTGTGTTGTGTTGTGTTGTGGTGTGGCGGTGTTGTGTTGTGTTGTGTTGTGGTGTGTTGTGTTGTGTTGTGGTGTGGCGGTGTTGTGTTGTGTTGCGTTGCGTTGTTTTGTGTTGCGTTGCATTGCGTTGCGGTGTGTTGCTTTGCGTTGCGGTGTGTTGCGTTGCGGTGCGTTGCGTTGCGGTGCGTTGCGGTGCGTTGCGTTGCGTTGCGTTGCTTTGTGTTGTGTTGCGTTGCGTTGCGGTGCGTTGCTTTGCGTTGCGTTGCTTTGTGTTGTGTTGCGTTGCGTTGCGTTGCGGTGCATTGCTTTGTGTTGCGGTGCGGTGCGTTGCGTTGCGTTGCGGTCTGGCGGTGTTACGTTGCGTTGCGTTGCGTTGCGTTGCGTTGCGTTGCGTTGCGTTGCGTTGCGTTGCATTGTGTTGTGTTGCGTTGCGGTGCGGTGCGTTGTGTTGTGAGAAGCCCGGCAGGCTGTCTGTTTGCTTCACAATAAGTCTGTTAAGATGCTGATAAAAGCTCCATTTCTTCCTCGCGTCTGCCTGCAGAGTCGACACAAACTTTTACAAATTGAACAACGGAGCGTTTGCACCTGTTGACATTTCCCGTCTCTCTCTCTCTCTCCGTCCTCTGGCCGATGATTAGATGCATTCAGAGAGAAAACGCTGCAGCCGTCTCAGCAGGAGTTCTGCAGCTGGAGGCGACAGCCGTCCCCGACCGCTCGGGTCACGCAGTCAAACTGAGAGCTCAGGACGAAGCCACAGCAAATATTCCTGCGACCGGAGAGATCAGGCAGGGGAGAGCAGATGAAAGAGGCGCTGAGGACACAGATAGAGGGCATGTTTCTGCTTCTGGAGAGGAGCGAGGATGTGAGTCAGTCGGGGGGAAGGTGACACAAGCTGCTGCTCGAAAAATATGAGTTTTTCAGCCTCTGAGGGAGGATCGCTGACTCTGCCTCCATGACTGGAATTAGAAACATGGGCTGGATGCTGCTGCACCTCCTGTGAGTCAGGACCGAGGCCTGGGCAGGAAATATAGGTGAACAAACAGAGAAGAGTCCGGCAGACGGAGCGAGGCGGAAACGATCGTCACGTCTGCTTCTTCTTCACCTTCTTTGTGTTTTGTTATGAGTGTTCATTTTGAGTGGATTCTTGATAAAACAGTGTGAAAACTGGCATGTGAGAGAACACAAAGACGTGACGGACCTGAAAATCTGATGAAATCCAAAACAATAACGCTGCAAGAGTCTGTGTGCAGCTCGCCTCGTCCCGCGAGTCACGACTGAGTCCACTTTTATAAATTGATGTGTTTTCTTCATGGACTCCTGCTGTGAGTCAGAAACACTGAGAAACATGACTGAGGAGGAGCAGCAGTGATAACGTTACTGTTCAGGTCGCGCTCTGCAGAGTCCACAACGAACAACGACAAGCAGTGCCGGCTCAGGCGTGTGTGAACTGACCAACCAGAGCAGACGAGGTATTCAGGAGGCGGGGCCTTAAAGAGACAGGAGCATGGAATATGATCATGAACCTGAACATGAGCGGGACTGTCTCCTGTGACGAGCAGCTGGTGTCTGTAGAGTTCAGCTCTCAGGATGCTTCTGCCTCCAACAACTGAAAACACAAACCCAGAAACAAACGCTCACCTTGTTGTTGTGCCGGTGACTCACACAACCTCTCGCCGTACGAGCACTGCAGGTTACAGAGTACTCTGCTGCACATCGGCTGTGTGAGCGCTCTGCGTACGTGACGTGTTTACAGCCGACACACCGAGCAGCTTCCACCGCTTTCAGTCCTTAAACGTGGCCGACAGCAGGAGCTTGTTGTGCTAATAAAGGTTAATAAAACATATTTGTGGTTAAAGCATAATGATGCGTCTCGTCAGACTGATGCTGTTGCTGCAGTGTCTCTGCCTGCAGACACTGTACATCTGCAGCTCATCAGTATTCACCTCCAGCAGCTGTCCTCCATGTTTGATCCAGTCCACTGTTAGCGCCTCAGCGTATTGACTCAGTGATCAGTCAGCTGTTTAATGTGTGTACAGCGAGGCGGCGGCGGCAGCATCACAACTTCATTCTCTTTAAGTGTTTAGTTAAAGATGGAGTGGACCGGGCGCTCGTCTTTACTCACAGTAACGACTGCGGCGGTGATTTACACCGTCACACTGCAGAGCTGACGAGCAGTCGGAGTCCGGTCGCCTCCGTCAGGACGACGGCCTCCTGCAGCGCTGCGAGCCGACGCATCATAAATCCACTCCACTAAACAGGAAGCTGCTGTTACCAGGAGCACGACTGGTGACGATTATACACAGTAGATAGACTGACTAACAGAGCATGGTGAACACACACACACACACACACACACACACTCAGGACCATGGTCAAACTGAACAGCTCTGGGGAAAATTGATATTCAAAGTCCTCAGCAGGCGGTCGTCAGACAGCAGCATTAACTCATTTACTGGAGCGTAAATCACAGCAGGTTCAGGCTGGACGACAAACCAGAAAACATTTATCAATTAAAATATGATGCAGGTTCACCAGAATCAGGGTGTAAAGTTCTGACTCTGCTCGGTTCATCACATTACTAGATGGAGGATTTCTGACGGGTTGCACTCGAGACCTCGAGTTAGTTAGTGTGTTTCTTCTTGACAGATCTGGTGTGTGTGTGTGTGTGTGTGTGTGTGTGTGTGTGATTTACTGACATCTAACGGTGAGGTGACAGATTTCAACCAACTGAACACCCCTCGTCTCGTCCTGTGGCTGCTGCAAACATGAAAACATTTCTTCCTCTATCTGTAGAAATGAGAGGTTCATTCTGAGGTGATGACAAGACGCTTGTTAGTCTCAGGTGATTATACACAAATGAAAACATAATTATGAATATTATTTTTGCCTGCTGCAGTTAACTGAGGTTAAAGTAACAATACAGAGTAGAAATACTGTGTTTCAAAGTGTTCCAATTATCATCAGACTCACAGCACCAGAAACGGCACGTTTCAGATCAATATAGATACGATTAGATTTACTGTATATACTGGATAAATATTCATATCTCGTCACCAGACACAGTTTGTGTTATTTTAACTGACAGATTTCTGTACTGCTGTACTCTTTTCATTACTTTGGGGTTCAGCCAATTTGATGTTAATGATGAAATTGTAAGATTAACAACATGCGTCTGATTGTGGACGAAGCTCCTGAACGCGTCTCACAAAACCAACAGATTCGATCTGACAACTTCTGTGTGACTCCCAAAGAAACTACACAAACAAAACAATCATGTCTGCCAGTGTAAAGAGCTTTATACACATTATGAACACACACACACACACACACACACACAGCGTCTATCTAAACAGCTCGCAGCACACTGTAAGATGGTAATCTTTTTAATTGCTCAAGCTGTTGACTTGTGCACACACATTAGTGAAGTGCCATCGTGTTTATCAGTCTTCTTGCCCCCTGGTGTTGAACAGTGTAAATTTATGTCCGCTGCTGCTCCCAATTCATTAGTGCTCAATATATTATCAGTCTGCGTTCACTCCGTCTGCGGCACGACAGTTTATCGCCGCCAGTACGAGCCGCTCTGACATCATCGGGCGAGGAGATACCAGCTGCGTCCCGTGGGACAGGAAGTGACATCGCTGGAGTTCAGAGAAACCAAACAGATGTTTCTCCTGCAACAAACACCGGCTGGTAACAGAAAACACACACAGAGGATCAATAATAGTGTTGATCGATGAGGCGAAGCTTCATCTGTCAACAGATTTCTGATTTCAGAACGCAGCTGTGAAGCTGCAGCCGGCTGAAAACACGTCACCAGTTACTCAGCGATGCCCCGAAGCAGCCTGGACCTGCATCCAGACCGGACTCTCTGTGGTTCTATGTTCTCCCAGCGCCCGGGCGGGTTTTCAAATCCAAACACATGTAATTGTTGTGTTCATTGTTACTCTACAGTGTCTGTAGCAGCACTAATCTCACCAAACACACACAGACTAGCTGAAGGATAAAGGAGCAGTTCACCCTAAAACAAAACTTAAGTCTCCTTGCTCTGCTGATACAAAGTCAGCTGAAGTTTAATAGTCCATAAAACTTTTCTGGGTCGAGTCTCCAGAACCCCCGAGATCCAAACTGATATAAGAGATGTTATTTACTCCCTCGATGTGCAGTCGAGCTCATGCACCCAGTTCAGAAGCAGCTCCAGTGAAGATTTCAGCTTTAAAACAGGATGTAAACGAAGCAGATGTGAACTTCTATGCCCGTCATAGAGCCGACAACAGCCACCGAGCGATCATGTAGAAAATCGACCCAATCGACTCTCGTGAACCACTTAAACACCAGCTTCATGATGACTGATGCATCATATAGCCAATGAGATTTCAAATCCAGTTATATATATTTTATCATGGTTTTCAAAGCCCTACATTTGGAAATTATGCAAGTTTATGTAGTTTTATGTATCTTCAAACTTCCCCCGAAAAATAAGTTGTTTTGTATTTTTAGAGGAAGATTTTTCTGAACGTAGTTCTTTCAAAGAGTGTGCTGTGAGTCCGGATGATGGACAGCATCACCTGACACACACCTGCTGCAGTGAACTCACCTCTGTGATACCATCAGGTGAGAACAAGCTCTGCAGATTGAGTCTGTCTGACCTGCGTCTGTTACTCATCAGGTGCGACAGGAACAGTAACATCACCTCCTGCCGAGAGAGAGAAAAGTCTGAGACCAGCTCAGGAAATATCACGTGTCGGAGGAAGTAAAGTTTCTGTTGTTGAATTTACTTTAAACTTTGTGATGTTCGTTCACTTTGTTCAGGCTGAGAAACAAATGAACGTGTCACAGCGAACATGAAGAAGCTCCGTGTCTGTACCTGGTTTTATATCTCCGGGTTTAAAAGCTACAAAATCAAATTACATTCAGGGATGTTCTGAGAAAATGTGTTCAAAATTCACCTGAAGTGCAAACTGTCGGCAGGAGGAGCTGCGTGTTCAGCCAACTTTCTATAAACCACATATGAATTATACAACCTGATATATTAATCAGACCATATTTACGTTTTGGAGGAAAAATCGATGCAGAAGAGACAAATTCTTGATTAAAAAACAACAAATTTCAACAACAAAATCAATCGTTAACCATCTTTTGACTGAACGATGACGAAGCTGAACTCTAAATGAATTTGTTTTCCATATTTTATTACTTTTATCGACATGTTTTGGAAGCTTCTACACTGAAGTCATCAGCAGGATTCAGCATCACATCAGATGTTTTAACCTGGAACACATGAAACACCTGCAGGTGACGGAGGCCGGACGGTACCGGGCCTGAGTCCGACTCTGTGGTCCGGAGCAGATCCACGTCAGAGTCCAGCCGTTTGGCCCGGCTTCACATGGTGTTTTTCTTTTTAAATGAGCCCAAATGGACCAGAAGCAGAACCAGAGCTGATTGCCTCCATTAGAGCTCCAGCCAGCAGCTCTAATTGGGTCCAATCTGGGAGTTCCTCGACGGTCCTGCAGTCGAGGGAGGGGAGGTGATGAAATGGGTCGATGGAGAGCAAACTGCTGCCGGTCGTTAAGACTTTAAAAGCTGCTGTTTGCTGGTTGTTTTCACAGGAATAATTCTGAGGGATGTTTCCCAAAATGATGGTCTGTCAGTCAGAAGTCGTGTTTCAGACTCGGACATCAGCCAGCCGGACGCAGCAGAACTTCACTGTGTTCAGCTCGAATTTAAACTTCGATGTGTCAACGAACACGCAGGCTGAACGCTGATGAGCATCATCATCATCATCATCATCATCATCATCATCATCATCAGGACGGCAGATAATAGAGATAAAAAATCAAATCTCACCAAACCCACACAGACTGGCTGAAGGGTAAAGGAGCAGTATGTAGTTTTATATGTTTTGTTCTTTGAAATCGCTCATTTTGTTTCCTGTTTTTGACTGTTTAATATGCACAGTGTGAGTGTAAATAAGGAAACTAACTAATATAATGACTTCACTCTCATTTATGGATTCATGAGGTCAAAAACACGGGATAAGTGTTGATTTCCTGTTATTAAATCTGAGCTCGGACCAGGTGAGATTGTGGATCCATCACTGTGAGTTTGTTTCCTCACTGCGTCAGGCTGATGTTTAACGAGTGATGTACTGATCTGCTCTGGCTCCATCGCAGTGACCAGCTTGTGTTCAATGAAACAAACTCATGTAAAGTGATACAGAAGCGTTTTAACAGGAGGACGTTCTGGTTCTGGTGTGTTTCAGGGTCGTAAACCGGGTTACTTCTCCTTCCTGGACCCGTTCTCTCCGGCTGTCTGGCTCTTCATGCTGTTGGCCTACCTCGCCGTCAGCTGCGTCCTCTTCCTCGCCGCCAGGTAACACACCTGCCTGTGTGTGTGTGTGTGTGTGTGTGTGTGTGTGTGGTGAACATATTAAACTTGACATCAGCTCCACACAGCTATAAATCTCAGGCAGTCAGAGAAACAGTAAAGGTTGTATTTTGATCTTGTTAAGTGAAGAGTTGAGCTCGTCGTTCACGACTCTCCTGACCCGACTCTCCTGACCCAACTCTTCTGACCCGCGACTCTCCTGACCCGACTCTCCTGACCCGCGACTCTCCTGACCTGCGACTCTCCTGACCCGCGACTCTCCTGACCCGCGACTCTCCTGACCCGACTCTCCTGACCCGACTCTCCTGACCCGACTCTCCTGACCCGCGACTCTCCTGACCCGACTCTTCTGACCCGACTCTTCTGACCCGACTCTCCTGACCCGCGACTCTCCTGACCCGACTCTTCTGACCCGACTCTCCTGACCCGACTCTCCTGACCCGACTCTCCTGACCCGACTCTCCTGACCCGACTCTCCTGACCCGCGACTCTCCTGACCCGACTCTCCTGACCCGACTCTCCTGACCCGACTCTCCTGACCCGACTCTCCTGACCCGACTCTTCTGACCCGACTCTCCTGACCCGCGACTCTCTTGACCCGACTCTTCTGACCCGACTCTCCTGACCCGACTCTTCTGACCCGACTCTCCTGACCCGACTCTCCTGACCCGACTCTTCTGACCCGACTCTCCTGACCCGACTCTTCTGACCCGACTCTCCTGACCCGACTCTCCTGACCCGACTCTCCTGACCCGACTCTCCTGACTCTTGTGTTTGCAGGCTCAGTCCGTACGAGTGGTACAACCCTCACCCGTGTCTGCGGGAGCGGCGGGATGTTCTGGAGAACCAGTACACGCTGGGGAACAGCCTGTGGTTCCCGGTGGGCGGCTTCATGCAGCAGGGCTCGGAGATCATGCCCCGGGCTCTGTCCACCCGCTGCGTCAGCGGAGTCTGGTACGAACTCACTACGCTCACACTCGTCTTCATCACCTTCTTCTTCTTCACTCGTTTTTTACACACTGAGTCTTTTTAGGTTTCTGGTTTAAGACGTTATGAGAGTGGAGGACTGTGAGAGGAGTCTTCCAGGATTAACACTCGTGATGGTGACGAGGTGCAGATAAGGACGGACGCGATGTCCTCGTGGACCCCTGAGGTTCTGGATGTGATGAGAACTGGAGCTGAAGGTGGAGGAACTGAACTGACAGCTGAGAGACGAAGGACCTCGTTCAGAGTTTGACAGCAGCGATGTGATTGGCTCAGAGACGTCGTGGCCTAAATCTCCTCTTCTCCTCCCAGTGCTGCTGTCAGACAGATGGAGGACTGATACTGGTGGGACTGGAGGAGCCGCCATCTTTTCTCTGACAGCTTTCAGCCTCATAAAAACCTGATGATGGCACAAACTGCAACATACTGACGTCTGTCTGTCTCGCAGTCTGTCTGTCCGTCTGTCTTGTTGGCTGACGAGGTCCAAACTCCAGAGTCACAAGACAGAAACGAAACAGTACAAGAGGAGCAGAAAGTACATGAAACACAACCGGTCATGCAGATGCATCACACGTGTTCACAGTCTGTCGTGGTTTTTAATTTATCGTCTACTTTTAGTTTCACACTGGACACAAACAGCTGAGTCCTGAGTGACAGTTGTGTGTTTGTGTAACCCGACTGTCCTCCTCGTCCTCCTCGTCCTCCTCGTCCTCCTCGTCCCTCTGCAGACTCACCTGACTTCCTTCTTTGTTGCATCTATAATAACAACGGCCACTAGAGGTCACTGCAGCAAGAAGCAGGAATCGTCAACATGGGTTGTAATAAGCTGATTAAACAGTCGGGCTGGTTTCTGATGAGAAGGAGCTAAAAACAAAGATGGTTTCTCTCAAGTCATTCGTGTCACGCTGATGTTTGTTCAAGTGTTTGTTTCTGTAACAATTTAACGTCTACTTGTTATACACATCTCTGTCGTCTGACTTCTGATCTCACTGTGAGTCAATCCAAAGGAAATCAAGACGCGAACGAGTGGATAAAAACAGAAGTTGATCGTAGCTGTGGCTGCGTCTCCTCAGGGAGGAGACAGGTGTACATCCCTCACCTCTACATAATCTCACCTCCTCCCTCCCCGTTCGCCTCCGTCTCTCCTCTCAAATCTTTAAATTCCCTTGCTCATCACTTCCGTCTCATTTCCTGTGCAGCGGAGGCGTCCTGCTCGTCTCTGCTGCCGACAGAGTTCATCTTTAGGTTGATGATTTTTACCTAAATCTCCCGACGCTCCCTGCAGAGCTCTCCATCTGTCTCCATCCTGCCCTCCACCCGCGAGAGGGAGGGAGAGATGAGGGAAAGTTTCTCAGGGTAAATAAAGGTTAAAGCTCCTCTTCTTCTTCTTCTTCTTCTGTGGTGCTCTCAGGTGGGCGTTCACCCTCATCATCATCTCGTCCTACACGGCCAACCTGGCGGCGTTCCTCACCGTCCAGAGGATGGAGGTTCCCATCGAGTCTCCGGACGATCTGGCCGACCAAACCAACATCCAGTACGGGACGATCCACGGAGGCTCCACCATGACCTTCTTCATGGTGAGTTCATGTACATTTTATTTGTTTATTTCTATATATTGTAGAGTAAATCCATTTGAATCTGTGACGCTCTCCTCCTCCTGGCAGAACTCACGGTACCAGACGTACCAGCGCATGTGGAACTACATGTACTCCAAGCAGCCCAGCGTGTTCGTGAAGAGCACCGAGGAGGGCATCGCTCGAGTCCTCAACTCCAAGTACGCCTTCCTGATGGAGAGCACCATGAACGAGTACTACCGCAGCCTCAACTGCAACCTGACGCAGATCGGAGGCCTGCTGGACACCAAAGGATACGGCATCGGCATGCCTCTGGGTGAGCGAGCGCCAGACCACAACACGCGTCCAGCACCAGGTTGTTTCTGGATGTCTGAAGAGATTTTAATGCTCATTTTCTGTATCGATGCTCCGATAACCAGCTGCACCTCCTCGCTGTTCTTATGAAAAGATCTTTAATGTTTTCTGCAGTCAACTCGAAACTCTAATCTGTGCAGCCCTGTTTCTGCAACATATGAAGACATCTGTCAGATAGGAAGAGATGTAAAAATGCTCAGAGGTCAAGAGTCAGAAAAACAAGCCTCTGATGGATCCGCTGTCGGAAGCAATTTGGGGTTCCGTTTTGTCCAAGGACCCTCCGACGTGCAGCTGGAGAATCTAGTAATCGAACCGTCCGATCGGTGGACGGCGTGCAGCCTCGGCGCCGGATGTCTCGCTGAGCTGCTGTCAAAGACGTCGAGTGTGATGCTGAGAGCTCGTTCAGGAGAAGACTGGCAGCGAACCGCCGGAGATTGATGGCCGACGCGCTCCAACACTTGAGCCCCAGCTGCCACAGCAGGTCACCGCCCCCGTTTCCAGCCTCGATGCTGAGCTCTTCACAGTCTAGTAATTATACTTTTACTCAAGTAAAGTATCCGAGTACTTCATCCGCCTCTCTCAAACTTTCCCTCTGAATCGTATAAACTTCGGATGAGAGTGTCCGGCCCCGTCACATCTCACCGTCACATAAAACAGTTCAGACGTTGATATAAAACTGCAGGTACGTCTTCAGGTTTCAGCACCGGCACGTCTTTGTGTTTCTACTTAATTCCAGCGAAGTGTAATTGTGTTCAATCGGCTGTCACATCACATATTGTTGGTCATATATCGAGGCTGTGTTACCTTCAGAGTGTCGGTCGTGTTTCAGACGGTTAACCAGGTCAGATTCTTTGTGCAGCTGCTGTTCTTGGCAAATTAAATCCATCCTGATTCCAATTTGGCTTTCGGTCGGCCTTCGCCGGAGTCTGGCCTCGCCTCGCCTCGTCATCTGCCTCCGACGTGTTTCTGGTGATAAGTGTTCGTGCATAGATTAGCATAGTTAACGGAGGAAGGAGGAACAGATGTGGAGAGAGGAGAGGGAACAGCGGGAGGACGGAGACAGAAAAAAAAGGAAAAGATGAAGGTTTTCTGTCAGTCGACCTGCCGCTTCAGCGAGGAAAAATAAAAGCAGTGGAGTGGCAGCGAGGCGTCCTGTGTTCACGGTGCTGACTGACAGTGAGCGATTAGCATCAGACACAAAGTGAGAAAATGAGATTTTCCAGCTGCTTCAAACAGAAAGTCGTTTTGCTTTCTGTGTTCTTCACAGCGACAGGACGTGAGATGTTTTAACCACCAGGTCTCCTCACCTGCTCTCACTGATGACACCTATTGATTTTCCTTTGATCAATTGGTCGAGTTCGTTCTAAAGCTCAGATGGCGACGAAAGCGCCTGAGAATTAAATTAAAAACACAAACTGTCCGTTACAGACATGCTGGCTCAGTTCTGAACTAAGATCCTGCAGACTTTCACCTCGACAAACGGAAGAACGGACGGAAGTCGCTGTGTTTTGTCTCCAGCTCTCATCAGTATTACATTAGAAATGATTCTGTGTCTCTCAGACGAAACTCCTTTCAGATATTTATACAAAGTTCCAAATTTAAATTGAATTTACATGAATTAAACATACAGACGACCTCAGCAGAAATCGTCCTCTTTTGGCAGAATTCGGATTTGAGAAATTTGCCAAAGAGGATTTTTTGCACTTTTTTGTATTATTTTATGCTGAAAAAGTAGAAAACAACGAAACTGTGATTTTGATTGTGTCAGTGCTGAAACTGTGACAAGAACTAAGTGTTACGTAGAAATGATGAAGTGTTTTAAGCAAAATAAAAATCCTGAATCAAGAGTAAAAGATTCAGAGACAAAACGATCTGCTGACGTTTTACCTAAATAAAATCAGTTGTTTGAACATTTAAATATTAAATATGAAATGATGAAGTTTAATAAAACAACACTCAGTGCACACATCAGCTCCTCCGCTGCGGACCGGTACCTGGTGCTGGATCTCAGAACCAGAAGTTAACTTCTTAACGGTGTTCATCCTGAAGCTGAACGAGGTGTTTCGAGCGGGGAAGAGTTTCCAGAGAAAGACGTGAATCAGTTTTATTTAAGAAAGAAAAGAAAAGGCGGTCGGGAGCTGTCAGATAAATCTCAGAGTGTCCGATGAATACGCAGCGATGAATCTTTTACCTTGAACACTTCCTGCCGTCCGTCACTCTGCGAGCAGCGATGTCACTTTTTAATGGACGAAGGAGGAAGACGGATGAGGCGGCGTGAGGACGAGGTGACGCCGGGAGCTTCATCATTTACAGACAAAATGTTAATGACACATAAAACTGAGGCGTCATCACGGAGCTGGAACACCGTCAACAAGGAGCTGAGCGCTTCTCAAAATATTGTCTCTCGGGTTCTTCGCGGGTCGGTCGTGACTTTTTATTTGAGTCGTTAAAGCAGCAGAACACAGAGCTCGGTCCAAACCAGACTCGGTGTTTGATTTGTATAAAAGATGCAGCTGCAGCTTGGGGAGCCGGCGAGCTGGGCCGCTACAGTGACACCAAATACGATGCAACCGGACCGTCACTCACATATTTAACTCGTGTTTGGTACTGACCTCGGTTCTGTACCCGTCTTCCTCCTCAGGCTCTCCGTTCAGAGACGAGATCACTCTGGGGATCCTGCAGCTGCAGGAGAGCAACCGGCTGGAGATCCTGAAGAGACGCTGGTGGGAGGGAGGCCAGTGTCCCAAAGAGGAGGACCACCGGGCCAAAGGTGGGTGACCCGCCACAACACAGACGGTAGTCGCTAAAGCTGAGATGATTAATCGAGCAGTAGTCAACCAGGGTTCATCCTCTGGGGCACATGAACAGAATTCCGGTCTGTTAACCCGGCTGAACACAGTCAGAACTTGTTCTCCTGACGACTTTTCTCTCTCCCTTCGTTGTAAAATGAGACGTGAAACATAAAATCAGAACCTCCGTCTCTTCATCCACCCGTCATCTTGTTTTTCTCTCCGTCTCTGAATCGATTGTGTCGGATTTCTTTTCTTTTCTTCCTTCATCGTTTCCCGTATCGACCCGCAGTCGTATGTTTCTGTTACGGTTCCGTCGTTTCGTCTCTGTAACGAGACGCGGCAGCTTCTGTTCATCAGCTCGGGTCGGGCCGATCGTTACAGAGTGTGAGTCCCGTCTGAGTATCGATCAGCTGCTCTGTCGTCTCCTAACAGCTTCCTTCATCTCATAGACGGCGTGTGTGTGTGTGTGTGCGTGTGTGTGTGTGTGTGTGCGTGTGTGTGCGTGTGTGTGTGTTGCAGGTCTCGGCATGGAGAACATCGGCGGCATCTTCGTGGTGCTGATCTGCGGCCTCATCATCGCCGTCTTCGTGGCCATCATGGAGTTCGTGTGGTCGACGCGCCGCACCGCCGAGACGGACGAGGTAAACCTTCATCATCATCACCCTCCTCTTCCTCCCTCGTCCTCCTCCTCCTGCCCCGCCCCCGGCCTCAACCTCAGCCCAGACACCTCAGTAGGTCACCCGCCTGTGTGTGTGTGTGTGTGTGTGTGTGTGTGTGTGTGTGTGTGTGTGTGATGTCACTGTTTATGATGATGATGATGACACTTCGACCTTCAGTCCTGAAAAGTGTCAGTTTGTCTTTAACTTCCTTTAAAGTCGCAACACTTTAACTTCACGCAGTCGTAGACGCCGAAAAAAAATTAATATTCTCCTGGGATTTTTTTTATAACGGTTTGAGACACGAAAACAAAAGATCATAAGAATATTTTTCTTTGTTCAGCTACAGACAGGAAAAAAGAAACAGGAGCAAAAACAAAAATCCTGAAAAATATTTTTTTGGATAAACAGAAACGATGATTAGGTGTTTTTATAACCTGCAACATCAGATTAACCATCAGAGTTTAATCACTTTGTGATAACAATAATAATAATAATAATAATAATAATAATAATAATAATAATAATAATTTTTGTTTTGGGGGAGATTTTTTCTTTTTTATTGGAAACCAGGTGAAAAAAAATCAGGTGGAAAGATAATATTTAGCAGAAAAACACATTTTTAATAAAAATTAAAAAAACAATTTGTTTTAATGTGTGAAACCGGCTGGAAAAACAGTTTTGACAGACGAAATTATTCATTTATTCATTTTTCTTTTCTTTCGATTGTTTTTGTAAAAGTATTTTTGACCACAAGTCGACATGCTGCATCACAGTTTCAGTGGATAAAACTCTGTTTCACACATAAAAGAAAAAATAATATTCCTGAATTAATTTTTCCTGTGAACTCGTAGATGAAGGAAATGAATGAACTTGTAAATATTAATAAATATTATCCGGACTAAACGTCTTCTTCTCCTCCAGTTCTCTGGTTGTTCACACAGGAGACAGTTTAGATCTGATCAGAATATTGATCATCAGGAAACTAAATAAAAGTCACGTCAGATGATCTGACTCAACTTTAAACACAAATATACTGATTTATGTTAAATGACCACAAGAGGTCGCTGTTATATCACTGAATACAGATTTCAACCAAGAACCATTTATTTATCTTTTGTTTCAGAGATTTATTTTCATACTAAAGAAACTGTTTGTCCTCCTGCAAACATTTGTTTCTTCACAGAAGTTAAAGTGACTCCAGGAGAGTTTTCACTGTTTTTAATGTTTATGAAGAGACGCAACGTCCTCATGTCGTCACTTCCTGTTTATACAAAGATTTACATGAAAGACGAAGAAGAAATATGAAGATAACAACAAGACAGACGTGTGTGTGTGTGTGTGTGTGTGTGTGTGTGTGTGTGTGTGTGTGTAGACATGTGTGTGTTTTACCAGTGAATACACAAAAACAACAGACAGGAACAACAATATTCATTTTATTCTGGTCTCCTTCTCTCAGTTCAGATGCTTTATTATCTTTAACCATATGAGTCTGTCCGTCTGTCCGTCTGTCTCTCAGGTGTCTGTCTGTCAGGAGATGCTGACGGAGTTTCGTAACGCCGTCTCCTGTAAGAAGAGTTCTCGCTCTCGGCGCCGCCGGCCTCTGAGCAGCGCTGGAGGTGGAGTCCTGCGTCACCCGTCCCGCCTCGCCCTCGCCGCCCCTCGTCCAATCCGTCTGGTCCGCGAGATGCGTCTCAGTAACGGTAAACTGTACAGCGGCGCCGGCCCGCTGACAGGCGGGCTGGCAGGTCATGGGGGAGGGATGGGAGGAGGGATGGGAGGAGGGATGGGAGGGGGCCCTGATCTGGGCCCGGGGCCTCAGAGGCTCCTGGAGGACGCGCTGGGCCACAGCACCTCCACCGGCACGCCGCCTCCTCCTCCCGTGTCGGCTCTGGTGGCTCCTCCGGCGCCGCCGCGCAGCTTCCTGCAGGGCTGCAGCCACGTCAGGATCTGTCAGGAGTGTCGGCGGATTCAGAGTCTGCGGCCGAACGCTCTCACTCCTCCTCCGCCTCCTCCCCCCTCCTCATCCTCCTCCGCCTCCTCCTGCTCCCGGGTCCCCGCCTCCGGGCCGACGCCGGGTCACCCCCACCACCGCCACAACCTCCACCACCTACATTACCACCACGGCTCCATGTCGCTGCCACGCCTCCCGCCGCCTCCTCCTCCAATCCCAGCAGACAGAGCCGACAGTGACGGAGGCGGGGGGGCGGGGAGTCCACGGCCGGCCGGTACCAAACCGATGCCCCCGCCACGACCGATGCCTCCGCCCAAGACGCCGACGCGGCCGCCGACAGACTTACTGGGCGGGCAGGACTGAGCGGAGCGTCATCAGAGGGGTCAAAGGTCGTGGTCATAAACCCTCAGCGAACTGGATCAGTCCAAAGCGGCCTGTCAGCAGGGGTGGGTGGGAGGAACCATTCTGACTCGCAGGGTCGCTCATTAAAAGCCACTTCGGCTCAGTGGATCATACCAGTGACCTCCAGCAGGGGCGGCCCGGCTCAGCCGCTCTGATTGGACCTTTTGGATGAAACCAGCTGACGTGTTCGCAGGACAAACAGGAAGTGCCTGCCAAACGGACGCCATCCTGAGGGCGCCGCACTCGGTCCTCCGCCTCTTGCCTCAGCCAATCACAACGCTCCGTGCCAAGCGAGGAGGAGGAGTCAGAGAGACAGGCTGCGTTCACCAGCGCTCTGAGGTTTTACTGTTTGAATACTGAACCAGGTGTTTGTATAGAAGGAGACCACACACACACACACACACACACACACACACACACACACACTCAGTAGCAGAGCAGCTGTACAGTTATCAGTCGTCTCTGGAGGATGTAGCTCTTCACAACCGTGTTGCTGTTTTGTGCAGAAAACCTGCTGACCAAAAAAAAAAAACTGACCAATCAGAGCTCAGATCCACAGAGCAGAGACACAGGTGCATCAACACTCACCTGTCAGGTACGAGGCAGTGTGCACAGATTTGTGATATCCAGCCATCCTCTCCTCCTCCTGCTGGATGGTAGTTTTGGGTGAACTGTTCCTTTAACAGTGACACTTCTGTGCAGAAATGATTAGCTGAGGTCGTCTTGATTTTCTCACCGCAGATTTATATTTTATCAAAGCCTTCCTTTGTCAGATTTACTCTTCTAACGTAAGTTTTTCTTCAAGCGTTCAAACCGACAAACTACCGTGACAATATCAAGAGTCGGCCATCTTTAAATTCTTTAGTTTTTACTTGTGAAACGAGTCGTGTAGTTTAAACACTGCGAGTTCTTGCTTTGTTAAAGAGAGTCAAACATCAGTTTCAGCCTCTAACGAGTTTCATACAGTCGGCACAGGTGAGTGTTGAAGCTGTTCACACACACACACACACACACACATGCACACACACACACACAGGTAAAAACTAAATTTGTGATTGTACTTCCTTCCTGTCAGCGTGTCCAGTTTGAGTGTCGCTGCTCCTTTTTCGTTCTTTCTTTACTATTTTTTTTTTCCTCTTGGTGACCTCGAGTCCTTTTACATGGTTGCTATGATGATACAAGACACACACACAAAAAAAAAAAACGTACCTGTCCACCAATCACATGGTTCGATTTGCTCAACATAAGTGCTGGTATTGAAGTATTGATTCTTAATTGCTTTGCAAAATGTGAATCACATTTTTTATTCAAAGACTTTGGAAACATTGTTAAGTTGACGAGCAGTGCCTGTAGATTATTATTATTATTATTATTATTATTATTATTATTATTATTATTATTATTTTGTTATGTTTGCAGAGAAACTGTTTGAATAAAATGAGCCAGCAGCATCCGAGACGAAGAAATAGATTCTGAAAATGAGAACGCACCGAATGTGTGTGTGTGCGTGTGTGTGTGTGCGTGTGTGCATGTGTCTGTGTGCGCACGTGTTTGTGTGTATGTGCGTGTGCGTGTGTGCGTGTGTGTGTGTCATCACACTGTCAGCTGTTTTATTTCCTCCTCGTACCAGCAGCTCATCAGCAGGACACAGTGGACAGCTGGATATTATTCTGATGATTCTCTTGTTATCATTATTATTGATAATTGATCATTGATATTGACGTGTGCGGTGACTGTAGGAGGGATCCGCCCTCTGATGTTCGATATATAGACACACGTTTGGAATAAAAAAAATACAGTCATTGTACCAAAAACTGCTCTGATGGTGACGTGTTTTCTTTCATCCTGACCTTTGACCCTCATCTTTCACAACATGGCTGCTCGTCTGCAGGTTAAAATGGAGTAAACAGGTGAAGTTCAGTCAGCAGGTGATCTGAACACACAAACTAGATCTCAGGTCAACAATCAGACACACTCAACATCTGAGGACTTGAGCTGAAGTAGCTGGAGTCTCTTCTTAAAACTGAAAAACAACCAAAATAAATGAATAAAAAACTCAAATTTTCATTAAACCTTAGCAGAATTATCTGGCAATTATTTAGCACTTCCTGTTAGCAGTGAAGCTGTGGATGTTCAGACAACTGTCACTGGATCACTGTGATACTGAAGACAACTTAAAATCATGAAGTTTCTCAGGCAGGTTCTGTGAGGAGCGTCTGGATTACAGCAGCCCTGAGATCACATCTTCACCCGACTCTTCATCAGCGCAGTCGAGAGATGAAGACTGGTTTTCATTTTTGGGTGAACTGTTCCTTTAACACTTCAGGTGTCGTACTGTCCCACAGATTAAAGGTACTTTTACTTTACTTTGTATATTTTTGTCAAGCTACTTTGTACTTCTAGTCTGCTAAAAATGCACTTTGAGTAGTTTTAATTTTCTTTAGTTTTTTCTAAGTTTTTTGTTTTGTCACGTTAGTTTTTGTTTTATTTTAGAATCATTTTTTAATTTCAAACTTCTTTTGATTTACTTTTTTTCTAGATTTGATCGTATCTTTTTTCCCACGTCAGCTTTATTCTCTGTTCTGTCGTTGCAGCAGTTTGTTGCTTTTTAACTTTTAGCTGAAAACAAATGACGCAGTTTGATGAGGTCATGGAGCAGTGGAGGATCATGGGAGTTGTTGTCTTGATCCGCTGCTGCTGGTGACGTTTGTTTCACAGTTTTATTCAGGTCTTGTTTCCTTGGATATTACAGCTGAAGTGAACTCAGTTAACAACTCAACAGCTTCTGTTTATTATTTGATTGATCTTTTGAAACTTTGAGTTGTTTATTGAGCGTTAAATCCTCTGAGAGACTTTGAGGACAGTCAGGAGTCACTGCGGCGTTCAGCCAGCAGAGGGCGCCGCAGGCCAGAGGAACAACCTGTTCTACAGAGCTGAGAGCGAAAAATGAGATGTGAAGACATGAGAACATGTTGTTACCTTCAGTTCACCTCAGCTGAGTTTAATACTGATTATTGTTTTCAAAAACAAGACGCAGATGGAAGTGAAAACTAGAGGAAATGATATTCTCAGATCGATTAAATCAATTTATAATCAGTGAATTAGTTGATTTATTTATTTTTTTGGTATGAAGTGCTGAGAAGTCATATATCATATAATATAATATGATTATAATATGTTATATAATTATCATTCTAAAATGAGTTTCTTTAGGTCTGATGTAATCACCAAAATGCAACTGAGGCTGTTCTTGTGAATGTATATGAGTCAAACCTTCATGTAAAAGCATAATTATGATGAAAGAGGCACTTTTAAGATTTACCGTATTTTCAATGGGAGTGTTACAGGCACTTTTACAATAGCATCAAAATCTCTGTTTTTAAAACAGTAAGAAGTCTGGACACAACATGAAACTGTGCTGGTAGCATCACCAGGGTCTCTACACATGAACACCAGCACTGACAACATTGTTTGTGTACACAGAGTTACTAAAAAGAAAGTTTTTGAACAGCTCATGTTAGCAGCAGCTTGTTCCGCTCGCCGCCGTCCTGCCAGTGGAGAAGAGTCGACCTCAGAATGAGACGTAACCTGGAGGACAGTTAAGGTGGAACGCTGCTAAAGTTCCATATAAATGCAGATAATTTGTTGTTTTATTGTTAGTGAAATACAATATTGACCTTGAAGTTGAAAAAGGAGCCTCATATAAGAAACAATACTAAAATCAAAAGCCTGAAAAGTCACGTGGGATCTGGTGTGGATAGTTGTTGCTGGAAGACAGAAGCGGTCCACCAGTTTCATGTTGTGTCGAGACTTCTTACTGTTTTAAAAATAGAGATTTTGATGCCATGGTAAAAGTGCCTAACACTCCCACTGAAAATGAGTTTGACCCAAAAATTAAACTATGATAAATTTTAAAAGCGCCTCTTTTGTTTGTGTTTGACTCGGGTACATTCACAAAAAGAACCTTGGTTGCATTTTGGCGAGAGTTTCACTTTAAGTTATCAGATCAATATAATGGAGTGAAAAGTAAAGTATAATATAATGTGGCAGGAAATGGAAGGTTTCATGTATGTTGTGTAAACGTTCTCGGGTTGATTCCACTGTTGTCAATAATGTCGTCTGGACATCAGAGTTACGTCAGTGACAGACGATGATTCTGTGGTTTGATTCCTGGACGATCTTCATGTTTCCCATCAGACCGACATCACCGATCATCAGCTGATGTGTCGAGGAGGAGCAGTGTGACAGATCGCTGATGTGAAGCTGAGGACGCACACACACACGCACACACACACACACACACACACGCACAAACAGCAGTATGAATACAGACTGCTGGTCAGGAACATTCGGGCCATGCCAACATTTCAACACAACACACTCCCTGTGATTATTTCACATATTTCAGCAATGACAACTATTACACAGAACGTATTCTTAGAAAGGAAAATGATGCAATAATCCAGTAAAGTCGACGTCCTCCTGCTGTTCTCATAAAACATGTTGTAACTGACTCATAATGTGAGGAAACTGGTGGTGACTCTGGATCATTAATGTGATGAAGACAAAGTTTCCTTTTCTTCCATGTGTGAATGTTTATTTCAGTTTGTGACTTCTTGTGTTTTTCCATCTTCAATGAAACTTGTTGGTTTCTGTTCATGTAAATCTTTCTCAATAGATACAAAAGTTCCTTTTTTATATATACATATCTGTGAAAACAGGTGAATTTTATTGTGTGTATATTATTGTTTGTTAGTTTTTTATTCAGAAGGAACCAAGTAGGATCCTTTTTGTCATGCGTTAATAATTATTATTATTAGAAATGCAATTTATTCCCCACGTGAGAAAAAGTTGAGAGCAATTTTTGTGAGAAAAAGTTTTTTTTTTCATGAGATTTTCTTTTTTTGCTTAAACTGAGTCAAAGATTATAAATGTTCACGTCTAAAGTAAAGCAAAAATCTTTTCTCAACAATCTCACGTCTAAAGGACTAAAAACATCCATGTTTATAAAGTTCTTAAGTCATAAACTCAGGAGAGAAATCATCTAAATCTAAAATGGATCACCGTCGTCCTCACTTTGTCCCTCTGGGCTTCCGTACTCTGCTGCCTCCTCATGGCTGCACAGTTTTAATGAAGGACGACTGAGTTTCAACATTTGTAAGCGTGAAACAACAAGATGTTTTAACATGACGAGGTCCTGGACAGTGAGGAAACGTGTCACCACAAGCTGAGGATGTGTGAAGTGTTCAGGCTGAAGACCAGGACGACACCGGCTGTCTGACCTGCTGTCGCTCTGCACTCCGTAACTTTAATCAGGTTTATTAATCTGCTGTTCGTTGTGCTGCTCCAGGCGTTTAAACTGCTGGAGTTAATTTGCCTGTTAGCTTAATGTGTAGCTTTGTTTAGCAGCCGGCAGTTAGCATGCTAACACCTAAGTGTATGCTAGAAGTGAAGCTAAACTGCACAGGAGACTGTTAGCTAGCCTGTACTGTCAGCTGACCAATCACAGCAGACTGTACAGAGGAGTACGGAAGCCCTGAGGGACAAAGTGAAGATGACGTGATCCATTTTCACGACTGCTGAGAAAAAAAGAAACATAAAAACATAAAGAAAGAAACATAAAACAAAGATTCAAACTTTTTTTATCACATGCAACAGAGTTAATTTTTTTTTTCAGGATAATTTTTTTTCGTTTGTGAAAACTTTCAGCAGATATTACAAAAAAAAAGAATTTAAAAATTCTCCTGAAGAATAATCATCACTCAGTTTCACAAATGAAAAGAAAAATTCCTGGAAGAATAATTTAAGTCACTTACACGAAATATTAAGGATGTGTAAACATGTAAAAGAAATAAAAATAAGGTCTGAAACTTTTTTGAAACAATTCCGTTGATTTTTTTTTTCACATATTTTCACATATGTGAAAAAAATTCTGTAAAACATTTAACTCAGTTTGACACACGATTGTTTTTCACGTTTTTACACAGAAGGAAAAAGATTGAACGAACTCAGATCATGGTTGCACTTCCTTTCTCCAACAGTTCTCAAGTCATAAACATTCAAACGGGTTCATTAGTAAACAAGTTCCAACTGTCAGCGAAACAGGAAATGAAGAGCTGCTTCTGGTGTTGGTCCGACATGGTATTGACCATGTAAACAACCTCGTTAACATGAACTGACTTCCTTCTTTGCTCCCGACAGATGAGAGTAATAATTCCTCCAGCTGTTAGGTGGCGCTGTCATTCAAACACAAACAGACATAGTTGATGGAAACTTTTGGCTCTGGTGAAACTAAAACTTCAACTGGTGAAGAAAACTAGTGAAACACAGCAGACGTCCTCGTGTGACAGTCGGCAGATCTCGTCCGTCTTCTGTATGTAAATAACAGACTGATGCAAATCGTCCCGCTGCAGCAACCAGAACATCAGCGACCCGTCCTGTTGTCAGAACCACCGACTGTCTAACAACACAGCAACCGTCAGAATAACCAGGGCTCAAAGAGGAAATGAGATAAAACCGAAATCTGAATATCTGAATATCTACACACATACACACACACACACACACACACACACACACAGTTGTTTTCACTTCCTCTTTATTCGACGTGAAACATGAAAAAGGTTTCAAACATTCTGATGAACGACTGAGCCGAGCTGAGTCAGTCAGAAACAACCAAACACGTTACACGAGTTTTGTTTCTCCTGAACACAAGATACACACATGCGTAGATGTGTATTTTTCCTAGAAATGAGTTTTCACTCAATTTCGACCATAAAAAACTAAATTTGCTTTTTCAGAACACTTCTTCATACTTAAATTCTCACTTGTTTTCTTCTTTTTCATTTGGTTTCACACAAAAAAAAAACACTTTTTTCCTTGAAAAAACTTTAATTTTTCACTTTTTTTTGTTTTGTTTTTTAAACTTTCTCAAAATAAGAAACACAATCATCCTGAACTTTTCAGCTCAGTTTTGCACATGAATAAAAAGTTTCCCCTCTTAAAATTCTTCTTCACTTGGTTTGACACTGGAGACATTAAAGACATTTTCATGAATGAAATGTGTTTCTGGTGTCGAGCTGCATTAAATCCACCCGGCAGCTCGCCGCTCTTCCTCCACAGAAGGTGACTTTTAAAACTGAGAATGAATCATCACATCAATATGTTTTCCATTAATTAGACCGAGCCCGGCAGCAGCAGCTCTTTCCTTCCTTCTGGTCTCACCGTCAGCTCCTGGAGGAGGCGCCCGACTCCTCGGTCAGTCTGATCTCCTCCTCACTGAGGGAGAAAACACCTCCACATGCAGATTAACCTCATTAGTAACTCCACTGCCGTCAGTTACAGGATGTCATGTCAGGACACATCGCTCGCTCTCACCGTGCCAGCTGAGATTAGATACATTCCTGGAATTTCTTTATTTCTGACCTTTATTTGTTTGATTACATGTTGTTGGGTTGAAACCTGCAGAGAGTTTGTTTAAACTCTTCTGGACTCAGAGATCCTGACACACGTCCCGGCTGACCTTTGCAGAGCGAGTTATGGCTGACTGACAGATTTCTGCTCATGTAGAAACTAAAGCGCTTTAATCCCGCTGACATTTGTCAGATATCACACATCGTCAGACGTGCAGAGACATGCGCCGCTTCCTCTGAACGCTGCCTGTCGATGACGTCAGCAGGTCTGAGTTTAAAGACGTGTGCTTTGTCCTCGCTGAGCTTCCATACATGTGAAACAGAAAGAAGACGCTCTGTGTTTTAGCCGTGAGTTATCATTCTGCCATCCCACCAACAAGGCCGTCATTACACTACCCTGTAATCACGCACACACACACACACACACACACACACACACACACACACACACACACACACACACACACAGGTGGTGTAACGTGTTGGTTCAGGCCACAGCGGCGCTCCGTCACACACTGATCTCCTGCTGCAGTTTGAAGGATCACACTCATTAGTTTACAGTGACGAGTGTTTACATCCAGTCTGGTGTGACTCGGTGACTCGTCTGCAGCTGACGGAGGAAACACAGAAACATTCAGAAACTTTCAGACACATTCAGAAACATTCAGAAACTTTCAGAAACATTCAGACACATACAGAAACATTCAGAAACTTTCAGACACATTCAGAAACATTCAAAAACTTTCAGAAACATTCAGAAACTTTCAGACACATTCAGAAACATTCAAAAACTTTCAGAAACATTCAGACACATACAGAAACATTCAGAGGCTCTGAGTTTATTTATTAACAGTGATGAAAACGCAGCGGTTAACATGGTTACTGAAAACATTCATATCTGTCTGTATCATTAAAGGAGGAAATAAATCTCCAGTTTCTGTTTGTTTTTTTTAATTGTGAAAATATGTTGAATCTCTGAAAACGACTGAAGAAACATTTTAGCTGGAGAATTGTTTTTTTGTGGTTTGACCACAAGAGGCTGATCAGCAGCAGCTGCAGGATGTGAAATCATAAATCATCTTTTTATGAAATTTGTCCTGAAGTTTTTTACAACCAAATTTTCACATGTAAAAGTTCCTGAAAAACATTATTAAAAGATGCACATAAAAAAAATTTCCTCTGATTTATATTTTTTTTTTCACTCATTCTTACAGAAAACTTTTTTTTTCAACTTGGTTTTCACAAATTCTCTTGGAAAAGGAGAATTCTCTGACTGCATCACACATGAAGCTCAACAAGCTGAAGCATCGGGCACATGAACGTGTTGACCTGATGATGGCGCCTGATGGAGAGTCAGAGAACATGAGGGGAACCTGAGTCCATCAGAGGGGAACTTGTGTCTGTGGTGACGAGACGAACACATCCGGCTGCTGTTCACTAGGTTCCTTTTTCCAGTTTGGCTCCGCCCCCTGTGATTCAGCGTGCACTCAAAGAACGGTAACACACACACATTCCTGACTAAACGCTGCAGGCGTGTTCAGTCCTGTCAGCTCCACCTGCATCTCACACACACACACACACACACACACACAGGAACATGAAGGTGTGTGGGCTGCAGGATTTTCTCCTTCAGATTTATTCGAGGTTTATTTGAGGTATCAGGAGGTTTGTGATTGTAGCACTCGTCTCTCTATTCAAACTACAGAGTAGTTACACAACAGACGACTCACTGACACAAGGTGAACCCTCCTCTTACACCTGCGTGGATGAACACGCCTCTCGCTGCGCTCTCATTGGTCCCTACTTTTGATTTTTGAATTTGAAAACATGATGTGTGCTGTCGTTCCGCCTCTGAAGCTTTAAATCTGCACGAACACGCCTGCAGAGCTTCTCTAAGACTTCACAAAGCTCCTGAAAGTTTAAAGTTGTTCAAGTTTAAAGGAACAGTTTAAAACTTTGGGAAGCTAGCCTAGCTACCATCTCTAAAGCTCACAGATTAACACGTAATGTCTCTTTTGTTTGATTCAAACAAAAAGCAAAGTCTACAAATTACAAGTTTCCACCTCTTGGAGAATTACGTGTCTGGACCTGGAACTGCCTGATGTCTCTGCTGGTCTCCTGGCAGCCGAGATAAAGATTTGTTTATCAGTGAGTTTTAAACTCCTTCAAAGCTGCTTCCTGTTTTTGGTCTTTGCACTAAAGGAAGATAACTGACTGTAGCATTTTCACTGTAAAAACATGAAAGTGTATCAATCTGAACATCTACCTTGGAACAGAAAGGAAAGAAGTCTGAATCTAAGAGATGTCGAACTTTTCCTTTAACTCTGCTGCTGTAGATGAGACGTCACCTTTTGGATGAAATCATCCAGTTTGAAAACATTTAAAAAACACCTCAGTCAATGTTTTTCATTGGTTTTCTTTAATGACAGCCTGTGGAAATTATTTATGATGTTTAAAAAACCTCCTAATCAATCAGCTCAGATGTTTGTTCAATCGATCTCTGATTTCAGATCAGTTCACCTCGATGTCACAGAAACATCTACAGACTCACCTGAGAGCTTTTTCCCTCTGTGTGTCTGCAGGTGTCAGGAGAATAGAGCTGATCGACTGTTCATCCACAGATTAACTGTCATCAGGTGGGAAGATCACACCTCACTGACTTCACTGTCAAATGGCAGCAGGTCAGAGGTCGTGTTTCGCGTGTGTGGATGTTTGTGTTCACAGTTTGTGTTGCCAAAGCACGATGAAAGTGTTGGAGACGGAAGCGAGAGGACGCAACGTAAAATACACAATGAAATGCGTGTGTGTGTTTTAGAAACCACATCTGCATCGTTCTCTTGCATGCAAAACTTATTTTCACCAGCAGTTCCTCTATTGAGGTAAACCTCAAACAACTGAAACTGATTCGATCACAGCGCTGCAGACGCTCTGCTGACCCAGTTTGTCATCAAACTCATGAAACATCAGACTAAAAATACGTCATTATAAAGACGCTGTGTCCTAACTTCAACATCATAGAGCCGCTCACAGAACTGAACCAGAACCAGAGAGCTCAGATGGAGGTGTTGATGTTGATGTTGTTGTTGTTTACTATCAGACTTCCTGTTGACGTACATGGTGGCTAACGGCTGTTAGCATCAGTGATCTTCAACATGACGTCCAAACTGTGAACTCAGGATTAAAACTGCTTTCTTGTTTTCTACAGCGACGTTATCTTGTGTGTTGTCTTCTGTGTTTTTGAGATGAAGACATGTTGGTGTGTGTTCTACCTCGAGTGTGTTTTTGAAGGATTATCAGGAGGTCGACCCGACCCAGAAGAACAGAGCGTCCCAACCAACACACACACACACACACACACACACACACACACACACACACACACACACACACACACACACACACACACACACACACACACACACGGCTTCTGCTGAGTGTTTTAAACCAACACAACAACAACGAGAGGACATTTTGTCTGATCCTCACAACTCCACCATTTGTTTTTAGGGTTATTTTAGCTCAGCGAGTGTGTCTGTGTGTGTGTGTGTGTGTGTGTGTGTGTGTGTGTGTGTGTGTGTGTCAGTCATGCACAGCCGAGGGGGTTTTCTGTCTTTACCTCATCTGCCACACCCTCCTGTCTGTAAGGAACACACACACACACACACACAGTCGAGAAACAATTTCAAATAAAACTTCTGTCTCTGATTGGACGGATTGAACACATGCAGACTCTGATTGGTTGTTTTCTTTTTCTCTGAACAGATGAAACAGAAGCATCACCGACTGGAAAGCAGTCAATCAATCAATCAATCAATCAATCAATCAATCAATCAATAAAAACACAACAGACGAAGCAAAAATTAGGAAAATATTTCCACAACTTTTATGGCTTTACAAGGACGTTAAGTTGGACATGAGTTTCACCGAGGGGGACATTTATTTAATCTTTTAAGATTTTTTTTTAACAGGAAACAACAAATCAAACATTTTTTAAAAAACAAATAAATCATGAAAGAAATAAAAACCCCACAAACCCTCTCAGAACGGTTTACAGCGTATCGATCGGTTATTTACAATGAGGGCAGTTTCTCTTGACGGCTGCTCGACCACAAACTGAAACAAAAACACTAAAAAGCTAAATGAGATTTTGGACGTGTGATCTGCAGACCAGCTATGATCTTCAGCTCCAGTTATCAAGGTTTATATTCTAAACAAAATAAATACTTTTCTCACTGGAGATCAGTGCACGTCGACGTCTGAGATCACACAACAACCACAAACAAAACACAAAAAAATCATCAACTAGCTCGAAGCGCAGGATAAATTATCTGAGGTTCGCTGACAAAATACCCCCCAAAAAAGACGTGTGATCGGCTGAAAGCTGAACTTCAAATAATACAAGAAGTGGTTTGTTTTCTTGGATGGTTACAAAGGTAACATCCAGGTGTGTTATTAACCTGCAGCAACTATAATTTAGATCAACTTCAATCCAATCGTGGTAGAAACGGTTAGCCCCGCCCCGCCGCTCGCCACACTTTCCCTCCAAAACCTGAAGAACAAACAAACTCCTTCCCGCACTTTTCTCCTCCTCCCGTCCTGTTTCGTCTCCCTCAGCTTCACCTCGCCGACTCGTCCCTGCAGGTTGAATCTTGTCCAGACCTCTGCCTCTTTTCTACTCTCATGCGTTTCGACAGCAGTCAGCGTAGAATGATTTAAACAAACACGATGGAGAATATAAAGAGGGGAGGATGAAGGTGAAGCCGGGAAGAAAAACAGTTGGAAGAAATCCAGACTGAGCAAAAGACAGACAGAGAACTGCTTTGTGAATCTTTTCTTTAGGATTTATGTGCGCATATAAACTCGTCAGTGGAGGACAAACTATTAAAAATGTTTTAATCCAACTGCTAACTAGCCAATTATCTGACGCTGCTAAGCTAATGATCAGGACAAAACATGTAATCATGTTTGTAAAAGTTCTCCGTCATGCAAGTCGTTCAATAGAAAGAGCTACACGGAGGAAACTGGACTTTCTTGAGGTTTTAAGACACCCCAGTTGCCTCCATGTTAGATGAGAGAAGCAGACTTTAGCATGAAGCTAATGTGCAGCGCAGCCAGTGGTCACTTCTGGTACTGCAGCAGATCGACTTCCTTCTAGATCTTCTTTATAAAAGACAGACAACTTTAAAACTGTTGTCGCAACATCTCAAACTGCAAACAGTTTCAATTTTGACTCTTTCTATTCTTCTTTCTATTCACAGAGGTTTGTTTATCATACTCAAACTTTCTTGGAGCCTAGAAGTCATTTAAAAGACGTTGCATGAACCAGGAAGTAAACCACGGAGCTAGAAAATGTTTTTGCGCGTCCACCAGGTGAATAATTCTCATCGGACTGATGGCGCCGTCACTGTGTTCACGATCTCGTCCTGTTATCAAAGTACTTAATAAAAAAAGTAATAATAATAATAATAATAATCATAATAACTGACACTTTCAAGGCTTCAGAAACGTTAGCTTAGAAGGCTAAACAATGCTAATAGTGTCAGCAGAAGTGTTTTAGTCGTCGCTGTGTTCTCACGTCATTCGCCAGTTTCAGACAACTAGATCTTAATAAATGATTCACCAACGAGAAGCTTTAACAAATAAAATAAAATAAAAAGAGGATCAGATCACAGATACATGGAAGGTGTTGTTCAGGCGCTGTGGCTCTTTTAGCTCGGTTGCGTAGCGGCTGCTGCGTAGCGGAGCGATGTGCTCGAGTGTTAAACTATCTGAAATAAAATAAAGAAAAAGTATTTATCTTATTATTATTATAATTATTAGCATTTAAACAGTCTTTTGTCACTTTTTTAGGGTCATATAAATAAAGTTGTTATTAACTTTAGTTTATTTTTATTCTTATATTGAGACTTACTGTTTTGCATCATTGATTTCTTAATCTGATTAACGGTAACATGATAATTAAAAAGACCTCCAAGCTCAGTGGCTTTAAACGTTTGTGTTGTTTACTGTAAGAAGACAGAAGAACGATGGAGGGAAGCAGCAGGACGGGAAAGAAAAGAGAAATAAAAGAGAAGCTAACAGCCGGCTCGACAGACTTCTCACAGCGGTGAGCACCAGAGAAACTGAGGTATTTTGGATCAATAACACTGTCAAGTACAGAGAAGCATCTGAAAGGTGAATTCTGAAACCCTCCGCTGCACTTGACCAGACTAACTCCACCCACCTGGCACAGACCGAGAGATAAATCAAACCACAGGAACCTTTTTCAGATATTATTGTAGCCCGAATGTCGACGTGTGTGGCCTCTGTGATCACCCAGCTGTCACACTCATCCAGTATTCGTGTGTGTGTGTGTGTGTGTGTGTGTGTGTGTGTGTGTGTGTGTGTGTGTGTTTCCTCCTCAGGTTTCCAGCAGGATAAAGAGAGTCACTCATCGTAGCCGTCAGTCCGTCAGCTGCCGTCCAGGAAACGTCTCTGATCACTGTTTCTGGGTGTTTTCAGTTTCCTGCAGGAAGCAGCGAGCCGGACAAAAGGTGAAGGAAGACGTCTGTTGACCAGACGAGAGACGAGGAGACGATCCAGTGACGGTGGATGAGTGAAAGAAGTTGGGGAAGTTAAAATCAGAATAAAGGTGAGATATCCAGTGATAAAATCCAAAACTCTGACGTTCAAATCAAGTTTCCATCGTTGAGAGAGAGGGGAGTGATGGGAAATCTGGTTCGGGGCGAGAGCTTCACAGGAAACATGCTGGATCCAAACGGACGCTCCTTCCAGCTGCACAGATGGATCATGGGAAACAAAATGATCGGATGTTTGAGCCGACGTCTCCTGCAGAGAGACAGAAGGAAATGTTACAGAGGGACATTCACACCTGCTCCTCTCTGTCCTTTAACTATGTGATATTGTTTTCTATCTTTATTATGTTAAATTAAATCAGGTAATGTTGTTACGTTATATCATATTAACACTGTGTGAACTCTCAGGTCTCTCCAGGTAAATAAACTGTTCACTCCCTCTCGTCTGTCGGAACATCAAAGAGCCACAAACACACACGTTTCCTTAAAAAACACCTGAAAAGCTGCAGGTGAAGCTGGAAGCTGCTGCAGGGCTCACACACACACACACACACACACACACACACACACACACACACACACACACACACACAGACTGGCTCTGTGCGACTCCACTTTAAATCAACAGTCTTATCTCAAAGCTTCTCACACACACACACACACATACACACACACACACACACACACACACACACACACACACACACCCGCAAGGCTTTGTTTGCTCGACCAAGTGTAGACAGCCTTGGCAGCTACTGTTTCAATACACACACACATACTACACACACACTCACACTGAGGGACATCCAGACAGATTGTGTTGTTGTCTTCTTCTATTAATATCATAAATAATAAATTATCTAATAAATATGTGAAAATGATCTAATAACTTCCAAATCTACTGTAGACTTCAGCTCAGCAGTGCGAGTGAACACAACACACGCATCTTTTTATTCTACGAACATATCGATTTGGATTTTCTATGCAGATGAATCCAGTCAAAACCCGGCACTCACTTTGTTCTAACGTGGTTCTGTGTGTGTGTGTGTGTGTGTGTGTGTGTGTGTGTGTGTGTGTGTGTGTGTGTGTGTGTGTGTGTGTGTGTGTGTGTGTGTGTGTGTGTGTGTGTGTGTGTGTGTGTCTGTGTGTGTGTGTGTGTGTGTCAGTTTCTCACCAGCAGTGTTCAGGAGCGTCTTTAGTACGGCGACTCGACCCTGAAACAGGAAACAGAAAACAGTGATTAGAACGACGACCTCGATCTGATCGTCACGCAGACGAACACTGAGAACAAACAAGATTAAACACATCAACTGAGATAAACTCATAAAAAAACAACCAAAAGATTTCAAACGTTCTGACATGTTGTGTGTCACTGAAGGATGGACGGAGCTTCAGCAGCATCAACATCTGCTCCTACATGTTTATCTGACAGCATCTTCACCTCCTTGACACACTTTCAAGATGATGTAATCTTATCACACACACACACACACACACACACACACACACACGTAGATGCAGTGTTGGGGGTTGACACCACAGAAGAAGAGGGTGAAAGGTCTCGACTGATGGAGCTGAAAGCTGCTGCAGAGTTGAATCTCTCTGTCAGATGTAAGAAAACTGGAAATACTCGACTGCAGAAACTTTAAATTGTCCTTCACGTTACTGGAGTACTGTGAGTGTGTACTTGGTTACATTCCATCACTGGCTGATTAAACTGTTGTTTGAGCTGTCGGGTCATTGTGGGAGCGGCGACAGAACAAACATCAGCCTGGAAAATACATTTCTGTTGAGTCACACGGAAACTGATAAGAGACGAAACATCAGTTCAGCGGATGTGAAATAAAGTTGAGCGGTGATGTAAAAGGTCGGACACACACACACACACACAGGTGAGACATCAGAGATAACGAGAGATAAAGACGCAGCGACACAAACGTGAGCAGAAGAAGACGAGTGCAGACATGACGGTGACATTCCTGCCATTCTCCGAGCGCCGGCCTCGCCCTCGCTACGCCGACAAACACAAAACTCCCGTTAGGAAACAGAGGTCGGCTCTTTTCTAGGAACACGACCGAGTGCTGAGTAGAAGATGCTTCAGAGGTCAGAGGTCGTCGGAGGGCTCGTCTTCGTGTCTCAGACAGACTGAGCAGCTTTCCCTCTGAGCTAACGTTAGCTAACAGTTCAAACAGCTGGACTACAGTACCTCCGTCAGTGAGGGCGGAGACTCTGAGACCGCTTTAAACTTCAGCCAGTAAGAAAGTCGCTAACAGGCGGCGTGCACGCTGAGGGTTTGTTTCTTTAGTTCATCAGCCAATGAGGATCTTTCTCTGCTCATTAACATTTCTTCAACAAAACTCCAGACTGCTCCTTTAATCGCACTTTTCTAGGCTCGGAGAAAGTTTCCTGTAAAACCTCAAAAGATTCAGGAAGAAAAATACTTCAGCAACATCTTAATTTCCAACAACAAGCTGCAGCGGCAACCATCTGTTCTGGCTGGTGGACGTGGAACCCGCAAAAAAATAAAATTCCTAAATATCCAACATGTAATTATGGCTGAGGGGTCTGACACGAGCGGGTTTTCCCCGTCGGCAGCCTGTCGAAGGATTCTGAATCGATCGATCTGAGGAAATGTGTCTCTTCTCGTTTTGTGTCCAAATCTTTCTCGGCTCATTTAACTTGTTTTAAGAGAATAAATAAAAAGATGAGGAAACCTAAAGATCACCACACACACTAATACAGATGTATCTCAGCAGCCATGTTCATAAACAGCAGCTCCCTTTAATTATGTAAAAATAAAGCTTTTACCTCCAGAGTCAGTTCATCAGATTACACAGCAGCAAGTTAATTACAGACTGAAGGCTCGTTAAGTTTGTGCTCAACATATAGAGTGATGAGATCCAGGACCGACTCCCCTCCAGCTGCTAACAAACAGGCGACTCTTTACAACTTTACCACTTTATCTCCTGACGGACACTTTTCTGCTGATCAGTGTCGCTGCATGTCAGATCTACAGAGAACGAGACGCAGCGTTCAGATGTACAGACTCGTTCTGTGTTTGAGAAACGACCAGCTCAGTACAAAGATTTACAAGAGAGAGCAGAAGACATCTCTGCCAAACACACCGCTTCAAAAAGTACGAGAGACGTCAAGATGAAGCAAATAAACCCGTCGACAACTGCAACCGGTGACGAGACAAACAAAAAAGGTTGAGCCGGCCGATCGGGAGGGACTGCAGCAGCCGAAGAGGGCGGTGTGTTTACTGGGGAAACTGTTAGTAGCATCAGAGTGGAAGACGGAAAATGTGACGCTACCAACGGACCAGAAGCATGAACCAAGTTTCAGCTGTCAGGCCACCGGTTGGTAATGCTGCTTATTATTCACTGTTGTAAACAGATTAATTAATCGTTCAGTTTCTTTAAAACACGACATGAAGTTCAGGCCAGTGCGAGCTAATCGCTACAAGTATTGCATTTCAGAAAAAAGTGGAAATTACATCCTTTAACGTTAAATCCTTGATCTCGAAATTCATAGTTTGACCAAAATAAATTTTCAATCCAGTTCGCTTTAAGATTAAATTAAACAGAAACTAGATACAGCGTATGTTTGTGTTTAAGTTCTCGCTGGACGAGACACTGAATGAAAACAGGAAACATCAGCTGCTTCTGCTGGGACGAGGTCAAAGGTCACCGACCAGGAGAAAAGATCAAGGACGACACCAGAGAGTTCGTGTCCACGCCCACAAACAACCTGTTATCATGTGACCTAGATTCCACACCTGGATGACACAATAACACCTGAGTCATCACTGAGAGACCAGGAGACCCGACTGAGAGCAGCAGGACCACTGTGTCCTCTGCAAGTGTCTCAGAGACATTTGAGCTCAGCTCGTTCTGTAACGTAAATATTAATGAGCGATCAGTTTACCAGCAGCTCAACACCCCGACAGCCAATCAGAGAGGAGGGGGAGGCGGGGTCCGCCTGCATGTGACGGACAGTGGAGAGAAGGAATGAAGTCGGACTGTTTTCAAAAATACCGAAACTCAAGGCCAGGTTCAACGAGTGTGTGTGTGTGTGTGTGTGTGTGTCTCCGCTGCCTGCAGGCAACACGATCAGTGTAACTACAGAGGAGAGACGTCATTTTCCAACTCTGTTTTACTGTGAAGCTCCAGAACTGTTCTGACTTTATATCCTCAGGAGGAGGAGAGGAGGACTTTATATCCTCAGGAGGAGGAGAGGAGGACTTTATATCCTCAGGAGGAGGAGAGGAGGACTTTATATCCTCAAGAGGAGGAGAGGAGGACTTTATATCCTCAGGAGGAGGAGAGGAGGACTTTATATCCTCAGGAGGAGGCGAGGAGGACTTTATATCCTCAGGAGGAGGAGAGGAGGACTTTATATCATCAGGAGGAGGAGAGGAGGACTTATATCCTCAGGAGGAGGAGAGGAGGACTTTATATCCTCAGGAGGAGGAGAGGAGGACTTTATATCCTCAGGAGGAGGAGAGGAGGACTTCATAAATCCTTAAACCAGACGCTCCTCACATGTGCAGAACTTGCCTTAGAAACATCATGATTTTAAGTTTTCTGCAGTATCACAGTGATCTGGTGATAGTTGTCTGAACATCAACAGGTTCACTGCTAACAGGAAGTGCTAACAGATAATTCTGCAAAGTTTTAATGAAGTTTCAAGGTTTTATTCACTTATTTTAGCAGAATGCTGCAACTCTGTTTTGCTGTGGAGCTCCAGACCTGCTCTGTGGACTAGACGACACTTCATTGACTAGATTTGACTTTTTGAGAGAACTGCTCCTCTAAAGTTTCTCCCACACTTCACAACAGATGTTTACAGATGTTATCAGGAGAACCCGGTCATGAACGTCTCGAGGTTTCCTCGTCATGTTTGCTGCAGGTGGTTTTATTGTGTTTCTGCACCTGCCTCTTCATACAGGCTGCTGTTGATTATCAGAGGACGAGATCTTTATTTTGATCTCTGAACACATGTCTGTGTCTCTCTCTCTCATGCCTCCACACAACAGGTGTGTTATGTTACCTGCAGAGAACCGGTTCTGGTGTGAGACCTTCAGGACGAGGACATTGTTGTGCAGTGAGGTCATTTTTCCTTTTAAAGACGTGTTTCAGATCGGTTTCAGCAATGAGTTACAGGATTAATTGTGTTCCCACACACACACACACACACACACACTCAGTCAAACCCTCCTAAAATGACAGAACACGATTCACTCCAGTGGGCGTGAAGTAAACGCGTTATCTACTGTCATATGAGCGGCTATGAAAATAATCCAGTCGCTCATCTTTGGTGGAACTACAGATAGCTGCCGACGTGTGCAGGACAAAACAAAGCAAAACTGACCTTCTATCTTTAGAGCAGCTGAAAATAACTATTGTTCAATCATATTTAATCACTACTGAAAATCTGATCCTGTTGACATGCTTTAAAAACACTCATGGAAAGAGAAGTTTCTCAGTTTCTCAGTGGTTTCACGTGTTGTGTTTTGCTTTTAGGCCTTCAGGTGCTCGCAGTGAAGGAGATTACAGCGTCATGTTCACTCAGTCACTGCAGAGCGCAGGAGGAGATTATAATTAACGGCTGTCTAAGTCCAAATCTTTTTCTGTCTGAACTTCATCCATTCTCAGACAAAACAAATGTTAAATTAGGACTTGAAATGAGTCGGACTGAAACCTTCAGATCTCCTCAACATGATGATGTTTGACACGGATTCTGCTGACTGACAGAACCGAGCAGGAAGAACACAACAGATACCGGACGGTCAGGCGTCAGGCTGCTGTCAGCACCCTTAATGGATCTCTCTCTGACGCCGGACGTCTGAGTGTGTTTGTGTGTGTCTGTGTGTGTGCAGGGTGTTGCATATAAACATCTTGACGTCTGCAGAGGAGGTCGGTCAGAGTTACAGCTCGCCTTTTTTATCCTTCCATCTAGCCACAGACTCAAGACGCAGCTCAGTTTCTGTTTCTGCAGACATCCTCGCAGCATCTAATCTCCTCTAAATATCTCAAGTTGAACCTCAAACCGTCGCCCTCAGCCACCAAAGAGACAGAACTCAGTCTGAGACTCCGTCGATAACACAGAACAAAGAGCTGCTGTCATCACTGTTGACACGTCTAACAGTGATGCAGTTAAAATGACAGAGGGGCAGACGAGTCAGTCATCCTGAGGCCCCGGGGCCCCGAGAGGGCCTCTACACCTGAACACCACCTCTACCTGAAGCATCAGGTCATCATCCGGCTGCAACAGCTCCGCCTGACTGACAGCTAAAGTCAGAGGGGGGAGGGGCGGGATGTCTGGTGATCTACACTCCAGACGACCCCTGAACATCGTCAGACCAGAGAAAAGAAGCCGTTTGTCAAGTGTTTGAATGTATAACGTGGATATGGACTCAGGGAAGCTGCTGAGTTAAGAGGAAGCTGCTGAGCATGAATTAAAAGAAAACAGGAAGTAAGAGAAACACGGCGATGGACAAACATCTCTGGATCATCAGAGCTGCAAACTCTCAAGTTGCCAAAGTCAGGAATGTGTCGGGCTGTCAGCGCTGCACTGTCACTGACTCATCTGTTGGTTCTTTGTTTCAGGACGCCGGCTTCCTGCTGTGATCCACGGTGTGTTGAAACTGACAGGATGTGGTGCAGGATTGCATCGCCGCGGCTGATTGGGAAGAACGTGTCGTTCAGGTGTGAGGAGAAGTGATCTGCTGCAGCTCGCCTGTCGCTTCATCAGGAATCACCTTTCATCATTTACCTTCACGAGAGTTTCACGTTTGACACAACTGAGTCGAATTCTTTCAGTGCCGAGACTGAAATATGAGATGTTCCGTGTGTGTGTGTGTGTGTGTGTGTGTGTGTGTGTGTGTGTGTGTGTGTGTGTGTGTGTGTGTGTGTGTGTGTGTGTGTGGGATGGTTTTGGTTTCGAGTCTGGTGAATAAAATAAACATTCACTCATCATAACATTTTAAACCAACATCTACAACAAGTCCTTCTAGTACGGAGGAGAATCTACACTTTCCTGACAGCTGATCCATCTGCTGATGAAGATCGTGAAATATGACCGACCGCTGCAGAACAACTACAGAAGGATGAAGTGAGATCGTTTCATCAGATCTACAGAAGGAGAGCTCAGAGATTACGTTTGGACAAGTTAGGTATCTTACAGCTGATCTGGCTGTTTGTGGTGAATAAACAGAAATTCTGAAGAATTTCGACAGGCGACCAAATGAAACGCAGCGTTACCTCGAGGAAACTGGAGGATTCTTCACGCTGATTTTAGACATTTTGGTGCCGAAGTCTAATATGTTGAATCTTCTACTAGTTCCTAAGGACCACATCCACTCTTCCTCTCTCCTGTCAGTCTGAACCTGCAGGAGTGGATTCTCTTCCACGAGTCAGAAAAAAGCTTTTCTGAAGGTGGAAATGTTGAAAACAACGGCACCAATGTGACAGTTACAGTTACAACACTGTGTGTGTGTGTGTGTGTGTGTGTGTGTGTGTGTGTGTACGTTAGCCTAACATGTTGCAAGATGTCAAGGTGTGAGAGGAATGAAAAGAATTTCCTCGAAGGTCATGAAATGGCAGACATGTTACATACAGACACAAAAGAGGAATGATAGTGTACGAGACACACACACACACACACACACACACACACACACACACACAACCAGAAGACTTCCTCTATCCTTGGACAAAAGTATGTGGACACCTCCTAAATCTGAGATCTCTGATCTGATTTTTACATGATCACGTTCTTCCAACTGTGTAAAAAGTTTGTTTTTGTCTCTTTCCAGCTCAAACACGATAAAGCAGCTAAAAAAAGAAACAGTTTTATCTCATAAACACGGTGAAATGCTGGCCAAGTATGTGCGAGTGTCCACATACATTTGGCCATGTGGCAGGGCTGCGAAATACTGGAGAAAAACCTGCCACTGCATTATCTTGTTATCTGCAATATACATCACAACCCTGCACACCACAACCGGGATCCTCCTGATCGATGCACATCGAGACTCACTGAGAAGTTCTGAGCACTTACGGTACTTTCTGTCGGCACCAAATGATTAGACCGATGGCGGCACCGAGAGCGATGAGGACGGCGATGACGATTCCAGCGATGGCTCCGTCTGAGAGTCCTTCATCCAGAGCGCCTTCCTCTGTCAACCACAACAACAACAAGATTTAGAATAATTCAAAGTCCCGACCCGCCTGGAAACTGCAGACACTCTCAGAACAATGTACATATTTATGTTATTTCAGTGGTTTTTTGCTCTTCATGTGTCAGAGCTGAAACCACTGAGCTGTGGTGAAAACATGAGTCATAGGTTTGGTGAGTAACTTCTGTGGAAGTGACAGACAATTTCACACCCGCATAAACACATAAACATACGTTTGACTGTAAAGATTTCTCAGAAGTGAACGTCCACATTCCTCATGATCTAATCACCTCCGCTGCCCGTGACACCGAAAATAAAACTGAGTCACAGAGACTGAAGTCATGTAATAAGTAAAATAATGTGTTCATATCATTACTGGATTTTCTTAAACTCTCAGTCTTGCAGTGATGATTGCAGTCGGTTCTGTCTGCTCACGCCTGCAGCCGACATCTTACCTTTGACAGACAGGAAGTGGGAGGCAGAGGTCGTCTTGCCAGTGACGGCGTTGTACGCCTCGCACATGTACGTTCCAGAGTTCCTGTATGTGGGATCCTTGATGGGGAACTCAGCCGTTTTGATGTCCACCACTGTTCCGTTAAACTTCCAGGTGAAGTTGGCGGGAGGGACGGAGGCAGCGGCGCACTTCAGCGTCACGTCGTCGTGGACTTCTATGGCCTCGGGGCCCGTCACCGTCGCCGGCTCAGGACCGTCTGCAGATAGAAACAGAGAGACGACAGTTTATCACTCTGATATCTGACAGTCAACGATCTCACACGCAATCAATGAACGTCTGTTTACCTAATAATTGTCTCATCATGCGTGTGTTTTATTTGAGTTTAAAGACACTTTATTGTCTTCTGAATGAGTCCTATAAAATAAATCAGTGCCAGAACAAATACACCCTCGTAAAACCATAAACTGGTTGCAGCGGGAACACAAACACTCACAGTTGACCACCATCTTGTAGGCGGCCTGTTCTTTGTTGACCGGGTTGCTGAGCTGACACACGAACTCTCCGTTGTCCTCCTTCTGCAGCGTGCTGATCATCACGGAGCTCCGGTCGGCGGCGAACACCACGCGGGCGCCGGCAGCCAGAGGGTTCCCGTCCTTCAGCCAGGTCGTGGTCTGCACGCTGCCGGCCGTCGCCATGCAGCTGATGTTGGCGGAGCTGTTGCCGGCGATGAGGGTCTCGGTCGGGCCGGTGACTTTAACACCGGTGATCGGGTCTGCAAACGTTCAGGGGAAAAGAAAGAGGTCAATCTCCTGAAACACAGGATCCAACATCTCCCATCATGCAACTGGGTAGAGTCTATAACCAGAGGCCTGTGACATCAGAGGCTTCAGACTGAAGAGGACCAGAAACCCCAGAAATAACAGAGGGAAATTATCTTTCTTATACCAAAACATGCCACTGATAGAAAGATGTGGTGCTTTTTCAAAGACAGCTGATTCTTAAGAACATTCAGATATTTGAACTGGAAGGTAAAAGAAATATGAAAATATCCTGAACTAATAAAACTCAAAGTCAAATCACACAACAAATAAAACAGACTCGTCGGCTCTGACAGCAAGAGAGGAAACAAATAATAATATGAAATCGATGGATGATGACTTTCTGCTGATTGAATCAAGAATCTACTTTAAAAGTAAACAAATGTTTTGATTCGCCAAAATAAAACGTTCATGTCGTCTGTAAACTGCTGCTGCATCCAGAGCCGCAAACACAGAAACTCCTCAGGGCAAAATGTGAAACCATCCTCCCACCTGGCAGGTTTCAGTCAGACAAACACACACACACACACACACACACACACACACACACACACAAGCACACACACATACACGTAACCCACATCCTCCAAACAAGCAGAAAATTCCTGTGCAGTTACGAGCAGCGCAGCTTTGTGTTCTGTGTTACACAACGTTTCTACGTTAGCTTGGCAACCCGACATGACAGGACACATTAAAGGAACAGTTCAACCTAAAATGTAAATTCAGTAAAACCTCGAGCTTTTAGCTTCACGGCTACAGTGAAGTGTTCAGAAAATAACAGGTTTAATTAACATCCACTGTGATCAGAGCAGACGAGCTGTATGGAGACATCTGATGTTTTAAATCAAGTCTCCAGAACTGTTCTGTGGACTACGACACGTCACCTGACTTTATATCCTCAGGAGGAGGAGAGGAGGACTTTATATCCTCAGGAGGAGGAGAGGAGGACTTTATATCATCAGGAGGAGGAGAGGAGGACTTTATATCATCAGGAGGAGGAGAGGAGGACTTTATATCATCAGGAGGAGGAGAGGAGGACTTTATATCCTCAGGAGGAGGAGAGGAGGACTTTATATCCTCAGGAGGAGGAGAGGAGGACTTTATATCCCCAGGAGGAGGGGAGGAGGACTTTATATCATCAGGAGGAGGAGAGGAGGACTTTATATCATCAGGAGGAGGAGAGGAGGACTTTATATCCTCAGGAGGAGGGGAGGGGAGAACGTGGTTAACACTCACCCATCACAGCGAAGGAGACGACCGGAGAGGAGACGGTGAGCAGGGTTTTGGCGTTAGCCGCCCTGCATGTGTATTCTCCCATTGTCTTCCCAAATTTGTGTTTCTCAATTGTCGCCAGAGTCAGAACGGGACCGCCGGCCTCCATCATCGTGTTGTTGTGGTACCAGACGAAGGTGGCGGGCGGGCTGGAGCGGGCCGCACACGACAGGCTGAAGTTGGACCCGGCTCGGAGGTACGGGGGAGGGCTCGGAGGAGTGATGGCGACTGCTTCTGGTCCGTCTGCAGAGGAAGAAACAAGCGTTAGTATCTGCGGACGAGTCCGCCTGAAGACTTAACGTGACCTGAACATCGAGTTTCTACTTAACAGTCAAAATCGTTCAGTCTTTTTCTCACATTTAACAAATAAACAATTTTTTTACATGATTTAAAATCCTTCCAAAGAGGCAAAATATTGGAAAACATCATCATCATCATTCATCCAGTAATGGAATGTAACTGAGTACTCAAGCAACTGTTAAGGCTAATTGCTGCTAAATTTAGCTGCCGTTAGCTAGTTAGCACAGCTAGCCATGCAGCTAGCAGCCCTGTAACATTACAACAGACAAACAGGCCAGAGCTAGCAGGTTAACTAACATTTTACTCAAACGTTGCACCTTTGAGCAGTTTTGAGCTACTCAGAGACAAACATTGCACTTTTTACTCCACTACACTTATTAAATGAGTTTAGTTGCTTAGCAGATTCTGGCTGCATCAGAGACAAAACAGAACAACAGTACTCTGATACTGAGGTACAGTCAATATCAGACTTTTACTCAAGTTCTATTCATATGTGTCAAATGGCTCATATATAATATCTTTACTTATACTGGAGTATGACTCCTGGATACTTTCTACAACACTGGTGTGTTTAACGTGAAGCCGCCCTGAGCTGCAGCTGTGAGTCTGGATTAATTGATAACTGAGTTCAGCAGCGGTCGGCTTGGTTTCACTGCCTCTCAGGTGAGTCATGAGGAGGAGAGGGAGTGTGGGCTGCTGTGTACACAGTGTGGTGTGAGTGCAAACACACACTGCAGGAGTCACATGACCACAGACCGCTCAGCTACACCTGAGTGTTTCAGGAATCTGACTTAAAGTCTTTACAGAAAAGCCAAAGTGAGTCAGGAGACGATGTGACTCGGAGAAAGAAACACGGTGAAGCGTCTCCGACAGACGAGCTGCTGAGGAGGCGACAGACTGACTCATGTGTGACCTTTGTTGTCCGACAGGTGTGGAGCTCATTAAATAAAACAGCCATTCAGAGTTAGAGCGTAAAGAAATCTGTCACGAAGCTGGAAGGTTCTGCTGCAGTAAAGAAAGGTCATGAGTAATGAGATGAACTGTGACATTAAACAGGACCTGCCCAGGAAGTAATCATTAAAGTAATTAGTGACTAAGATACATGTTGTGTTTTTGTGCAGGACGTGAACTCCTCTGTCCACGACAGACACGCCCACTTTTACACAACAGTACGGTGGCTGAGGAGGCACAAAACCACAACAACAAATTCAAAATGTAATTAAAAAGTCAGTTTCAGTTTCAGTAAAAATCAGTTTCAGCCTCTGAGCCACAACGATGAATGAAAATGTCCCTGATAAAAAAAGTAATTATCTGAAAATACAAATAAATGAAGATGTTTTAGTAACTATTGATCAGAATAAGGAGCAGAAACAGATATTCTGCCTCGTGAGATCGTCCGGGTGGTTTCATGGGAAGTTTTTAAGAAAGAGAATTTAGACAAACTCTCCTCAGCAGGTCGTGTTGGTCCAATCAATCTCGTCTTTGACATTTGGTTGTCAAGGTTTTTTGGATTTTCACTTTCAGTTCTTGTTACGGTTTGATGAGGTTCAGTTTCAGTTTCAGTCAGAAGTGAAGAGAAACTCAGGAAGTAAGACGGCGTGTGAACCGCAGTACTCACAGTAGACGGTCATGTTGAAGGCGGCGCTCTTCTCCGTCTCCAGCTTGTTGGCAGCTGTGCAGACGATCGGACCGACCAGGTCCGTCCTCAGAACACCTGCGATGGTCAACGTACTGGACTTTTCCTCCTGAGATTCCATCCAAAGCACAGAATACATAACATTTACATTAATGAACAGAATTAACGCAATTAAAAAAAAACACATTTTAATGAATACTTAAAGGTTTGTTTTCAGTGAGTCTCATCAGAACTCGTCGTGTGTCGTGTGTTCCTGTTTCTGTGTCAATGGAAAGATTCTATCACACTAACTTGCATATCAGCGTCATGAAAGCAAAACTATTTTCATAATGTTCATGCAAAGTCTACATGATTTAAAAAACTGAGCTGGCAAATGAATGATTGAAAGCTGAAGATCAGGAATGAATGAATGAATGAATGAATCTATTTAAATGCATAAATCTAGTATTAATAATAAACAGATCAATGAGCCGACCTCTTTGAGCGTGATCCGCTTGCCGTCAGCCACGATGGGCGCGGTGCCGTTGGTCCAGGTGAACTTGAGGAAGGAGCCTTTAGCAGAGCAGGTCAGAATCACGGTGCTGTTGTGCTCGATGGCCTCGGGCATGTTGGACTTGATGACGACGTCAGACACCGGCTCTGCAGGGAGAACGAGGGGGGAAGTTTTTAACACAAAGAACAAAATGAATGAACGGTTGGATGATTTGAATGTGGGAGAAAGAAATGAGGTTGTTATTGTTCCTCATCCAGAAACACTAAGACACTGAGATCCATTCATCACCAGGATTCATAATAAAGAAGGATATTTACATTCTCTTGTTTTATGTGACCAAATATTTGCTATAAAATGACCAAAACAAATTCTCAAAAGCTACTTATTAATTTATTTCGCTCCAATAATATATTAATTGACAAACTGCTGCAGCTCAAGTTGTGTAGAAATACATATTATATATATTATATGTTGTCATAATTCAGCGTTATCAAGAAAATGAGCGTGCAAACTAAAAAACATGTCTGATTTCTCCCACAATGCAATGCAAAAATGACATGGGGCTGAGACAAACTAGGTCTATGGTGCAAAACTCGTATGAAGTGTAAACACACTCTTTGCTTCTTAGGAACCGAAAACAAAACCTGAGTTTTAGTCTTTAGTTTATTCTTTAATATAAAACTGAGTTCAACCACAGAAACAAAGCAATCATTCAGTTATTCAGCAGACAAAAGAACAAAAAACACAAACTGAGAAGTCAAAAGTCAAATCTGAATGACTCCTCAGGTATTTCAGGGTGGATTCTTTCATCAGGATTAAAGGTGAATAAACTTTTGTAAAAGAAATGAGCCGTTAAGGTTATCACGATTAAAACATGGGGGTGGATAATTCCTGGAGCAGCTCGCCTCAGGGCCGACCGCGCTCTTAAATCCACGTGTTTGAATGGAGTGAATGAAGATGGCAGAGAGATCGCAGCGACTCAACCTGCTGGACTCGTTCTCAGTAATCCTGCAGCTCCGTTTCTAAATGTGCCGTCTGTTTATTGATGATTGGGCAACTGTAGGTGTGTGAGAACAATGTGAAGGAGTGGTAACCCGTTCTTACTGCAGAGCAGCAGACAAGAGTTCAACCAGTAACTTCAAACACAACCTCTTTAAAAGATCGTTTTCCTCAAATAAACTTTGTTCAACCCAACTGAGCTGCAGGGGCGAGAAGGATCCACTCTGGTAAAAAGAAACGTACTGATCGACAGCTTCTTTACTCCAGTAAAGTCATAGATTAATAGATAGATGTTCTCAGAGGATCAGAGTAAAAAGTCTCCCTCTGAAGGACATTTGTGCTCAAAGCTAACTGAAGCTCACGTCATATTAATAGAATTCAAAGACTATTAAAGTTAAAGGTAGAATCAGTAGGATTTGTCCCAGCTGTTCCTGAACGCACCACAAAGACAGTTGATTGTTGAGTCTCTCAGCGATGTAGGATGATTTATTTACTGTGCAGAGCTGAGAGAAGCCGCAACCATCAGCCACTTAGTAGAATGATAGAAAACACCTGCTTTTTTAGCATTTTTCTCTGACATCTCATACTGACGTGTTTCGGGTTGTTTAAACTGAGATAATCCGACAAACTGGAGCTGCAGATTTAGTCATTGTTCTCCACGGGTTCAAACAAGAGTCCTTGATTTTGCAAAAGTCAACAGGCCACAGTAACCACAGGGTGTGTGTGTGTGTGTGTGTGTTTCAAAACTCTGATACTCGACAGTATGACACCATTAACAACCAGCTGACTAACGAGTCACTTACAGTATCTGTGCCTCGCCCCTACAGGACACCAGCAGCAGATTATCAGATTAGGACCTGAATCATTAATGTTAGACAGACTTTTCTCCAGTGGTCACTCACGAAACAGTCTCCTGATATATTTTCCCATCAGACAGCTGCAGCGATGGTATACTTTTGTAGCTAACCCTGAAGTTAGCATCAACCTGGTTCCCTCCACAAAAAACCTGGGATTTTAAAAATTGGGTTTTGGATTATAGCAGAAAATAATCTCAAATTCATGACTTTTACTGGTTCTCTTCATCCAGAAAATCTCCACAGAAGAACATAAATTAAATGTGTAGCAGTAAGAAGCTAATGTTGCTACAAACAGATGACTTCACAGTCACATGACTTAAACCTCACTGCCACAAAGAGTCTGACTGCACAATTACTATCCAGGTTTCCTATAAACTGATCAATAATGTCCCCGACAACCTCTGTAGTCTCATTTAGACACTTGTTAGCAAGCACTAACTGTTTTTAAAGCCCGGAGGAGCTTTATAATTAAACTATGGAACATTTAACAGCATCACAGACGTTGCGATGAGGGAGCCAGATGTGCTAACATGCTAACAGATTTCTGTGTTTTAGGACTAATTACTACACTGCTGTTAAAGGAGACATCCGTAAAAAGATCAACAAGGATCCAGGGAGGTTTATATTTGCTAAATTTTCCTCAAGTTGAGTCAATTTTTTAAAATTTATGACTTTATCACAATGTAAAGTCTGTGGGCGGGGTCAGCTGGAGGGGAAAACTACTGCACAAATCAGCTGGTGCACAACCAGGAAGTAACTTCAAACCACTGATGCATGAGGTCATCTCTGCTGGAGACGATCTCTGATGAGGGGTTCAGCACACACACACACACACACACACACACACACACACACACACACACACACACACACAGTGCTCCAGCAGTAAGGCCACACCCATAAACAGCACAGTGTGAGAGGCTCCTTTAAACGTAGCAAAGAGCTCAAATGTTCAACAAGTGCTTAAATTGTGTAAAATAAATAAATACATCTATTCAGGAGTGTAGCATCACTTTCCCTCCGCCAAAGAATATAGTCCTCCAGCGGTGGCGGTTGCTAAGCGACGCATGAACTGCCCCTTTCAGATTGAGCGGCGGCGGAGGGATATCGTTTAAACAGGTGTGGCTCGCGCCCGTTCGCGCTGCACCAAACTGCATTAGAAAATCTTGTAATTATACGTGCGAGCGTCTCAGAGAAACGCTGTGAGCGCAAAATATAATCTGACGCACTTGTTTCTGGATATCGAGGAGCTGCCGATCAATTCGGCGCAGATGAAGTCCAAAAGGCGGTTTTTGTCACATAAAAAGGCCTAATGTTGTTTTAAATGACTCGTTCAGCGGACAGACGCGTTAAAAGTTTGTATTTTTAAAGTCAAAGTTTGCAGAACAGAAAAATATTGAATTAATGCAATTTTCTGCATCGTTAGGGACACCCTCTTCAATTCGGCATATTTGTAGCCTGATTCAAGACAGCGCTTAAATCTCCAAAAGACACGATTTGCGATGATTACTGGAAGAAATGACTCACCCAGAACGTGGAGCTTTATCTCCGCAGCTTTCGTTGAGAGGTCGCTGAACGTGACGGAGATGCCGTAGTCCCCGCTGTCTGTGGACTTCAGCGGGCCCAGGGTCAGGTCCCCGTTCGTCACGTTGACCCAAACTCTCCCCACGTAAGCTTTGCTCACTTTGAAGCTGCCCTGAGCGACGGTGACAATCGAGGCCAGTTCGGCTCCGTCGCTGTAGCTCCAGGTCATCACCATGAACGCCGGGTTGTTCAGCAGAGTCTTTATAGTCACATTTCTCCCCACGATCGCGTCCACCGGGCCGTCCGGCAGGATGTCGTCCTGCCCCACACAGGACCCTGAGGAGAGGGGGAACACGGAGGACAGGTGAGACGGAGGAGCAGAGAACAGCCTCAAAAACACAAGTTTCCTACAAATAAACTCTTATTTCTAACATTCAGACAGACTACACCCGCCAAGCGAGGCAGGAAACGCACATTAAACATTAAATATAAAACTAAATCATAAATCCCAGTTCGATCTGCAGCTTCATCGACTCCATTTTATATTAATTTCTTTAATTCTGCCTCACCTATGAAATAAAGCAGAACCAGAAGCGTCTTCACGGACAACAGATCCATCCCGGAGGTTCAAGTGTTTCCAGCAGGGACGACAGACAGAAAATGCGGCTGTACCTGCTGCTTTTACAGGGACACACCCAGGCAAGGTGAACACACACACACACACACCAGACACACTCCCCCTGTCTACACACACACACACGTCATCGGTATGATTTCATCTTAACATCGTGTTTATATTTAACTCAATCTGTCATTCACAAGTTTAAACTAAATGATCATTTCATATGAATCCACTGAACAACTAAATCTACTTAAAGTATTATTATAAGTGTATAAATGTCAGATATCACAGCTTTAATGTTGAAACACACATTTTATAATTGACATTATATTTATGTTACTTTAAACCTGAAGTATGAGTCAGTAAGAAACCTTTTTCCACTAAGAGGTCATTAACTTTGTAATGTGTGTTTGTACATTATTGATTCAGTAATGAGTCATAAATAATGCATTTAAAAGTCACTCAGTGTCCATTAGGTTCACTGCAAAACATCAGGACATGTAAAGTTTCCTTCATCGAGCTCGGACATTATTAATGAGTCAATAATCCTGATTTACTGGACACATTAAGGATGTTTAAAGACTTCTCAGTGTTTGTTTCCTATCAGGACCTGATAAATACACTGAGAGTCTGCTGCCTCCTGCTGGACGTCTGCAGAAGTTATTCAGGTATAGAACTAAAAACATCCTGTTGTAATGAAACAAGTTCTGAACTATTTTTAAATTTTAGCAAATGAGTGAAAGGATTTAAAGTATAAATGACTCAAGTTTACATCTTGTTTTGGTTTTTTGAAATCAGCTGATCAGAGTCGATGATGATGATGATTCTCACGGCATGTGTCCCGACCGACCCGGAGCTGAAGGATTGGACTGTTCTGATACCGGCACCACAAGTGTGTCCTATACCCCGGGTGGGTACACAGGTTAATGCTCTGATATGATAAAATGTGATTCATCAACACAGATCATTTATTCTGAAAAAGCTGTAATTTATTTACAAAAATTTTTTACAGCACAAGTGGCCCAAAACAGCACAAGACTTCAAGGATTCTCCAGCAAAGTTCATGTTGTACAAAAGGATTTAACCTGAACCAGATCAAGCAATGACAGCATTCACATGGCATTTTTTAAAGCACAGGAATCTGAAAAAAAAAAAAAAAAAAAAAAAAAAGTATTTGAACATGTCCAGACAATCTGAACTGACAACTTTCAAAAGCTGGACTGAAAAACAATAAAGTGATGTAAACACGAATGAAAACATAACTAAGTTGATCACGTGGCTTCAACTGAGCTGAAAAGATGAGGCACAACTTATTTCAGAGGCTTATCACTGTCTAGAACTGTTCAGGTCCTTGTTGGTTCAGACCTACTGGTCCATGTCTCCAGCATGTGATCTCATGTGTTTGGACAAATTACATCTTGTTTTACGAACTGAGCATTTGAAAGGTTTCTCTGCTGTATGAGCTCTCAGGTGTGAGGTCAAACTGGAGTTTTGTGTGAATTCCAGCCCACAGAAGCAGCAGCTGAACGGTTTCTCTCCTGTGTGGATCCTCGTGTGACTCTCGAGTCCTGCTCGCCACTGAAACCTTTTTTTACAGACTGAGCAGCTGAACTGTTTTCCTTCAGGATGAGGTTTCATACGATCGTTCAGCGGGCCTGACGGTGTCGGGCGGTCGCCGTCGGCCTCCTGGCAGCCCTGTGAGACCGGAGATCGGCTGCGTGCAGTCTGTTCCGGATTGTCTGTGCAGAAAGTCGTCGGCCATATCGCCCAGCAAACTTTGACTGTAAATCTGTAGAAGACTGCCAGCGGTTCCTACGAGCTGACAGCGTAAGGAAACGGTCTTCTTGGGGGGTCGTCTTCTTGGGACGCCCACTTCTCGGCCTGTCTATGACGTCCCCCGTCAAACGGAACTTGGCCTTCAGTTTGGAGATGGTACTCGGGCTCACTCCCAATAATGCAGCAACCTGGTTTTGCGGAACACCAGCTTGAAGTTTCCCCATCGCACAGGCCCGATCCTGATGAGTCAAACGTGGCGTGCCGGTTCTTGGAGCAGACACCATCTGACCACTGAAGCAGGGCCGGTGCTCACAGCTGGAACATGGAAACATTTTTTTACAGACTGAGCAGCTGAATCCTTTACTTTGAGAATGAAGTTTCATATGATCGTTTAAGGAGTTCCTCTGCGGGTATCTTTTACCAGAAATGGTGCAATTAAAAGGTTTCCCTCCAACATTACATTTCACGTCACCTACAGGTTCTTCATTGTTTTGCAGACGCTTTAAACCTGACCGAGGTTCTCTGGTGTCCTCCCAGTCCCAGCTGTCATCAGTCTCAGGTTCAGAGGAGTGTGACGTCTTGTCCTCATCAGCTGGTTGTAAATGACTGTCTGGATCTGAGTCCTTGACTGGTTCTGGTCCTCCACAGTCCTCTCCTTCAGCTTCTGTTTTCAAAAGCTCTCCATCTCTGAACTCTTCAGTTTTGATTTGGTGAAGCTGTGAGGACTGAAGTTCCTCCTCATCTTCTTCACTCTTCACAGTGACAGGACTGAGTGTGAACCTGGTATCAGCCTCCTCCAGCCCTGGAAGCTGCTCTCCCTCCTGACGGGTCCACAGTTCCTCCTGTTCCTCTTTAATGTGTGGCAGCTCTGGTGGGTCCTGCTGGTCCAGACTGGAGCTCCACTCCACCTTTTCTTTAATCACCAACAGCTGCTGGACGTCTGTGGAGAACAAAGAAATACAAACATCACTGTTTCACTAACTTACATCCAGCAGGACCGATCACACTGCTGATTTTATGTCCAGGTCAATTCACCTCTGGGTCACCTAATAATGTCAGCAAACTAATTACTAAAAAAAGTAGAGATGTTGGGATGTTGTGTTTCCCTTCCCAATACCAATTCTGATAGCTGAAATTTGCGTATTGAATAATCCCAAACAAAGAACAAACTGTATATTCAGTGTTTGTCTGACACTGATCGGTTGTGCCTGTGTTTTTTCTCACGGTTGGTCTATAAAACAAACTGAAGAACAAAAACATTTAGCAAATGTTTTTATGGTGCAACACACAAACATCTCTGCTGCTCATCCCACAAATACATGTTCCTTACAAATGTGTTACCATGTAAAAGGGAAATAAACAGGCCAATGGTATAAGATCTATTACCATGAAGCATCATTACAACAAAGAAATCATCTACTAAACACAAATTTCCTTACTTTTTGTGCTATGTTTATTATTGTTGCTAGTAAATAAAAGTGTCATGTCAAACAGTTTAACAGTTTTAATGTCCATAAGGTTCGGTTGTATATTTAGTAGTATGTTTTTGTTTTTTTTTTTAACATTAAAAACATACAAACCTGTGTTTTGTAGTTTATGTTCGTCCTCCTTCTCCGTCATCTTCCTTCAAACAGCTCAGATTCTCTTCAGCAGCCGCAGTTAGTTGAGTACTAAGTGTTTAATTAACATTTACAGACAATTTAGCTTCATTAGCTTCGCAGGACACAAACAGATAATTCAGATGTTTAATTATAACCGACAGGTGACAAACAGCCTGGTCTCCATTTAAGTTAACTGTTTGGACGAGTTCAGTATCCGTCCAATTCCAGCTAGCAAGCTAGGCTAACTGCCTTTAGCATTATGAGCTAACAGGGGGAAAACATCCCGAAGTTTCACAGAAAGTCCACCTACACAGGTGTGTCTGTACACACAGGCTCTGCTTTACTCTGTAACTGACGTGAAAAGTGACAGAAGAGGTTAGCATGTTAGCTGCGGTAGCTACAGTCACTTCCGGTGCCACTTCTTCTTCTTTTGATTCTTGGAGCGGGCTGTAACAGTCAGTCCTGACGTGTTTACCGCCACCTGCTGGAGTGGAGGATGTAGTGTGAGCTGCTGTCCAACGACTGTTTTACATCAGAGGGGAAATAAAGTTATAACTAAATGAATAATTAAAGAGAAACAAAAGAAAAAACTCATTAATTCTATAGTTTTTAAATCACTCATATGATTTAACCAGTGGCTGAGTTAGTTCTAATTTTATTTTTTTAAAGATCCTAATTTGAGGTGGAGCTCTACACCTCCTTTCACATGAATCCCTCTTATTTTATTCTATATTATTTTATTTGACCTTCTCTTCATCTAAGTGGATTATTGTTTAGTCAGTTTTGTACTAACTGTATTTCCTCCACAAGATACTGTATGATGTGTATCGTGTTCTTCTTCTGTTGAACCATAAATAATACATTTAAAAATAAATTCATGTCCATTAAGTCCTCTGCAAAACATCAGGACATGTAAAGTTTCCTTCATCAAGTTCAGACATTATTAATGACTCTATAATCCTGATTTACTGGACACATTAAGGATGTTTTAAAGACTTCTCAACGTTTGTTTCTGATTAGAACCTGATGAATAAAAATAAAATATATCAGCTGAAATGTTCCAGTTTCTAAATGAAGTTCAGTGAGAGTCTGCTGCCACCTGCTGGACGTCTGGTGAGGTTATTCAGGTACAATAGGTACTGACATGATGAAATAAATGTTGTGGAGTGATTTGTACAATACTGACTTGAAGTTAAAGTACAGTGAGTGAGTAAGTGTACTCTCTGTGTAATTAAAGAACACAACAATGAATCCAATCGTGTTTGACTCTGAGGTTTTATTCTTCAGTAGAAAGTGACGGGCTCGGAGCTGATGACCTCAGACAGGAGGTCAGACAATAGTGAGGGACGGACAGAAACACTGCTGGTTTGGACCCGCACATGAGGTTTGCTGACAAAGACACACAATTAGAAACCTGCACACCTCTGGACAGATTGTGTTTTTCGTTTAAGTGAAATGTTTTCAGCATTTTTATTTTCAAAAAGTGTTTTTACTGCACACATCACAGTTTTTAAAGCGCAGGAATCGGATTAAGACTCAGTGTTGGCAGGAAGAGCAAGTGCAGCTCACTGATACAACGTCTCCAGGCGTCACTTGGAGGCAATTTAAATACACAAGTTTCAAAAGCTGCTGTGAAAAACGATGAAGTGAAGTTGACACGATTAAAAACAGAATTATTACAATAATGATATTTGAGGCTGTATCACAGTTTAGTGTCTCACTGTTCGGGTCTTTATTGCTTCAATCCGACTGATAAAAAGAAAAAAGAAAAAAAAAATCATCTCAGTGGCTTCATTTGTTCTGGCTGCTCTCACCGACACACTTGTGTTTTTGCATCACTGCCAGCTGAGTGAATCTTTTCTCACAAATGCTGCAGCTGAACGGTCTCTCCCCCGTGTGGACGGTTGAATGTCGCCTCAGATTTTCTGGCCGTGCAAATGTTTTTCCACAAACTGAACAAGTGAATGGTTTCTCCCCCGTGTGGACGCTCGAATGTCGTCTCAGAGTTTCACGCTGTGCGAATCTCTTACCACACACCGAACAGCTGAAGGGTTTGTCTCCAGAATGCGATCTCATGTGTTTGGACAAATTACACGAGACACGGAATTGTGCTTTACAAATTGAGCATTTGAAAGGTTTCTCTCCTGTATGAACTCTCAGGTGAGAGATCAAACTTGAATTCTGGGCAAATTCCAGCCCACAGAAGCAGCAGCTAAACGGTTTCTCCCCTGTGTGGATCCTCATGTGCCTCTCCAGTCCTGCTCTCCATTGAAATGTTTTTGTACAGACTGAGCAGCCAAAGCGTTTTCCTTCAGAATGAAGTTTCATATGATCGTTTAAGGAGTTCCTCCGCGGGTATCTTTTACCACAGACAGTGCAACTAAAAGGTTTCCCTCCAACATTACATTTCACGTCACCTACAGGTTCTTCATTGTTTTGCAGACGCTTTAAACCTGACCGAGGTTCTCTGGTGTCCTCCCAGTCCCAGCTGTCATCAGTCTCAGGTTCAGAGGAGTGTGACGTCTTGTCCTCATCAGCTGGTTGTAAATGACTGTCTGGATCTGAGTCCTTGACTGGTTCTGGTCCTCCACAGTCCTCTCCTTCAGCTTCTGTTTTCAAATGTTCTCCATCTCTGAACTCTTCAGTTTTGATTTGGTGAAGCTGTGAGGACTGAGGTTCCTCTTCATCATCTTCTTCACTCTTCACAGGGACAGGAGTGAATGTGAACTTGATATCAGCCTCCTCCAGCCCTGGAAGTTGTTCTCCCTCCTGACGGGTCCAGAGTTCCTCCTGTTCCTCTTTAATGTGTGGCAGCTCTGGTGGGTCCTGCTGGTCCAGACTGGAGCTCCACTCCACCTCTTCTTTAATCACCAACAGCTGCTGGACGTCTGTGGAGAACAAAGAAATACAAATATCACTGTTTCACTAACTTACATCCAGCAGGACCGATCACACTGCTGATGTTATGTTCAGGTCGATTCACACACCTCCATTTTATACTGTTTGCTGTGTTTATGTGTGGCGGACCCTGCCACCTCTCTAGGTTAAAACAGTGTCGTGGGACCTTATTTTGGACCAGCTTGTTCATGCAGTGGTGGAGACGGTCTGTATTATTATCTCATTAATATTGTAAATATAAGATGTCTTCAGTGAATTGACAGTTGTCTGAATCATTTCTGACTTTCTGTTCTCTGCAATAAGCTTTACAACCATCAGTAACTCAATAATAATATAATGACAGGTTTAAATACTTATTTTTGAAAAGGACTCAATACATAAAGTAACATTAATACTTTGAGTAACAGCACAACTCATAAAAACTGTAATAATAAGGAGCTTTATTGGCCAACTATGTGTACACAAACAAGCAAATTTGACTCCAGTTGAGTTCGCTTATTATTATCATTTACATCACTATTATTACATTAAAAACATGCAAACCTGAGTCCTGTAGTTTATGTCCCTCCTCGTTCTCCGTCATCTTCCTTCACACGGCTCAGATTCTCTTCAGCAGCCGCAGTTAGTCGAGTTTTAAATGATTAATCAACATTTACAGACACTTTTCCTCCAGACTGACTTAGGTCCAGCTGCTGAATGACATTACTGTCGCGTCCGTCTGTTCCCAGCAAGCACGCTACGTTAGCCTCATTAGCTTCGTAGATAATTCAGATCTGTAAAACTATTAATTATAACCGTCTGCTCTTCGGGTTTATCTGGACACACGGACATCTCGGGTCGGGGACAAGCAGTCTGGTCTCCATTGAAGCTAATTGTTAGCGCTTTGTGGTCAAGTTCTGTAAAGGTCCAATTCCAGCTAGCAAGCTAGGCTAACTACCTTTAGCATTATGAGCTAACAGGAGACACGTCTTGGGGGAAAACATCCCGAAGTTTCACACAAAGTCCACCTACACGAGTGTGTCTGTACACACAGGCTCTGGTGGTTCACTATGTTTTACAGTAACTGATGTGGAAGGTGATAGAAGAGGTTAGCATGTTAGCCGCGGTAGCTACAATCACTTCCGGTGCCACTTCTTCTTCTTTTGTTTATTGTAACGGGCTGTAACCGTTATGGTTACCGCCACCTGCTGGACGGGAGTGTGTCGTATTGACTTCTTCTGTTTATTATTTAACAATTGAGAAGAAGAAGAAGAAGAAGAAGAAGAAGAAGAAGAATAAGAATATTTGGAACAGTTTAAATAAAGTTGTACAAAATCAGGGGAAATGCTAAACTTAGTTAGCCTCTCTTGCTAGCAGGAACAATACTGAGCAGACTGTAAAAAGGTAAATCAGAAAAATAAATAAATGAATAAAAGGTAAATCAGTAGACGGACGGAAGCAGCAGGAGGCAGTGAGGCTAAATGAGGGAAGCTGAAGTTATAGACGAAGAAGAAAATACCAACAGGAAGGAAACATCACGTGGTTGCACAGAGCTGGTCGGTGAAGTTTTGACAGAGAACAAACTGTGTTACGGACCTTAAATCTCAGAACAAACTGTTCTGTTAACTTTATTTTAACAGCTGAATCATCTGCTGCTGTCCTGCGCACATCAGAGTGAGCAGACAGTTTTTAACGGAGTGTTTCTGGAGGGAAAGTTCGTGTGAGTCAGTGAAAATGTCTAAAGTCCAAACGCTGAGAGTTGTTGTGAAGCAGCGACTAACTGCGGCTGCTGAAGAGATATTTGAGCTGTTTGAAAGAACGATAGCAGAGTACGAGGAGGAACTGTGTCGACACCGGAAACTACTGGACGCTGTTACCGAGCCTCAGGTCCAGTTACACAGAACAGGTCGGTTCTGTTTACTTCTTCTTCTCACTTTACACTTTATTACTTCTTTATTGTCACATTCACAACAGACACAGTGAAGTTGGAGCTCTCTGATCCACCAACACTGTTCAGACAACTTGTATGAAAAGAAAAGAAGTGAAAATGAGATTTAATACATAATGTCAAGACATCAACAGTGGAATATGCATAGAAACATGTATAATACTGTGGTAGTAGTATTACATATAATGTGTGTGTGTGTGTGTGTGTGTGTGTGTGTGTGTGTGTGTGTGTTATTAACATTAACACAGCCTCTGCTCCTGGAGGTCTGTCCAGTGGACACACTGGTAAACCAAACTCCATTCAACCTCCCAGTTCATGTCAGAGATTTACTTAAAACAACTCATGTTGAAACTTCTATTAAATTAATCTGACCTTGTGAAATCCTTCAGCTGTACTCCGGATAGAAGTTCCAACATCAGTGTTTTTCAAGAAAAGCCCTGACATGAACTGTAAAAAAGTTTTGGATTTTTGTTGAGTTTGCAAACACGCAGTAATACAAACAGTATTCATGCAGTACATAGATGTTAAAGTAGTCTGAAGGTAAAGTGACATTTAGTGTCGGTTCAGTGAGAGGAAATTATCAAAGTGCAGAATGTCTTCACACATTTTAGAAAGTAGCCGTGCTGGTGGTTGAAATGTTAACAGGAAATCTTTCTTCTTCACAGACGTCCAGCAGCTGTTGGAGAGTGAAGAAGAGGATCCTCCTGAGCAGCAGGAGAGGAGCTCCAGTCTGGACCAGGAGGAACCACCAGAGCCGCCACACATTAAAGAGGAACAGGAGGAACTCTGGACCCGTCAGGAGGGAGAGCAGCTTCCAGGGCTGGAGGAGGCTGATATCAAGTTCACCTTCACTCCTGTGAGGAGTGAAGAAGATGATGAAGAGGAACCTCAGTCCTCACAGCTTCATCAGAGACAGACTGAACAGATGGAGACAGAAGCTGATGGAGAGGACTGTGGAGGACCAGAACCAGACCGGACCTCAGATCCATATAGATATTTAAAACCTGTTACTGATGATGATGATGAGACGTCACACTGCCCTGAAACCAGGACTGAGGACAGCGGCTCTGAACCAGAGACTGATGACAGCAGTGACTGGGAGATGCAGGAAAAAGACTCCAGCTGCTCGGTTTGTAAAAAAACCTTTTCAGACAAATTCCATTTTGTGAATCACATGAGAACCCACACAGGGGAGAAGAAACGGTTCTGTTGCTCAGTTTGTGGTAAAGGATTTTCACGAAGTCATCATCTGAAACAACACGAAGTCGTCCACACGGGGGAGAAACCATTTAGTTGTTCCGTCTGTGGTAAGAAATACACACAGAGGTCGTCTCTGAGCGTTCACTTCAGACTTCATACAGGAGAAAACCCTCACACGTGCTCAGTTTGTAGAAGACCTTTCAGTTCCAGACACCGGTTGATTGAACACTTGAGGTATAAACACCAACATGATTCTGTTGCTACGAGCTCCAAGTCCAAACCGCCTCGTGCACAGCCGCTGTGATGTGCTGCTGCCTGTTTGTGTTGAGCGTTCAGCAGCTTCAACAGCTGGACACTTCTTACATACTGCACCTTTAAAGTTGATGATTATTGCACCACGTATGTTTGTTCATTGATAGTAGCGAATTCTAACATAGTCAATATAATATTTCAAGTTTACATCCAGTTTCATGTCTGTTAGGACATTTTGTGCCATTACAATAAAGTGTTCGTTTGACCAAACCTTCTGTTCTCAGAGTCATTGTGACAGATACATAATTATAATTATAAATGTGTGATGTGTTGATTCTGTGAAACTGATATTCTGTACCAGAGGTCAAAGGTTGTCTTCACTGTATCATATTTTTCCTGCAACCACATTATCCTGTCCATTTTTAACATATGACCAGAAGGAAAGTGAGCGAGCCTCAAATCTCTGAGGAACCTGAAGAAGAAGGACGGGTCACTGTGGTGCCGGCTGTATTGAAGTCTGCAGGAGATGATGGAGAAACACTAAAAGCCAACATGCTGTATGGACTCTCACACATTCCTGTTCACAGAACGTGTGGTCACATGAGTTATCAGTCCTGTAAATCATGTCAGTTGTTCAGACACTCAGTGATGTCAGGACTCTTTCCTCTTTTTTAAAGTTTCTTGCGAGACCCACAGGAAGAACGACTCTGAAGCCAACTCTCTCGCAGTGGTCAGACTGTGTAATTACATCATCATGTGACGTTTGACCCTGAATCCTCACAGGGTGAAAGAAGCAGAAAGAAGAAACTGTTTTTAAAATTTGCTATTTAAAGATTATTATTATGAACCAGTCATACAGCAGGTATTCCAGCAGCACTTGTGTTTTTCACACCGTAGAGAATAAATACATTTAATATATTTCTGTGTCCCTTATTAAGTTATATGATCAGCAGAAAGCACATTACAGTGAGTAGAATTACAGATTTCTCTTCAAAGAATTTGGTTTCTAGACATTTTCAGGCAGAAATCGTACAGTGTTTTTAGTGTTTAAAATCATGTTAAACCTGTAATGAGGTGGATTTCCTCTAAATAAAGTGTTTCTGGTGTGTTATCAGTTAAACCAGAACACAGGTCCTCCATGTTGTGTGCCTTCTCTTGACTGAAGCAGAAAAATAAACATCATTTCAGTTTCAAGTCAGAAACTAAAGAAACATTCGTTCTGATGTTCGGAGAGTTTAATCTGAAGCTTTATCATCCAGAGTAACAGCAGGTTTTACACAAAGCACCTCGAGATGTTTCAGAAACGTTTTCTAACAACACATGTTGAGCTTAATGCTGGGTAGGAGACAGAAAATGCTTTTGGAACCATTTAAATACATTTTGAGTGAAATACACGTGATACCATAAAGAAATGTAGAAACAAATACAAACAGAACTTAAAAACAGCTTGAGAGACTGAAGCAAATTGATTTAACTGATCAGTGAATCAAGTGTTGCCTTCAGTATTTCAGTCATGCTGGAACAAAGTACAATACAAAAGAACACAATAAACTCAAAACTCTCAGTGGAAACAGACTTAAAATATCAAGTTTAGTAAGAAAGAAGAACAGAGACATCAGTCAGTCTCAGACTTCCTCCATCTGCGACAGCATGATAATAAAACACAGATAAAACATAAAATGAATGGATAAAATGACTGTTAACTTTGGAGGTTATCAATACTGCAGTATTAATAATCTGGTACATAACACCCGGTTTCTGTTAGAGATGTCCCGATCCATCTCTGCATTACATCACATTACATACAGCAGAGCATGTAAAACAGGCAGGCAAGAAGATGCTGAACGCTGTGAGACAGACAAGCATCATTTTACATGACAACGGAAGGAATATGTAGAAAGCAGTGGATGATATGGAGGCACTTCAGCGTCACACACTCACCTGCTAACATAAGGAAAGTGGAGGCCAATGTTGGAACAACATATGCAGAATAAGACAGAAGCCATATGAAAGTATTTACTTTGTTTCAACAAAATTTTAAAAAAGGCTGATCGGATCAGAACTCGGTATCGGCAGACATCCCTACACCCAACATCACATGAGATAAAAGAAGAAGCACGTCCTCTTTTATCATCTGTATCACAGTGTTAAAGTGAAACTCTCGTTCTTTTTGTGAATGTATGAGTCAAACCTTTGTTTAGAGGCATAATTACATGGAAAGCACCACTTTTAAGATTTACCGTATTTTCGTTTTCAGGTCAAACTCTTTTTCAGTGGGAGTGCTACAGGCACAAAATCTCTGTTTTTAAAACAGTAAGAAGTCTGGACACAACGTGAAACTGTGCTGGTAGCATCACCAGGGTCTCTACACATGAACACCAGCACTGACAACATTGTCTGAGGACACAGAGTTACTAAAAATTAAAGTTTTTGAACAGCTCATGTTAGCAGCAGCTTGTTCCGCTCGCCGCCGTCCTGCCAGTGGAGAAGAGTCGACCTCAGAATGAGACGTAACCTGGAGGACAGTTAAGGTGGAACGCTGCTAAAGCTTAGTTCCATATAAATACAGGATAATTTGTTGTTTTGTCATTAGTGAAAAACAATATTTACCTTGAAGTTGAAAAAGGAGCCTCATGTAAGACAGGTAAACAACTGCTAACATGAGCTGTTCAAAAACTTTCTTTTTAGTAACTCTGTGTACACAACGATGTTCTCAGTGCTGGTGTTCATGTGCAGAGACCCTGGTGATGCTACCAGCAAAGTTTCATGTTGTGTTGAGACTTCTTACTGTTTTAAATATAGAGATTTTGATGCTAACATGCAAACATCTCTGCCACTTCATGAATTCTGGCTGCTCTCACCAACACACTTGTGTATTTTGCTGGTATAAAGCCGAGTGAAGCTTTTGTTACAAACGCTGCAGCTGTATCGTTTCTCCTGTGTGTGTGTAGTCGAGTGTCGTCTCAGAGTTCCATGTCGTGCAAACTTTCTACCACAAACTGAACAACTGAATGGTTTCTCTTCCCTGTGTAGTCTCATGTGTACACTTAGATTCCTTCTAAGAGTGAAACGCGCTTTACAAACAGAGCAGGCGTGAGGTTTACCACCTCGATGAACTTGTAAGTGTGAAGCTAAATTTGAGCGTTGTGTGAATCTTGCGCCACAGAGAGAACAACTGAACGGTTTCTCCCCTGTGTGGACAACAAAGTGTCGAGCCAGATGTTCCTTTTGTGAAAACCTTTTGCCACAAAATGAGCAACTGAATGGTTTCTCCCCTGTGTGGGTTCTCATGTGCTTCACAACATGAGATCTGCGTGGAAATTTTCTTTTACAAACTGAGCAGGTGGAACCTCGTTCCTCAGAATGGACCTGAGGTTTCCTGGTCTCCCAATCAGTGCTGTGATCAGTCTCGGGTTCAGAGGGGTGTGAAGTCTCATCATCAGTAACTGGTTGTAAATATCTTTCTGGATCTGAGTGCCTGTCTGGTTCTGATCCTCCATAGTCCTCTCCATCAGCTTCTGTCTCCATCTGTTCAGTCTGTCTCTCATCATCTTCTTCACTCCTCACAGGAGTGAGTGTGAACTTGATATCAGCCTCCTCCAGCCCTGGAAGCTGCTCTCCCTTCTGACGGGTCCACAGCTCCTCCTGTTCCTCTTTAATGTGTGGCGGCTCTGGTGGGTCCTGCTGGTCCAGACTGGAGCTCCTCTCCTGCTGCTCAGGAGGATCCTCTTCTTCACTCTCCAACAGCTGCTGGACGTCTGTGAAGAAGAAAGATTTCCTGTTAACATTTCAACCACCAGCACGGCTACTTTCTAAAATGTGTGAAGACATTCTGCACTTTGATAATTTCCTCTCACTGAACCGACACTAAATGTCACTTTACCTTCAGACTACTTTAACATCTATGTACTGCATGAATACTGTTTGTATTACTGCGTGTTTGTGAGCTCTTACTCCTACAAACTCATCTAAAACTGAAAACTTTTTCCCAGTTCATGTCAGGGCTTTTCGAGAAAAACACTGATTTTGAAACTTCTATCCGGAGTACAGCTGAAGGATTTCACAAGGTCAGATTAATTTAATAGAAGTTTCAGCATGAGGTGTTTCATGTAAGTATATGACATGAACTGGGAGGTGAGTTGAGTTCATTTCTTCACAGTCTGTCTGCATCACAGTTCAGGATGACTCTGTTGAGTTTGACACTCTTTACACTTCTGTCACTTTATCACCACTGTACACCTGCCAAATTAAAAAAGAACCTTTGTAAAGTTGAAACTACAGTTTAACTCTTTAAAAAAAAAAAGAGAGACCTGACTTTAAAACAGCTGTTTTCTGAATGGAGTTTGGTTTACCAGTGTGTCCACTGGACAGACCTCCAGGAGCAGAGGCTGTGTTAATGTTAATAACACACACAGATTATATGTGATACTACTACTACTACAGTATAAGACATGTTTTTTATGTATATTCCACTACTGATGTCTCGACATTATGTATTAACAAGTCAAATCTAATGAAAGGGCTCGCTGTGCTCTCTTAATAAAGACAATCTGTCAGTAAGTTTCTGTTATTGATTAGTCAGAATGGGCTAACATTAGCCACGTTAGCTTAGGTTCTTTCATTAAATTTGAGTTGAATATAGGCAGAAATTTAGACTGATTACTTTGCTTTCATATCGCAACAGTCCCGCGTGTCCTTATCGTCTATATGACGACATCCCAACATAACATACAACAGAATGTATAGATTCTTTACTAACGGTGTTAAGTTAGCGCTGTCAGTGAATGAACACATTCAGGGCAGTACGTGTAAAACCAGCCCAGCAGGATTATATTTGCATATTCACCACCCACCCAACAGTCTCACATACCGTTCTCTGCTGGTAAAGTGAGAATAACAAGTAAACAGAACCGACCTGTTCTGTGTAACTGGACCTGAGGCTCGGTAACAGCGTCCAGTAGTTTCCGGTGTCGACACAGTTCCTCCTCGTACTCTGCTATCGTTCTTTCAAACAGCTCAAATATCTCTTCAGCAGCCGCAGTTAGTCGCTGCTTCACAACAACTCTCAGCGTTTGGACTTTAGACATTTTCACTGACTCACACGAACTTTCCCTCCAGAAACACTCCGTTAAAAACTGTCTGCTCACTCTGATGTGCGCTGTGTTCACAGTCCGCTCGGCTCCGTCTATTTCCGGCTAACAAGCTAAGTTAGCTTCATTAGCTCCGAATGAAAGCAGCAGATAATTCAGCCGTTAAAATAAAGTGAACAGATCAGAGTCTATGCTGAGATTTAAGATCCGTAAAACAGTTTGTTCTCTGTCGAAACTTCTCCGACCAGCTCCGTGCGACCGAGTTCCCTCTCCGACTACTTCCTGTTACCGTCTTCTTCTTCTTTGGTGTTTAACGGCGTTTAACTTCCTGCATGTAGCGTACGTCAACGTCGCCGCCATATTGAATGTGGCAGCTCCGCCCCGTGAACTAATGTCAATGAAATGAACTTTATAAAGCTCCTTGTACAAAGTGCTGTAAGTTAATGTCTCATTTACACACTCAAACACTTACGGATATATTCAGGAAGTATATATGGTTCATGTTTATAGTAGTATCCTACTGCAACTTTACCTTTTTTTACCATTATATTTTATCATATTCTATAATGTTCTGTCATGGAGTTTATCACTTCACTGCTGAAAGAAAAATCAGCTCACTGCCAGTTGCAGTTTCTTATCTTGATCAGCAGATTTTGTTCTTTTGTTGTAGCCATGATCGTTATTATTAGTACTTAGAACATCAAAAAACCACTGTATTTATAAAAACTACCTCGGTGCTTTTTATTCCCACAGAATAACTTGTATACAAATTGACTTGTATTAGTTCACGGGGCAGAGCTGCCTCCTCCAATATGGCAGCGACACCAACGTATCGCAGCAGCGGGCCATGTATATGCCTATGGTATGTCAAGAAAAGCTGAGATCCATCTGCTCCTGTCTAAGAGATATCAGTATGCACACACACACACACACACCACATACACTCCTGCCAGACACCAGACTTCATACATAGTCCTGAACTGATTCTGCAACATGTTGAAGCTTGGCCTTTTGCATAATGTTTGCCATCAATTCATTTAAAAGAGAAGATATTATAATCATTGTTAAAATAATTAAAGTGAGGAGTGAGAAAGGGAGTGGTGCAGTGTGCCTGTGTAAATCAAGGAACTGCACTTAAAGTTTGTCACTCTGTCTCTAATGATCAGAGTGAGAGTTAAATACTGGCGTTGCAAAGCAAAACAATGTATGTGCAATTATGTTTGAAATCAATGTATGAGAAGTTGGCAATGTAATGAAGGGAATGTTGAAGCATTGAAATAAAGCAAAGAAGGGCAAAGGTGGTTGTTAAGGAAAAGAAGGAAGTAGCAGAGTCTGTGGTTAGGGGATGTACTCACTTGCACTGATCACACTATGAGTGACCTGGCGAACTGGAGCATGTTCAACTGTTGAACTTGAGAGATGCTCAAAAATTGTCCAAATACGGGCACGAGACCAACTAATATCTGAAGTAAGAGGGTGTAAGACGAGAGGAGCACAGACTAGAATCTGTTCTTCCACCTGCTCCAGCCCTGAGACAACACCTGAGACGGATTACGTGAACAGTCTGGACATCACAAAAAGGATTTCAAGAAATCTTCAGCAGCAACAAACCAAGGGAATAAGATCATAAATCGGATTAACCATTTTTCCAACAAGCTGCGGATTATAATTTGGATTATAATTTGCACTGGAATACTTTTGTTCACTCTGCTGGGAGAGAGTCTCAACTTCGAGGGATTTTCGAGACCTTCGGCCAGGGTTGGTGATTTACCTCAAGTTTGGGAGCTTTCAGCAGGAAGGGAGAGGCAAGCCATGTATCGACCAAACCCTCTTCGTCTCGGATCAAATCAAGTAATTTAACCAACCTCAGCTCTTAATTTGATCTAGTATTACCAGGTTTAGATTTTAGAAATATTTTTGGATAATGATTGTAGTTGAAATGAGTATTGAGCTGTATGTTTTGCCCTTGCTAAAGTCTATGCAATAAAACCAACATAATATAGTTAAAGTAGTGGACATTGATTTCATAGCTCTTTGATGGAAGTAAAAGTCAGGCAATAAGTGTGCATAATATCTTAAAGGCCCTTATAGGTTACTCTAGCCAACCAAATTGAAACAGTCCCTTAGGATTTACCAAAAGCCCTTAAAATCCAACCGAGCATCATACCAAGTGCACAGATCATTTAGAGGAGAGCTGCCGTTAACGGGCGTGGCTGGTGGCTGTATCTGACTCAAGGGCTTCATATCAGGTGCCAAACCAGAGGAAGCAGGGTAGATGTTCAGATTCAGGCGGTTAGAAGCTAGGCGAGTCTCCTTATTACCTGCTAAAAATCCCTATTTAAATTCCCACTGTCGAGCAACCTTTTTGTAGGTTTAGGGATCTAATCCTTTATAACGGAGAGCTGGTGGAGTACCTCCTGGACAGGGGTAAAACTCGGGATCTAACAGGTAGTATCACTCCCTCCTGCTGGTTCCATCCATCTACTGCTTTACCTTTTAAACAGTCTGCTCATCATTGTTCCTGTTAGCAAGAGATGCAAACTAACTTTAGCATTTCTTCTGATTTTGAACAACTTTATTTGAACTGTTCCAAAGATACACTTTCATCTTCTTCTTCTTCCTCCTCCTCTCAATTATTCAATTAAATAGAAACAACAGAGGAAGATACAAAACGTAGAATATGTTGAGAAGGATATACAATCTATGGAAAAACAGATTAGAAAATAATCCATTTTAATTAAATTTAAGGTTAAAGTGAATTCAAGTTTATTCAAATAGGGGTGATATAATTACTGCAACAATTTGAGATTTTCAGGTTATGATTACAGTCAGTCATTATCAGTTTCACAGAATAAGGATATTACACAACTATAATTATCAGTGACTATTAAAAAATGTCCTGAGAGACATGAAACTCCTATCTTGACAGCAAAATCACAATAAACTCAAAATTCTCTCAGTGGAAACAGACTTGAAATATCAAGTTTGGTAAGAATGAGGAACACAGACATCAGTTAGTCTCAGACTTCCTCCCTCTGCAACAGGAGACGGAGCTACATCATGATAATAAAACACAGCTAAACAATAAAAAATATAGAAAAAATGACTGTTAACCCTGGAGGTTATCAATACTACAGTATTTGATAATCTGGTACATATAACACCGGGTTTCTGTACCCATCCCTACACCTAACATCGTATGAGATAAAAGAGGAACGTCTTCTGTTATCTGTATCACAGTTTTAACTGATCAGTGTTGCCCTCAGTACTTCAGTCGTGCTGGAAGAAACTGGACCAACAAACATCTCTGTAACTTCATGCATTTTGGCTGCTCTCATCAACACACTTGTGTATTTTGATAGTATAAAGTCGAGTGAAACTTTTGTTACAAACGCTGCAGCTGTAGTGTTTCTCCCGTGTGTGTATAATCGAGTGTCGTCTCAGAGTTCCAGGTCTGGCAAATTTTTCACCACAAAGTGAACAACTGTATGGTTTCTCCCCGGTGTGACTACTCATATGCGCTCTGACTGATCCCCTTTCTGCAAATTTTTGACCACAAACTGAACAACTGAATGGTTTCTCTCCACTGTGGCTTTTCATGTGTGCGCTTAGATTCCTTCTGAAACGGAAAGTTGCTTTACAAACGGAGCAGGTGTGAGGTTTTTCTCCGCCATGAACTTTTAAGTGTGATGCCAAACTTGAACGTTGTTTGAATCTTGCACCACAGAGAGAACAACTGAACGGTTTCTCCCCCGTGTGGACAATCAAGTGACGATTCCGATGCGAACTTTGTGAAAATGTTTTACCACAAACCGAGCAACTGAACCGTTTCTCCCTCTTGTGGGTTCTCATGTGTTTCACAACATCAGATCTGCTTGGAAACGTTTCTTTACAGACTGTGCAACTGGAACCTCGTTCCTCTGACTGGACCTCAGGTGTCCTGGTCTCCCAGTCACTGCTGTCATCAGTCTCAGGTTCAGGTTCAGAGGCGTTGTCATTAATCTCGGGCTCAGAGAAGCGTGACACCTCATCATCAGTAACAGGTTTTAAATATCTATCTGGATCTGAGTTCTTGTCTAGTTCTGGTCCTCCACAGTCCTCTCCATCAGCTTCTGTCTCCATCTGTTCAGTCTGTCTCTGATGAAGCTGTGAGGACTGAGGTTCCTCTTCATCATCTTCCTCACTCCTCACAGTGACAGAAGTGAAGGTGAACTTGATATCAGCCTCCTCCAGCCCTGGAAGCTGCTCTCCCTCCTGACGGGTCCAGAGTTCCTCCTGTTCCTCTTTAATGTGTGGGGGTTCTGGTTCCTCCTGGTCCAGACTGGAGCTCCTCTCCTGCTGCTCAGGAGGATCCTCTTCTTTACACTCCAACAGCTGCTGGACGTCTGTGGAGAAGAAAGATTTCCTGTTAACATTTCAACCACCAGCACTGCTACTTTTTAAAATTTGTGGATACATTATGCATTTTGATACTTTCCTCTCACTGAACTGTGATGGGAAAATTCCTTTTCATTATGGGTTGATGAATTTTGAACTATTTTGTTGAATATGATTTCTTAAAAACATTTATCTAACTTGCTTCATGTGACTGATATCTTATGCAAATGTATGAACACCTAACCTCTGCCCTATATGATTGTAATAGAGTCACGAACCAGCCAAAACTCAGATAGAAAGTCGCCTTCTTGTCTCATGTTTTATGTCTGATAATTTTATGCTTCGCACAGAGTCCCAGGTCATGCGTCATGAAGTTTTAACTTTATGTCTTGTGTGGATGAGAAGCCTGTCTGATTGGGATAGCCGTATGTACGTATGTGTGTAGCTTAATCACTGCTGGCACAGAGAGTGCTTGTCTCTTCCCCTGACCTTGTTGATATCTGTGTATAAAATTGTGAACACTCCTTTACTCTGGGCTCATTCACTCAGCTCATGAATTTGACTGTGTGGTGAGTCCATCTGCAGATGGTTGGATTAAACTTACCGAAAAGACAGATCTGACTTCACTCTTTTATTGACAGAAATTTCCACCACAGAACCAACACAAAATGTCACTTTACCTTCAGACTACTTTAACATCTATGTTCTGTATGAATACTGTTTGTATTACATGTTATCACCACTGTACACCTGCCAAATTAAAAAAGAACCTTTATAAAATTGTAACTACAGTCTAACAGTGAGAAAATGAGGCTACAGTAGCTGGGCTGACATTAGCCACGTTAGCTAAGGCTAGCTCTTTCATTAGATTTGAGTTGAATATAGGCAGAAATCTAGACTGATTACTTTGCTTTCATATCGCCACAGTCCCGCGTGTCCTTATCGTCTATATGACGACATCCCAACATAACATACAACAGAATGTATAGATTCTTTACTAACGGTGTTAAGTTAGCGCTGTCAATGAATTAACACATTCAGGGCAGTATGTGTAAAACCAGCCCAGCAGGATTATATTTGCATATTCACCACCCACCCAACAGTCTCACATACCGTTCTCTGCTGGTAAAGTGAGAATAACAAGTAAACAGAACCGACCTGTTCTGTGTAACTGGACCTGAGGCTCGGTAACAGCGTCCAGTAGTTTCCGGTGTCGACACAGTTCCTCCTCGTACTCTGCTATCGTTCTTTCAAACAGCTCAAATATCTCTTCAGCAGCCGCAGTTAGTCGCTGCTTCACAACAACTCTCAGCGTTTGGACTTTAGACATTTTCACTGACTCACACGAACTTTCCCTCCAGAAACACTCCGTTAAAAACTGTCTGCTCACTCTGATGTGCGCTGTGTTTACAGTCCGCTCGCCCGTGTTCCGTCTCCGTCTATGTCCTGGAGCAGCAAGCCACGCTAAATTCCTTTCGGATTGTTGAGTAACCGGAAATGAGTCCGGGGGGAAACAGACAAAGTTCCAACATTTCATCCATTTGTAACAGTTTCCGGTGTTTCGAGTGATATGTGACATAAGTGATAAAACAACGGACGTTATATCACATCCGAACACAGCATGTTTATTTGTATTAAAGCGGCTCAGCGGCGTTTTGAAGCAAAACAACTCCTGTGTATGAAAGTTCCCGGATCTTTTGTGTCCGGCCCTTAGAGCGTGCGCACTGGCCACTTCCGCCGACCGAGCCGACTAACTTCCGGTTGAGCGCCAGGCTGACTTGAATGTGGATAAAACAATTTAATCTTTAATCATAATCTGGTTGCAACAGTTTGAGATTTTCAGGTTATGATTACAGTCTCAGAAAATATCAGTTTCACAGAATCAGGATATTACACAATCATAATTAACAATGATTTAAAAAATTAAATCTTTTGTTGTGTTTTTTGATTGAACAAACATTTTATTATAATTTCACAAAATATCCTGACAGACATGAAACTTGATATGAATGCTAAAAACTCTTTTAATTTCATTATGGTTCAATACCATTGATGTACAAACATACATGGTGTGATAATCTTCAACTTTAAAGGTGCAGTATGTAAGAACTGGCCAGCTGTTGAAGCTGCTGAACACTCAAAACAAACGTGTCACCATAGACACAGCTAGCTGCTGCTAACTGTGGCTGTCGTTAGCTAAATCACTTGGTGAGTTGCATGTGGTGGTCCGGACTGGGAGCTCATAGCAACAGAATCATGTTGGTGTTTATGCCGTCAGCACTGGACCTTTGGACCAGCATGTATCAAGGCTAGCTATTAGCATGCTAACTTTAGTAGATATCTCTGCAACATGACAGCCTACATAGACATCATAATGTATTCACATTCTGCTGATAATCTTAATTCACTTATAAATGAAAAACTGAATTAAATGAATCACAGGGCCAGAGAGGGGTATTCATATGATGTTCTCAGTACTTTTATTATTGTCACTCCTTATGCATTTGGTTCTATGTTCACATCGGCTTCTTTAATTACAATATGAAGACGGTTGGTTTGATACAGGACATAATCGACGTATTTGAATATGTAAATCCGTTGGTTTACGTAGCATGCGTCGACGTAGATTCACAACAGTGGCTGGATTCACATTGATCCTGGCGGTGTGTGTTAACATTCAAATCTTAACAGCAGAATCACAAAAAACTCAAACATATCTCTGTGGAAACAGACTTAAAATATCAAGTTTAATAAGAATGAAAACAACAACATGCATCAACGTGATAATAAAACACAGCTAAACAATACAAAGTATAGATAAAAAAAAAATGTTTAACTTTGGAGGTTATCAATACTACAGTATTTAATAAACTGGTACATGAAACACAGAATATAACACCGAAATTTCTATGATATAAAAGAAGGAGCACGTCCTCTTTTGTCATCTGTATCACAGTTTTAACTGATCAGTGTTGCCCTCAGTCCTTCAGTCATGCTGGAAAAACTGGACCAACAAGCATCTGTCACTTGATGCATTTTGGCTGCAGTCACCTGTAGTGGAAATTCTCCTTTGTGAGATTGAGATTTGCTAAGTCTCCGAAGAACTTCAGACTTCAGCATATGAATCAGATCTCTTTAATAACACGCAGCGTGGAGAGAAGTCAAAAGCGTTCTCTCCCAAACTCTAAAATGTTAACACTTAAGTACAGAACAGGTAGGAAGTTACCTTCATTTACAACAGTCATAAAACAGGTTTCTTTACATAAGAATGATGCTTTGATGTTTGGGTGTTTCCTGTCCTTCCCAGGACAGTGTCTCTTCGATGCAACAGATGGGACAGCAATTGTCCCCCACATGTGGCTCTCTGACACCTCAAGCAACATGACAGTCTCCCCTCCTCCTCTCACATCCTGCTCCTGTCTTTACAGCACATTGATCACAGACCATTTCTTAAACACCACCACACTTGTGTATTTTTATAGTATAACGGCGAGTGAAACTTTTGTTACAAACTCTGCAGCTGTATCATTCCTCCTATGCATGGGTAGTCAAGTGTTGTTTCAGAGTTCCATTTCGTGCAAATTTCTTACCACAAACTGAACAACTGAATGGTTTCTCTTCACTGTGGACGCGCATGTGTGCATTCAGATTGCTTCTGGAACTGAAACTTGATTTACAAATTGAGCATGTGTTCGGCTTTCCTCCTGCATGAAGTTTTAAATGTACATTCAAAGATGACTTTTGTTTGAATTTCTTACCACAGTCAGAACAACTGAATGGTGTCTCCCCCGTGTGGACAAGCAAGTGTGAAGTCAGATGTGAACTCTGTGAAAATGTTTTACTGCAAACTGAGCACCTGAATGTTTTCTCCTTCTTGTGGGTTCTCATGTGCTTCACAACATCAGATCTGCTTGGAAAAGTTTTTTTGCAAACTGAGCAGCTGGAACCTTGTTGCTCTGAATAAACCTGAGGGTTCCTGGTCTCCCAATCACTGCTGTGATCAGTGTCAGATTCAGAGGCGTTGTCTTCAGTCTCAGGTTCAGGGGCCTTGTCAGCAGTCTTGGGTTCAGAGCAGTGTGACGTCCCATCAACAGTCACTGGTTGTAAATGACTAACTGAATTAATGGTCCTGGCTGGTTCTGGTCCTCCACAGTCCTCTCCATCAGCTTCTGTCTCCATCTGTACAGTTTGAAGCTGTGAGGTCTGAGGTTTCTCTTCATCTTCTTCACTATTTACAGTGTCAAGACTGAATGTGAAGGAGTGCGACGTCTTGTCATCAGCTGGTTGTGAATGAGTATCTGGATCTGAGTCCTTGACTGGTTCTGGTTCTGGTCCTCCACAGAACGCTCCTTCAGCTTCTGTTTTAAAATGCTCTACATCTCTGAACTCTTCAGTTTTGATTTGGTGAAGCTGTGAGGACTGAGGTTTCTCTTCATCATCTTCTTCACTCTTCACAGAGACAGGACTGAGTGTGAACTTGATATCAGCCTCCTCCAGCCCTGGCAGCTGCTCTCCCTTCTGACGGGTCCAGAGTTCCTCCTGTTCCTCTTTAATGTGTGGCAGCTCTGGTGGTTCCTGCTGGTCCAGACTGGAGCTCCTCTCCTGCTGCTCAGGAGGATCCTCTTCTTTACACTCCAACAGCTGCTGGATGTCTGTGGAGAAGAAAGATTTCCTGTTAACATTTCAACCTCCAGCACCGCTACTTTCCAAAATGTGTGATATTTTGCAATTTGGTGTGCCATCCTTAGATTTTCAATGGCCCCATCTGGCCACCACTAACAAAAGGTTCTAGGGGCACCACATGCTAACACTTAAAGACACAGAGTAAGATCCCCCCTCGAGAGATCAAGTTTGCTGACTGCTATCTTAAGTAGTTTTAGCAACCTCAGAAAAGACCGCTCAACAACAATACACTGCAGTTTACGCCTCCACCAAGAAACCGCTATCAAAAAGCCACAAATAATGCTCAGAACAGCACCAAACTTCAGCAACAGTACAAATAGAGTCTCAGCACATAGTTTGAGGCATCACACACCTGCTAGCTTTGCCGGATTTGTCGGAAGAGAGAACACAGCTCACCACTCTCCTGCAGCAGCTTGCTCGCTGTGGGAAAGCCCTGACAAGTCGATTACCGAGTGCAGTTAGAAATGCTCAATTCTGTTATTTATTTACATGAGTTGTGTTCTCTTTCCAATAGAAATCCAGCAAAGCTAGCAGACGTTTGATGCCTCAAACTATGTGCTGAGACTCTATTTGTACTGTTGCTGAAGTTTGGTGCTGTTCTGAGCATTATTTGTGGCTATGAGTGACCTTTTGATAGCGGTTCCTTGGTGGAGACATAGACTGCAGTGTATTGTTACCGTGCTGTCTTTTCTGAGGAAAATCTACATAAGCACACGGTCGAAAAACTTGATCTATGGGGGGAGGAGGGGTTTTACTCGGTGTCACAGTGTGTTAGACCATGGATTACACTAATGCCAGAATATCCCTTTAAGTAAACTATTCTGATTCCACATAGCACCGCCCTGGTCATCATTAAAATGGCTCCAACACACTTTTTACACTTTAGTCCCTTTATCACTGCTGTACGCCTGCACAATTACAAGCAGAGTCTTTGTAAAGTTACAGCTACATTTTAAATGTGAAAAATTAATAAAGAAGCAATAAAGTGTAAAGTGAGAAGAAGAAGTAAACAGAACCGACCTGTTCTGTGTAACTGGACCTGAGGCTTCAGAACAGCGTCCAGTAGTTTCCGGTGTCGACACAGTTCCTCCTCGTACTCTGCTATCGTTCTTTCAAACAGCTCAAATATCTCTTCAGCAGCCGCAGTTAGTCGCTGCTTCACAACAACTCTCAGCGTTTGGACTTTAGACATTTTCACTGACTCACACGAACTTTCCCTCCAGAAACACTCCGTTAAAAACTGTCTGCTCACTCTGATGTGCGCTGTGTTCACAGTCCGCTCGGCTCCGTCTACTTCCTGCAAGCTAGTTAACTTAGTTTCTCAACTTCTTCGGGCTCGTCGGACACCAGGAGATAATTCAGATGTTCGACATGTTCAGATAAACTGATCGACTCAGACTCTATTCGGACATTTGGACTCTTTGGCTCCGTGTAAAACAGTCAACTGCTCTGATGAGCTTTCTGTGGCCGTGTTCCGTCCCCGTCTATGTCCTGGAAGCAGCAAGCCACGCTAAATTCCTTTCGGATTCTTGGGTAATCGGAAATGAGTCCGAGAGGAAACAGCTAAAGTCCCTACGTAGTTGATCCACGTGTAACAGTTTCCGGTGGTTCGCTGTGATTGTATGTTATGTGACGCAAGTGATAAAACCAAGGACGTTATATCACATCTGGACTCAGCGTGTTCATTCATATGAAAGCAGCTCAGCGGCGTTTTGAAGCCCAAAGATTCCCGGGTATGAAATTGCCCGGATCTTCCGTGTTGTCCGGCTCTTTGAGCGTGCGCACTGGCCACTTCCGCTGACCGAGCCTGCTAACTTCCGGTTTAGCCCGGCTAACTTGAGTGGGGATAAAACAATTTAATCTTTAATCACAGTCTGGTTGCAACAGTATGAGACTTTCGGGTATGATTACAGTCTCGGAAAATATCAGTTTCACAGAATCAGGATATTACACAACTTTAATTAGAATACTTTATTAATCCCAGGGGGAAGAATGTTTTTGTTACAGATTCTCCCTGCAAAGTAGAGATAGAAATACAGTATGAATGGAAACAAGAGATAAAGATAAATATATAAATGAAATATTAAAGTAGACAATAAAATAAAATAAAATAAAGCAGACACTGGAAATATATACATATACACAACAATATATAGTGAAATAATATAAACAATATACAGTGAAATAGTTGTAGCATTAATTTGTAGATTTGTTTTTTGTTGTTTTGAGTAATATAAATAGCCATTTGAGTCGATCATCAGAGGGAGGAGTTGTACAGTTTGATGGTCACAGGTAAGAATGACTTCCTGTGGCGCTCAGTGGTGCATTTAGGAGCGATCAGTCTCTGGCTGAAGGTGCTGCTCTGTTTGACCAGAGTGTTGTGGAGAAGGTGAGAGCCGTACTGCAGTATCACCCACAACTTTAACAGCATCCTCCTGTCTGACACTGCTGACAACATCACTGGCCTTCCTGATCAGCTTGTTCAGTTGTGGCTACCACAGACTCATAAAACATCCTCAGCATAGTCCAGCAGATGTTAATGGACTGGAGCCTCCTCAGAAAATAGAGGCAGCTCTGTCCCTTCTTGTAGAGGCCTTCAGTGTTCTTAGTCCAGTCCAGTTTATTGTCGATGAACATCCGCAGATATTTGTAGTTTTCGACGATGTCCACGTTATGCCCCAGGATGGAAACTGGGGTCACTGGTGTCCTGGTTCTCATCAGATCCACCACCAGCTCCTTAGTCTTTGTTGTGTTGAGCTGCAGGTGGTTCAGCTCACACCGTGTGATAAAGTTGTCGACCACAGCCCTGTATTCAGCCTCCTCCTTGCTGATACATCCAACAACAGTAGAGTCATCAGGAAACTTCTGAGGCTGGCAAGACTCTGTCTGGTAGCTGAAGTCTGTGGTGTAAAGGGTGAAGGGGAGAGGAGAGAGGACAGTCCCTTGTGGGGCCCCAGTGTTGCTGACCACTGCATCTGACACACAGTGCCGCAAGTGCACATACTGTGGTCAGCCAGTGAGGTAATCCACAATCCAATACACAAAGGGGAGGATCCACCAGCATCGCCATCAGCTTGTCACCCAGTAGAGCAGGCCCGATGGTGTTGAAAGCACTGGAGAAGTCAAAGAACATCACCCTCACAGTGCTCCCCGGCTTGTCCAGGTGGGTATAGACACGGTTCAGCAGGTAGATGATGGAATCCTCAGCTCCACTCCGGAGCTGGTAGGCAAACTCGAGGGGATCCAGGTGTGGCCTGACTATAGGTCTGAGCTGATCCAGGACGAGTCTCTCCAGGGTCTTCATGACATGTGACCTCAGTGCCACCGGTCGGTAGTCTGAGAAACCACTGGGCTGCGGCTTCTTTGGCACTGGAACGAGGCAGGACGTCTTCCATATCACAAGGACCCTCTGGAGGCTCAGACTCAATTCATTTTTATTAGACTTAACTATAAATATCAGTGACAATGACTCTTAAAAAATGAGAACACGGTTACTTTTGTTTTTGGCTGAATCAACACTTTATTATAATTTCACAAATTATCCTGCCGGACATGAAACTAGATATGAACTTTAAAAAATCTTTTAATTTCATTAAAATTCAAAAACACTGATGAACAAACATACATGGTGCAATAATAATCAACTTAAAAGGTTCAGTATGTATGAACTGGCCAGCATGTCACCATAACAACAGCTGCTACTAGCAGTAGCCGCTGTTAGCTAGATAGCTTGGTAAGTTGTGCATGCGGTGGTCCAGACTGGGAGCTCGTAGCAACAGAATCTTGTTGGTGTTTACGCTGTCAGCAGTGGAGCTTTGGACCAGGACGGATAAAGGATACCTGTTAGCACGTTACCTTTAGTAGATATCTCTGCAACTTAACAGCCTACATAGACATCATGATGTAAACACTTGTATGTATTCACATTCTGTTGACAATCTTAATTAATTTGTTCATGTTTTCAAGTGGAATTATTGCATATTGAACTTTTTATTCCACGATATATTGCTGCAGACACAACACTGTGTACACAGGGAAGAGCTCGCCAATGGGCGGCTGGATGTACATTGGACCTGGCGGTGCGCGTTAACAGTCAAATCTAAACAGCAAAATCACAATAACCTCAAAAATGTCTCTGTGGAAACAGACTTAAAATATCACACCGGGTTTCTGTACCCATCCCTATACCCAACTTCCTATGAGATAAAAGAAGTACGTCCTCTTTTATCTTCTGTATCACAGTTTTAACTGATCAGTGTTGCCCTCAGTACTTCAGTCATGCTAGAAGAAACTGGACCAACAAACATCTCTGTAACTTCAGGCATTTTGGCTTTTCTCACCAACACAATTGTGTGTTTTGATAGTATAACGGCGAGTGAAACTTTTCTTACAAATGCTGCAGCTGTATCGTTTTTCTGCTGTGTGACTATTCATGTGTGCTCTGACGTGTCCCTTTTCTGCAAATTTTTTACCACAAACTGAACAACTGAATGGTTTCTCTTCTCCGTGGGTGCTCATGTGTATTCTCAGATGCCTTCTGAAACTGAAACTTGACTGACAAATTGAGCATGTGTATGGTTTCCCTCGTGCATGAAGTTGTAAGTGTACATTCAAAGACGACTTTTGTGTGAATTTCGAACCACACAAAGAACAACTGAATGGTTTCTCCCCTGTGTGGACAAGCAAGTGTCGAGCCAGATGTCCCCTTTGTGAAAATGTTTTACTGCAAACTGAGCACCTTGATAGTTTCTCTCTCTTGTGGGTTCTCATGTGCTTGATAACATCAGATCTGCTTGGAAAAGTTCTTTTGCAAATTAAGCAGCTGGAGCCTTGTTGCTCTGAATGGACCTGAGGTTTCCTGCTCTCCCAATCACTGCTATCATCAGTCTCACATTCAGAGGTGTTGTCATCAATCTCAGGTTCAGAGCAGTGTGACGTCTCATCATCAGTAACTGGTTGTAGATGACTAACTGAATTGAAAGTCCGGTCTGGTTCTGGTCCTCCACAGTCCTCTCCATCAGCTTCTGTCTCCATCTGTTCAGTCTGTCTCTGATGAAGCTGTGAGGACTGAGGTTCCTCTTCATCATCTTCTTCACTCCCCACAGGGACAGGAGTGAATGTGAACTTGATATCAGCCTCCTCCAGCCCTGGAAGCTGCTCTCCCTCCTGGTTTATCCAGAGTTCCTCCTGTTCCTCTTTAATGTGTGGCAGTGCTGGTGGTTCCTCCTGGTTCAGACTGGAGCTCCTCTCCTGCTGCTCAGGAGGATCCTCTTCTTCACTCTCCAGCAGCTCCTGGACGTCTGTGAAGAAGAAAGATTTCCTGTTAACATTTCAACCACCAGCACTGCTACTTTCTAAAATGCGTGGAGACATTTTGCACGGTGTGTGTGACACGTTAGAAATTAGAGCCGGTCAATACAGCTGGAAAAATAGATCAAACTAAAATCTTTCATCTCAGTCATTTTTTATAATTTTGAATGATGCAACAACATACGGCCAGCTGCAGAGGAAAGAACAGGAGTTTCCAGAGAAAAGATACCCGCGTCAGCAGAGGTGAGGAAGAGTCGGGTTGGATGAGACCATGAGGCCACAAGAGGACGCTCACAGTTTTTTGGTTAAGCACAGCTTTAACTCAGAGGTAGAGCCCGCACCTTGTTATTTGAAGGTCACTGGTTCGATTCCCCTGGTCTGCATGTCAAAGCGTTCTTTGGCAAGATACTGAACCCCAAACTGCTCCTGATGTGCTGGTGGGGACCTTGCATGGCAGCCACCGCCATCAGTGTATGAATGTATGAATGAATTACCAGCCCCATTCACACTGTTTGGATGCAGGGATCCTCCGCCAACTCTCCAAAGCAACCAAACAATTATTATGTCACTTATGCCCTTATGTCATTTAGACCACAAAATGTAACTTTGTCACTTTACAGGATGTTTGGTGGGTCAGGATCTCAATCATTATAACAGCATCCATGTGATTATAAACCATCAGCAGGTTTAGATTAACAGAAGGACACATCATCATCATGAGGTGTCCCGTCACGCCTCTTCAGGAGCCGCAGCACCGGCTTTCTGTGTGAATTACAAGCTGGTTTGTCTTTAAGATGGAGATGCTCTGTGTGAATGACCAACGGCGGAGAACTGGTGAACTGCCGCTGCAGAGAAAATACACCTTCTCTGTGTGAATGGGGCTACTGTGAGTCACTTTGGACAAAAGTGTATGATAAAAGTGATGGATGTACATATCAATACCAATTCCCTTCATACATAACAGGATTTTCTTCAGACAAGAAAAATGACTCATCAAAACCAGATTCCACTGGATTAAAAAAGCTTCACAACATTATCATATAAATTCTACATTTCTACAGTATGAATCACAGTTCAGGATGAAGGATGTTTTACACTCTTCACACTTCAGTCCCTTTATCACCACTGTACACCTGCCCAACTAAAAAAGAGCCTTTTTAAAGTTGTAACTAAAGTTTTACTTTAAAGAAATAAGGCCTGACCTTAAAACAGCTGTTTTTTGAATGGAGTTTGGTTTACCAGCGTGTCCACTGGACAGACCTCCAGGAGCAGAGGCTGTGTTAATGCAAATAACACACATGCATTATCTGTAATACTACCATAGTATTATACATGTTTTTATGTATATTCCACTATTGATGTCTTGACATTATCTATTAAATCTCATTTTCACTTCTTTTCTTTTCATACAAGTTGTCTGAACAGTGTTGGTGGATCAGAGAGCTCCAGCTTCACTGTGTCTGTTGTGAATGTGACAATAAAGAAGTAATAAAGTGTAAAGTGAGAAGAAGAAGTAAACAGAACCGACCTGTTCTGTGTAACTGGACCTGAGGCTCGGTAACAGCGTCCAGTAGTTTCCGGTGTCGACACAGTTCCTCCTCGTACTCTGCTATCGTTCTTTCAAACAGCTCAAATATCTCTTCAGCAGCCGCAGTTAGTCGCTGCTTCACAACAACTCTCAGCGTTTGGACTTTAGACATTTTCACTGACTCACACGAACTTTCCCTCCAGAAACACTCCGTTAAAAACTGTCTGCTCACTCTGATGTGTTCACAGTCCGCTCGGCTCCGTCTACTTCCTGCAAGCTAGTTAACTTAGTTTCTCAACTTCTTCGGGCTCGTCGGACACCAGGAGATAATTCAGATGTTTGACACGTTCAAATAAAGTGAACGACACAGAGTCAGTTCGGACATTTGGACTCTTTGGTTCCGTGTAAAACAGTCAACTGCTCTGACGAACTTTTTGTGGCCGTGTTCCTTTAGGACTCTTTGTGCTAAAGGCAGCAAGCCACGCTAACTTAACTTTTCACCCCTGTGTAACAGGAAATGAGTCCGAGGGGAAACATGTAAAGTTCCAACGCAGTTGATCCTTACGTAACAGCTTCCGGTGGTTCATTAGTTAGCTATATTAGCTCTGTGGAACAGCAACAGACAAATCAGATGTTAAAATGAACAAATACAGAACAGCTCATAAACTAAAAACCATCACAACAATCAGCAGAAATGTTCATTACAAAGTGGTAAATCGGCTTCCTGTTGCTGCATGTAGTTCAGTAAGATTCTGCCGCCATCCAGTGAACAACAGCACAACATCATCAAACCTTCTGAAACTCCCTCCTGCATCAAAAGTCTCTCTCCTGCCACTTTCATTCTTCAGCCTCTCCTCGAGAAGAACCTGCATCAGCTGAGTGCTTTGACAGTTACTGATATCCTGGTCTGGCTGTAACAGAGCGAGATTTTCAAGGTATGATTACAGTTTCAGAAAATATCAGTGTCACAGAATCACGATGTTACACAATTTTAATTATAATTGTCAGTTACAATGACTTTTTGTCAGGGACTGAGCTAGCAGGCACAAGAAGGCACCGTGTAATTTTCAAAAAATGAGTTTTATTAACAAAAAATGGAAATAATCAATTAACAAAATATTCAATACAGTTCAGGGCCTCTAAAATATGTTAGCTAAACAGTACTTAACCTAAAGCAAATACACCCTAACTCAGGACAGACTAAAGGCAACCACCATCAGGCCATTTTAGACACACGGGGGGAACAGACAAAGACGTAACCATTTAAACAAAACAACAACAAAAAAACCCCCCAAAAATCTCAACTAATATTTAGTCTACCTGATCTTTAAGAAAAATAATAATCATTAATATAATAATAATAATAATAATCACTGAAATACTATCCAACAATCAGAGCATGAAGCAGGGCCTTTCCCCGTGATGCAGGAGGCCCATGGTACAGTCCACTTTACAGCCAACAGTTCAACACCAGCTGATGCACATTAGCCTCCTTTTACTGGCCAGCCAGGAACGTGTTACTCAAAGAATATCACGTTAACTTCCCAGACAATTGATGAAATTATTGAAACAAATGTCAAAAAATGGCAAGAAAAGTTACCTAAATGTGTGCACTACAAAAGGAAACCATTCTGTCAAAACTACTAATAAAAAGTGTTATATGAAACTTAAAGTTGTGTCCAGTTATTTCTTTGTTCATGAGTATTATGTAAAGAAACCTGACAAAAGTAAATAGAATATTTGAGTTGCCACCCTTAGTGTGTTATTTAGTGTGGGGTGACTACTGCAGCCATCACACTTTAAAAAAATGTTTTGGTTTTTTTGGTTGAACACTTTATTATGATTTCACAAAATGTCCCAACAGACATGAAACTTGATAAGAACTTGAAATATTCTTTTAACTACATTGGAATTCAAAAACATTGATGAAAAAACATACATGGTGCAATAAAAGTCAACTTTAATAGTACATTTTGATAGTATAACAGCGAGTGAATCTTTTGTTATAAACGCTGAAGGTGTATCTTTTCTCCTATGTGTGGGTAGTCAAGTGTCGTCTCAGAGTGTCGTGTCGTGAAAATTCTTTACCACAAACTGAACAACTGCATCTTTTCTCCCCTGTGTGAGTCCTCATATGTTGTCTGACGTGTGCCTTTCCTGCAAAACATTTACCACAAACCGAACAACTGAAGGGTTTGTCGCCTGTGTGAGTCCTGATATGTGCTCTGAGGCTTCCCTTTGCTGTAAAACTTTTACCGCAAACTGAACAACTGAAGGGTTTCTCTCCACTGTGGCTTCGCATGTGTACCTTCAGATAGCTTCTGCGAGTGAAACTTGCTTTACAAACGGAGCAGGTGTGAGGTTTTTCTCCTCTATGAACTTGTAAGTGTGCTGCCAAACTTGAGCGTTGTGTGAATTTCGTACCACAGAGAGAACAACTGAACGGTTTCTCCCCTGTGTGAGTTCTCATGTGCCTCGCAACCTGAGATCTGCTTGAAAAGGTTTTTTTGCAAACTGAGCAGCTGGAACCTTGTTGCTCTGAATGGACCTGAGGTTTCCTGGTCTCCCAATCACTGCTGTGATCAGTCTCAGATTCAGAGGCCTTGTCAGCAATCTCAGGTTCAGAGCAGTGTGACGTCTCATCATCAGTTACTGGTTGTAAATGACTAACTGAATTGAAAGTCCGGTCTGGTTCTGGTCCTCCACAGTCCTCTCCATCAGTTTCTGTCTCCATCTGTTCAGTCTGTCTCTGATGAAGCTGTGAGGGCTGAGGTTCCTCTTCATCATCTTCTTCAATCTTCACAGTGACAGAAGTGAAGGTGAACTTGATATCAGCCTCCTCCAGCCCTGGAAGCTGTTCTCCCTCCTGACGGGTCCAGAGTTCCTCCTGTTCCTCTTTAATGTGTGGCAGCTCTGGTGGGTCCTGCTGGTCCAGACTGGAGCTCCTCTCCTGCTGCTCAGGAGGATCCTCTTCGTCACCGCTACTTTCTAAAATGTGTGGAGACATTTTGCACGACGTGTAACACGTTAGAAAGTAGATCCGGTCGATACAGCTAGAAAAAGAGATGAAACTAAAATCTTTCAGTCGTTACCAGATTTTTTTTGTATGATTTAATATTCTAGTCTTTCTATTTAATGGACCAGGACATGACTAAATACCAACCCTGCTCAGAGGCTTCCAACCTTTTATCCCCCTGAATCATCAATCTGCCGTACGGAGAGCTCGTCCCATGGAACGCTCCATTATCAAGGTATTTGACAGACTGTTTATGAGCCGCAGCGTATTCACTCTGTGTTTAAATCACCATTTGTGTAAAAGGCATTAAACTTCCCATTCTCATACTTGTTATATTGTTATCTTGTGATAGATGAAGTGTCTGTCGCTGGTACAGATCACGGCTGTTTAACCACTCAGGCCTGTTGAAAGACATGCAAACGAAAACAGACTACAAGCAGATCATGTTCTCTGCATTTAATGCTTGTGTGCTTTACCCCCTTTTATTAAGTAAGTGAGTAAAGGCAGATATAAGAAGAACAAGAAAAGTCTGGAAAATTATAGAAAATTGGTGTGATGCAGCTTTTTGCAGTATAATCTAAACATAGTAAGTCGTTGGTGATTAATGATAATTGGTAATAATTGATGTCAAAAAGGATAATCAAGCGTGAAGAACATGTTGAAACATATATTACTCTGCAACATTTGATTGAACTACTGTGTTGTGTTAATATAAAGTCACACTTTAATTATTCAAAAAAAAGAGTCTTTAATATTTTGTAGAAAGAATAAGATCTGACCTTAAAAAAGCTGTTTTTTTTTAATGGAGTTTGGTTTACCAGTGTGTCCACTGGACAGACCTCCAGGAGCAGAGGCTGTGTTAATGTTAATAACACACTTACATTATATGTAATACTATTACTACAGTATTATACATGTTTTTATGTATATTCCACTATTGATGTCTTGACATTATGTATTAAATCTCATTTTCACTTCTTTTCTTTTCATACAAGTTGTCTGAACAGTGTTGGTGGATCAGAGAGCTCCAGCTTCACTGTGTCTGTTGTGAATGTGACAATAAAGAAGTAATAAAGTGTAAAGTGAGAAGAAGAAGTAAACAGAACCGACCTGTTCTGTGTAACTGGACCTGAGGCTCGGTAACAGCGTCCAGTAGTTTCCGGTGTCGACACAGTTCCTCCTCGTACTCTGCTATCGTTCTTTCAAACAGCTCAAATATCTCTTCAGCAGCCGCAGTTAGTCGCTGCTTCACAACAACTCTCAGCGTTTGGACTTTAGACATTTTCACTGACTCACACGAACTTTCCCTCCAGAAACACTCCGTTAAAAACTGTCTGCTCACTCTGATGTGTTTACAGTCCGCTCGGCTCCGTCTACTTCCTGCTCACAAGCTAACTTAGTTTCTCAACTTCTTCGGGCTCGTCGGACACCAGGAGATAATTCAGATGTTCGACATGTTCAGATAAACTGAAAGACACAGAGTCTGTTCGGACATCTGGACTCTTTGGTTCCGTGTAAAACAGTTTGTAAACAGTCAACTGCTCTGACGAACTTTTTGTGGCCGTGTTCCTTTAGGACTCTTTGTGCTAAAAGCAGCACGCTAACTTAACTTTTCACCCCTGTGTAACAGGAAATGAGTCCGGGGGGAAACATGTAAAGTTTCAACGCAGTTGATCCTTACGTAACAGCTTCCGGTGGTTCATTAGTTAGCTATATTAGCTCTGTGGAACAGCAACAGACAAATGTTGAAATGATTTAACAGAACCGCTCAGAAACTGAAAGCCATGTTCTGAGGAAGATAACCACATTAATTCTTCAGTCTCTCCTCGAGAAGAACCTGCATCAGCCGAGTGCTTTGACAGTTACTGATATCCTGGTCTGGCTGCAACAGAACGAGATTGTCAAGGTATGATTACAGTTTCAGAAAATATCAGTGTCACAGAATCACGATGTTACACAGTTTTAATTATAATTATCAGTTACAATGACTCTTAAAACATTTTTTTTAAACACTATGATAATTTCACAAAATGCCCTGACAGACATGAACCTTGAAATGAACTTGAAATATTCTATTAACTACGTTAGAATTCAAAAGCAATGATGAACAAACATACATGGAGCGATAATCGTCAACTTTAAAGGTGCAGTATGTGAACTGGCCAGATGTTGAAGCTGTTAAATACAGGGGTCAGTGTATCACCAGAGTTACAGCTAACTGCTGCAAACTCTAGCTGCTGTTGGGAAGTTAGAACTTGCAAAATGAGAGAAGTTATTAAATAATTGTAGTTAGAGAGGAATTATGAAGTAGTTGAAAATAGATAATACTCAAATATCTGAAAACTGTATTCTAGAGCAGAACTTGAGCAAATTGTACTTTGGTTTATTTTATCACTGGTTGGTTAAAATTTGGAGACAAAGATTTTCCATTTTTACTGCAAATGAACAGAAGTCCCAAATATCAGTTTTCAGTCTCTTCAGTCTTTTTCATTTCTAATAATGGATATCAGATCTGAAAAAGCCGCATTGGTCCACCCCTGAATATAACTGTGTTGTTTCTAGAGGATTAACAGTCATATCTAAACAAGAAAACTGACAATAAACTCAAAACTCTCTCAGTGGAAACAGTTTGAAAACGTCAAGTTTAGTAAGAATGACGAACACAGACATCAGTCAGTCAAAAGTTGGACCGACCAACATCTCTGTCACTTCATGTATTTTGACTTCTCTGACCAACACACTTGTGTATTTTAATAGTATAAAGTCGAGTGAAACTTTTGTTACAAGCGCTGCAGCTGTATCGTTTCTCCTGTGTGTGTGTAGCCATGTGTCGTCTCAGAGTTCCGTGTCGTGCAAATGTTCTACAACAAACTGAACAACTGTATATTTTCTCCCCTGTGTGACTATTCATATGAGCCATGACTGTTGACCTATCTCCAAAACTTTTACCGCAAACTGAACAACTAAAGGGTTTCTCTCCACTGTGGCTTCTCATGTGTACGTTCAAACCGTCTCTGCGAGTGAAACTTGCTTTACAAACGGAGCAGGTGTACGGTTTTTCTACTCCATGAACTTGTAAGTGTGCTGTCAAATTTGACCGTTGTCTGAATTTCATGCCACAGAGAGGACAACTGAACAGTTTCTCACTTGTGTGGATGATCATGTGTCGATTCTGATGTGATCTTTGTGAAAATCTTTTACCACAAACTGAGCAACTGAACGGTTTCTCCCCTGTGTGGATTCTCATGTGCGTCACAACATTAGATCTGCTTGAAAACGTTTTTTTACAAACTGAGCAGCTGAGTCGTGTTACAGTCTCTCGTTCGGGTTCAGAGAAGCGTGACGTCTCATTATCAGTAACAGGTTTTAAATATCCATCTGGATCTGAGGTCCTGTCTGGTTCTGGTCCTCCACAGTCCTCTCCATCAGCGTCTGTCTCCATCTGTTCAGTCTGTCTCTGATGAAGCTGTGAGGACTGAGGTTCCTCATCATCATCTTCTTCACTCTTCACAGGGACAGGACTGAATGTGACCTTGATATCAGCCTCCTCCAGCCCTGGAAGCTGCTCTCCCTCCTGACGGGTCCAGAGTTCCTCCTGTTCCTCTTTAATGTGTGGGGGTTCTGGTTCCTCCTGGTCCAGACTGGAGCTCCTCTCCTGCTGCTCAGGAGGATCCTCTTCTTCTCTCCCCAGCAGCTGCTGGACGTCTGTGAAGAAGAAAGATTTCCTGTTAACATTTCCACCACCAGCACTGCTACTTTCTTAAATGTGTGGAGACATTTTGCACGACGTGTAACACGTTATAAAAGAGGGTCAGTCGGGTGCACAGGTAGCTGAGTGCTCAGAGCATGTGCCACATACACAGAGGGCGCTGGTTCAAATCCCGGCTGGAGGACCTTTGCTGCATGGCACCCCCACCCCGTCTCCCACTTCCAATCTGTCCACCTGGACAGACCTCCAGGTCACATGGCTTTTGGACAGTACGTGGTCACTGCACGTATTTTTACGCTTCCAGTCAGTCGAGTTTTGGCAGAATTTGCAAAACAAAACTTCACACAGAAATCTGCTCGGCTCTGTACTGAGGGGTCAGTGTCGACTTCCTCGGTGTTTTCGCCGATGGACACAGAGCCGTGAGCCATGCTTACATTGTTTTGAAGGGGGGGCTCAGTGTGTGGAGGGGGCTTGTTGTGCCACCCAGTTTTGCTTCCCTCCCTGCAGTTTCCCTCAGACGTACGTTCCTCTTCCACAATTTAGCTTTTAAAAATAGATTCCACGACTCCGTGAACGCGGAAATCGCAGGGCCAGCAGTACTATGTCTGCTGTGAGTGTGACAACAAAGAAGTAATAAAGTGTAAAGTGGGAATAAGAAGTAATCAGAACCGACCTGTTCTGTGTAACTGGACCTGAGGCTGGAAAACAGCGTCCAGTAGTTTCCGGTGTCGACACAGTTCCTCCTCGTACTCTGCTATCGTTCTTTCAAACAGCTCAAATATCTCTTCAGCAGCCGCAGTTAGTCGCTGCTTCACAACAACTCTCAGCGTTTGGACTTTAGACATTTTCACTGACTCACACGAACTTTCCCTCCAGAAACACTCCGTTAAAAACTGTCTGCTCACTCTGATGTGCGCTGTGTTTACAGTCCGCTCGGCTCCGTCTATTTCCCGCAAGCGAGCTAACTTAGTTTCTTAACTTCTTCAGGCTCGTCGGACACCAGGAGATAATTCAGATGTTCGACATGTTCAGATAAACTGATCGACTCAGAATCTGTTCGGACATTTGGACTCCGTGTAAAACAGTCAACTGCTCTGACGAACTTTCTCCGTCTATATCCTGGAAACAGGAAGCCACGCTAACGTCCTTTCGGATTCTTCTTCTTCTGAACTTCCGGCAGGCTGAACGATATCCAGTGTCATGCTGCCCTCCACCGGTCATAACCAGAACTACTTAACTACATTTTCTCATATAATCCAGCAGAGTGCAACATTTTAATTCTGCCCTCCCAGATGAGTCTGATTTCTCCCCTAATGCAAAGTTAAAATGCTATAAACATCTGTCTATAAACATTGACAGTTCAGCTGAAAATACAGATAAAGACAGGATCCTTTATCCATCAGTAAAAATGTTCATGAATCCTTCAAACTGATTCAGGATCATTCTCACATTTCTACACTGACTATTTGTGGCCGTGTTCCTTTAGGACTCTTTGTTTTAAAAGCAGCAAGCCACGCTAACTTAGCTTTGCATCCTTGTGTGACAGGAAATGAGTCCAGGGGGAAACACGTAAAGGTCCAACACAGTTGATCCTTATGTAACAGCTTCCGGAGGTTTATTATTAAGCGTCATTAACTCTGTGGAACAGCAACAGATAATTCAGATGTTGAAATAATTTAACAGAACAGCTCAGAAACTAAAAACCATCACAACAATCAGCAGAAATGTTCATTATAAAGTGGAAAGTCGGCTTCCTGTTGCTGTATGTAGTTCAGTAAGACTCTGCTGCCGTCCAGTGAATACCAGCACAACATCATCAGACCTTCTGAAACTCCCTCCTGCATCAAAAGTCTCTCTCCTGCCTCCAGCTCATACAGAATGCATCACTCCTGTCCTGGCTTCTCCTCACTGCCTCTCTGTCTGGTTTGAATTGATCTTCAGGTTTTAGATAACTTCTTTAAGTAGCGATCAGAGATAATGCCTCCGGCTTCGACTATATGAAGTAGACGATGAATTGTAATTATCAGTTACAAAGTCTCTTGAAAAATGTCTGTTTTTGTTGATAAACACTTAGTTCAAAAAATGTCCTGACAGACATGAAACTAGATATGAACTACAAATATTCTTTTAACTACATTAGAATTTAACATTGATGAACAAACGTATGTGGTGGTGCGACAATCATCAACTTTAAAGGTGCAGTATGTGAGAACTGGCCAGATGTTGAAGCTGTTAAATACAGGGGTCAGTGTATCACCATAGTTACAGCTAACTGCTGCAAACTCTAGCTGCTGTTGTATGAAGTTGAAGTGCTGTATAAAGTAGAAGTGTTGTATCTTTACATTTCACACTCACAGCATCTACAATACAGTGATTCGACTTAAATGTGTACATTCAGTGAACTGGTGCAGAATAACACATATTTCAACCATCTATCACAATTTCATCACACTTGGTTATTATTTAACACAGCAATTATTGTCAATTGATAACTACTTATCTTTTAACTTTATTCTACTGACGCAGTGGTCCAGACTGGGAGCTCATACCAACAGAATCGAGTCGGTGTTAAGCCATCAGCACTGGAGCTTTGGACCAGGACCGATCAGGGCTAGCTGTTAGCATGCTAACTTTAGTAGATAACTAGTAGTAGTAGTAGTAGTAGATAACACTACATCCTACATAGATGTCATAATATAAACACTTGAATGTATTCACCTTCAGTTGACAGTCTTAAGTCATTATTGAATGTTCATATCTGGAAGTCTTGCCCCTTTAATTTCACAATATAACGCTGCAATTGATACTGTGTACACAAGGAAATGCTCGCAAATGGAGGCTATAAAAGAAAAAAATAGAGCAGTGAGACTGAAAAGAACACCATGAAACATGAGAATCAAGCAATTGCATGTAGTAAATGGGGGGGTTTGTTAAAACAAATAAACACTGAATTGAATTTATCACGAGGCCAGGGAGTGGTATCATTATTGATTTCTGAATATTACTATTATTAATACTCCTTACGTATGTGTTTCTGTATTCTCTTTGCTTCCTTTTCATTTCACTACAATTAGGGCTGATAAGTGATCAACTCCATCGACTTGTAAATACGTCGATTTGCGTAGCATGCGTCTACATGGAGGTTCTAAGCAGCGGCTGGATTCACACTGGATCCGACGACGCAGTGAAGCATTGCAGGTTAGTGTGGCACTGAGGGAATGTCACTCCATGGTCCGTGTGTGACATGTTGAGAACCCCCGCTAATCAGTTTGCTGAAAGACGAAGCTGTGCTATTGTTATGCTACTAGCATGCTGGTCCTGCTAGTGCTTGCTTGTCCTCATGGGTCCTCTTCGTCGTATCTGTTGATTGGAGATTATAGAATAAACTATTGAAATATAAATTACAAGTTTAAAATGTTGTTTTGGGTGAATTAGTTGAAATAATGATGAGTAATCAAAAATTAATAGTAAGATTTATCAAAAAAAAATAATCAATAGATCGATTAAAAAATAATAACTATGTGGAGCCCTGAATGTAATTGCTTTTAAAAACATATATTTAAAATATTCAATTCTTTTCCTGTCCTAAAATTATTCTCTTTTCTTCAAATTAATATGGGTAGACTGATTATCAGTTACAGTCAGATTGCCAAGAAAATAAACAAATTTAAAAAAGAGCGACTTTGGCTCTGACGCAACATCCTCACACATCGTCCCGATGTTGTTTCCAAAGGATTAACAGTCATATTAACAATAACAAGAAAATTAACAATAAACTATTTCAGTGGAAACAGACTTAAAACATCATGTTTAGTAAGAGTGAGAAACACAGACAGTCAATCTCAGTCAGAAATTGGACCAATAAACATCTCTGTCACTTCATGTATTTTGGCTGTTCTCACCAACACACTTGTGAATTTTGATAGTATAACGGCGAGTGAAACTTTTGTTACAAACGCTGCAGCTGTATCGTTTCTCCCGTGTGTGGGTAGTTGAGTGTCGTCTCAGAGTTCCGGGTCTGGCAAATTTCTTACCACACACTGAACAACTGAAGGGTTTTTCCCCCGTGTGAATACTCATGTGTGCTCTGACATGTCCCTTTTCTGCAAACCTTTGACTACAAACTGAACAACTGAAGCGTTTCTCTCTGCTGTGGACTCTCATATGTACGTTCAGATTCTTCCTGAGAGTGAAACTTGAGTTACAAATGGAGCAGGTGTGAGGTTTTTCTCCTCCATGAACTTTTAAGTGTGATGCCAAAGTTGAGCATTGTGTGAATCTTGCGCCACAGAAAGAACAACTGAACGGTTTCTCCCCCGTGTGGACAATCAAGTGTCGAGTAAGATGTTCCTTTTGTGAAAATCCTCTACCACAAACTGAGCAACTGAATGGTTTCTCCCCTGTGTGGGTTCTCATGTGCTTCTCAACATGAGATCTGCTTGGAAACCTTTTTTTACAAACTGAGCATCTGTAACCCTCCCAATCACTACTGTCAGCAATCTCGGGTTCAGAGCAGTGTGACGTCTCATCATCAGTATCTGGTTGTAAATTACTAACTGAAATAAAGTTCCTGTCTAGTTCTGGTCCTCCACAGTCCTCTCCATCAGCTTCTGTCTCCATCTGTTCAGTCTGTCTCTGATGAAGCTGTGAGGACTGAGGTTCCTCTTCATCATCTTCTTCACTCTTCACAGGGACAGGAGTGAGTGTGAACTTGATATCAGCCTCCTCCAACCCCGGAAGCTGCTCTCCTTCCTGACGGGTCCAGAGTTCCTCCTGTTCCTCTTTAATGTGTGGGGGTTCTGGTTCCTCCTGGTCCAGACTGGAGCTCCACTCCTGCTGCTCAGGAGGATCCTCTTCTTCACTCTCCAACAGCTGCTGGACGTCTGTGAAGAAGAAACATTTCCTGTTAACATTTCAACTACCAGCACCGCTACTTTCTAAAATGTGTGAAGACATTCTGCACTTTGGTGTGCCACCCGTAGATTTTGACTGGCCCCATCTGGCCACCACTATGAAAATGTTCTGGGGGCACCACATAACAACACTTAAGTAAAAAACTACCCTGATCCACATAAAGCCACCCTGGTCATCATTAAAATGGCTCCAACACACTCTTTATATTGTAGTCCCTTTATCACCACTGTACACCTGCACAATTAAAAAAAAGAGCCTTTGTGGGCACCGTTAAGATTAGTTGGTAGAACAGGCGTCCGATGTACGAAGGCTTTGCAGCGGACCTGGGTGTGACTACTGGCCTAGGCCCAATGAAGCCATATAAGGCCACAAAAATATATTTTTTAAAAAGAGCCTTTATTAAGTTGTAACTACAGTTCTACTGTGAAAAAATGAGGCCTGACCTTAAAACAGCTGTTTTTTTTATGGAGTTTGGTCTATCAGTGAGTCCACTGGACAGACCTCCAGGAACAGATGCTGTGTTAAATTTGTAGTCTGTAACTATTTTTTTGTTACATTTACTAAAACTGTCATTATTATCTAACAGCAGAATAACATACAGGTCAGCTGTCTGTGGCTCCACCCAGTGGCCCTAATTTGATTTGGAAGAATCCACCACTCCCGGTAGAGCCAAGGGGCATGTCTGAGAAGTGTCAATCATTTTCATGCATACACTCCTCAGGCAGCACTACTGGGCAGTGTCTGTTCTCACCTGATCAGACATGTTCATGCCTTAACTGTAAACAATGGCGGAGAACAGACAACAACAACAGAGCTGAAAAATGCCCCACCATTGCCCATGTGAAAGAGAAGAAATAAGAAGACTGATGAAGAAAAGCCGTGCAAAACAAAGACTTGGACAGAGCCAGAGAAAAACATGGATAAATATCAGAGTGCCATTTCAGAGGTGGAGGAGCTGGGGCATAAGGACTCAAGAGAGATGCAGCACTGACTGCTTTTCTGTTGGACAAGTAAGGATCCCTGCTTGATATGTGTTTCATTCTATGTTTTAACCACAAGGCTGTGGTGGTGGTGGTTACAGTAATACTTGCAATAGTACATATTGCTGTGCGATGTTGCAGTCGAGCTACATAGCTCGTTGTTAAGCCTAGCTTGTTAGCTTGTATGCTAACTCTGGTGTTTCGCTCTGTCTTTATTGCTACTGGTTAGTAAAAGTCTCTCTCAAGTGACCAGGAAGTTATAATGGTAGTTTGTGTTCAGGACGCTCTGAAGTGGTTGAATAAGTTTAACGTTACTCATGCTGCAGAAAGGCAGCATGGCGTTGCACTGGGTCATGATTACCTGGAAACCTGGTACCTGGAAGAATATTGTTTGTTACTCCAGTTCCTACAGCAAATCGGCATGAGGCATGGCACTTGTCATTGTAAGTTAGTTGTATTGGCCAGAAATAGAACAATCAGGGCTTATGTTGTTGTTGTTATTTTGAATGCAACATCTTGGTTATCTGCCTTCCTCTGTTACCATGGTTACAAGCCTGCTTACGCACAACAGGCTCCTCTGTGGGAGGGGCTTAGAAGGCAGAGGAAGAACAACTGATCTATGAGCTGTTTCATTTAAATGTTCTGGCTAAGTCCACTTTATTCTCAAAACTCCAGACTGCAGCTTTAATGATAATAACACACATTATATGTAATACTACTACCACAGCATTACACATGATTTTATTTATATTCCACTATTGATGTCTTGACATTATATATTAGGAGAGCTCCAGCTTCACTGTGTCTGTTGTGAATGTGACAATAAAGAAGTAATAATGTGTAAAGTGAGAGTAACAAGTAAACAGAACCGACCTGTTCTGTGTAACTGGACCTGAGGCTGGAAAACAGCGTCCAGTAGTTTCCGGTGTCGGCACAGTTCCTCCTCGTACTCTGCTATCGTTCTTTCAAACAGCTCAAATATCTCTTCAGCAGCCGCAGTTAGTCGCTGCTTCACAACAACTCTCAGCGTTTGGACTTTAGACATTTTCACTGACTCACACGAACTTTCCCCCCAGAAACACTCCGTTAAAAACTGTCTGCTCACTCTGATGTGCGCTGTGTTCACAGTCCGCTCGGCTCCGTCTATTTCCCGCAAGCGAGCTAACTTAGTTTCTTAACTTCTTCGGGCTCGTCGGACACCAGGAGATAATTCAGATGTTCGACACGTCAGAGTCGAGTCAGTTCGGATATTTTGGACTCTTTGGCTCCGTGTTAAAAATCAGAAAGCCACGCTAACTTAACTTTGCAGTCCTGGGTAACCGGAAATGAGTCCGGAGGGAAACATGTGAAGATCCAACGGAGTTCCATCCATGTGTAACAGTTTCCGGTGGTTCACTGTGATTGTAAGTTATGTGACATACGTGATAAAACCAAGCACGTTATATCACATCTGGACACAGCGTGTTCATTCATATGAAAGCAGCTCAGCGGCGTTTTGATGACCAAAAATTCACGGATCTTCTGTGGTCTTCCGGCCCTTAGAGCATGCGCACTCGCCACTTCCGGTTGAGAGACTGGCCAAGTTGACTGAGGATAAACTGAGAAAAACTTACTGCTGATCTCAACATGGCGTCAGCGTGGCTCTCCTGGCCCAGGACAATGTATCATTAACCATATTTCAGTAATATATTGTCGGGCCTTGCATTACATGAGGCACAATTAAGTAGAGTTCATGCAACATTAAAAGGGAGATTTAGGTTAAATTTGGCTATCAATGATAATTAATGATTATCAGGAATAATTATTAATAATGATGAATAACATGATCCAATTTATTTTAGATCACCTTGGGGCACCACCCTTGAAGAAGGGAAAACATTGTAAATTTACCAAATTGGTCTCATAAAAAGGTAAGAAAAATTGTTCATAACACTTATTAATAATTAACTTAATAACTACAACCACATTTACCATAACAGCTGTAATGGTTGAAGGATTTTGGAGTTCTTGACAGTGTAGAGGTTTGCAACATTCACTCCTGTACAATATTAATTTTAAAAAAAGGCCTATCAGCTGTAGATCCAGCCCCATCAAATCAATCAACTTTTCTGTTTCTTTATCTTATATGTATTTTTCGTTTATCCATTTATTCTTTGTTTTGTTTGTTCCACTGTTAAGTGCCCTTGGGAACCCTGAAAGGTGCTATATAAATGAAATATATTATCATTATTTATTGTTAAATAGACAGCAAGAAGGTTCTTTTATTCAGTGTGTGTGTGTCGTGATGCCAGGTTAGAAGAGATGGTTACTTGCATGCAGATGTGGCGCCATGAAAAGGGGAGTGAAAGAATGAAACATATCAGACACAATGGTTTCGACCTCTGCAGGCACAACTAATTACAGGGAGTCAAAAGCATCAGCAGATGATCTCAGGTTAATTCAACTTCTGACAGGTAAGTATCCTTATGGTCACTCCTTTTCTTTGCAAGGATAGCAGCTCGGTGCCAAATTGTTTGGTGTCCCTCAGATTGTGAGGTTAGCTGGCAAGCTTTGCGTCGCAGCTGCTGGCGCTAACTGATCTGAAATACTGGCTGGACCTCATGTCACTGCAGTGAGTAGAACTTATTTGGGCTGCAAATGCAGTTTGTTGGACCCAGAAGAAGAGATACTGAGGGCAGGCAGCCCCGTGGGGGGAGATGGAGAGGAGCCCTTGAGGATAAGAAATCGAAGGAGGGCGTCGAGTAAGAGAGGAAGAACAAGGAAGGTGCTGGAGTTTTGATCTGATCTCCCCCCTCTGGGTCTGTCAACCTGACCAATAGTAACTCAAACCTGAGTTTTGCACCTAGGTGTGAGGAATGGGGAATTCTGGGAAACTGAGTCCATTTTGAAATCCACAAGAAATGACTTCATCTGTGTGTCCCAACAATATTAATGCAGTATGTCAAGTAACACATTACAATCTGCTTTACTGACTGAAGTGAAGCGTTTATTGTAACCTCAAAAGAACTTTGATACAAAATTAAGGAAATTCAGGATGGTGATTTATTTAAGTTTATTGTTTTGGATTGTTTTCTACCATTTCTCAGCAAAGAACTTTAACTTAAGTAAAAGATCTGTAGCTCCTGTAACACTGGAGCATCATTCATTCATTGCGAGACCACATGAAAAACTAAATTAAGTATATAGAGTAAAAAATAGTCTTTTTGTACCTAATAGTAGAAAATACATCAACAATAAAATCTTAGGTAAATCTGCAAGTAAATGAAATATAATCTCTTCTTAAAGAAATCAGAAACAAAAATGAACTTAAACTGACCATCACCAACAGTACACGTAAGTACATCAACATTCCAATAACACATGGAACAGCTTAAACAACTTTTACAAAGTTTGTTGGTCTTCCACCTAAATCCAAACACATCATAGATATTTTATGTAAGTAACTTGTATCTGTCCGTCTCCTCCTTTGAGGTTCTGCCTGAAGTTTTCTTCCATCTATTTTTACTAGAATTGAGATTCTGAGGCCAATGTGAAGCCTACTTCTACTTCTGCTGCCCTCATCAACACAATGAATGTTTAATATAGGCTTTAAGGAAATGTTTTCACCTCGTGGACGGTCGAGTGTTGCCTCAGATGTGCGTTTCTTGCGAATCCTTTTTACTAAAAACTGAACAGTTAAATGGATTCTCCTCTCGTGTGGATATTTGAGTGCCGATTCAGATGCTGTTTTCGTGCAAATCCTTTGCCACAAACTGAACAATTGAATGGTTTCTCCCCTATGTGGACTTTCAAGTGCCAATTCAGATGCTGCTTTCGTGCAAATCCTTTGCCACAAAATGAACACCTGAATGATTTCTCCCCCGTGTGGACATTCGAGTGCCGATTCAGATGCTGCTTTCGTGCAAATCCTTTGGCACAAACTGAACAAGTGAATGGTTTCTCCCCCGTGTGGACTTTCGAGTGCTGACTCAGATGCTGCTTTAGTGCAAATTCTTTGGCACAAACTGAACAACTGAATGGTTTCTCCCCCGTGTGGCCTTTCGAGTGCCGATTCAGATGCTCCTTTCGTGCGAATCTCTTGCCACAAACTGAACAACTGAAGCGTTTGTCCTCTATGTGAACAGTCATGTGTGCTTTTAGATAGCTCTTGGCTCCAAATCCTTTACCACATACTGAACAACTAAATGGTTGCTCCCCGGTGTGGACTTTCGAGTGCCAATTCAGATGGTGCTTTGTTGCAAAACTCATGCCACAAACCGAACAACTAAATGGTTTCTCTACATCATGGACGCTCATGTGTGTTTTCAGATGCCTTCTGAGACTGAAACTTGACTGACAAATGTTGCATGTGTACGCTTTTCTTTGTGCATGAAGTTTTAAGTGTTTGTTCAAAGATGACTTTTGTGTGAATTTCGTACCACAGACAGAACAACTGAATGGTTTCTCCCCAGTATGGACAACCAAGTGTTGAGTCAGATGTTCCCTTTGTGAAAATGTTTTACTGCAAAATGAGCAGCTCAAACCTTGTTGCTCTGAATCGACCTGAGGTTTCCTGGTCTCCCAATCACTGCTGTGATCAGTGTCAGGTTCAGAGGCGTTGTCATCACTCTCGGGTTCAGGGCAGTGTGATGTCTCATCATCAGTATCTGGTTGTAAATGACTAACTGAATTAAAGGTCTTGTCTGGCTCTGGTGCTCCACAGTCCTCTCCATCAGCTTCAGTCTCCATCTCTTCCGTCTGTCTTTGGTGAAGCTGTGAGGACTGAGGTTTCTCTTCTTCTTCACTCTTCACAGGGACAGGAGTGCAGGTGAACTTGATATCAGCCTCCTCCAGCCCTGGAAGCTGCTCTCCCTCCTGACGGGTCCAGAGTTCCTCCTGGTCCTCTTTAATGTGTGGCAGCTCTGGTGGGTCCTCCTGGTCCAGACTGGAGCTCCTCTCCTGCTGCTCAGGAGGATCCTCTTCTTCACTCTCCAAGAGCTGCTGGACGTCTGTGGAGAAGAAGGATTTCCTGTTAACATTTCAACCACCAGCACCACTACTGGAGACACAGATGTGTAGAGGCATTTTGCATGACAAATTACAAAGTAGGGCCGATCGATACAGCTGGACATCTCATGTCCTGTACAGCTACCAACATGAGATGTTTACTGTGCAGCATGCAGATGTTTAATTTAGCTTACATATCTTCAGAGATACAAAATACTGTTTGTAAACAAATGGCACCTGTTGCAACAAAAAAGTATTTGATGAAAATTATGTTCACACTGTTGGGCCTTGTGCCTCCATGCACATGTCTCAAACAAAGAGACCAAGAGAGGCCTGTAGTTGAAGCCAGAAGCCTAACTACTAGGGCCTTATTGCCACGAGGAGCTGCAGAACAAAGAACAGGGCAAAAGACCCATATGGTCTGAAAACCATGACCCAGGTTGACCTGCCCCCAAGACGTTCACCCAATCCCTATTGGCTGTGAGTCCGGAAGCTCCGCCAGGATCACAATGATGTCGCTCCCAGTTTAAAAGTTGTGGATCCTCAGTACACATCGCAGTCCAAGGGAGAAATAAGCTGTGATGAGACCCCCGGTTTCACGCAACCACTGTCATGAGGATGCAACTTTGAGAAACGTTTTTCCATTTTGCTTGAGCTAATTTCAGTTCCCTCCTCGCTGAACGAGACAAAGACTGTTTTTGTTTTACTTTTGTTTTGTTCTGACAGTCGTCATTGTTGTCTGGATCTAGGAACGCTGCACAACCCAGCAGTTTCCTCACTGCCTGCAGAAGGAAGAGAAAATCTTCAGAAGGAGACAAAACCCCCCGAGGTCCGGTCCTTCATCACATCGATTCGCAGCGTGATCGCTACCTGCCGTCAAGTTTTTAGGACACTAAAGCTCGTGCTCCCAAACGAGTTGGAGCTCCGAGTCAGACGGGCACACACGCTAAACCACGAGCAGTATCAAGTAACAGGCTTTTGTTTGGGAAGAAACAGATAGTATATAGCATGTTTTCTTTGTTGTGCTTTACGATTGTTGTCAAAGGACCGCCGAGTCCGATTCATGGTTTACTGTACTGTGTGCTAACTGTGTTGCTACACTCGCTAGGAGCTCATTCAGGCTAATCCAGCCTGTACAGTCTTGCCACCATGTGTGACCACAATACCTCGTATTCCGGCTCAATCAGTGGACAATAAATGAACCTCGATTTGCTTGCCGGCCACTGTTTGAGGGAGAGACGACCGCTGTGCACCACATGGTGGTTGTGTTTGTTTCATTGTTGTCTGCTTAGTGTTGGCTTAGCTTAGCTTCTCCTCTTTTACTAACACACACACACACACACACACATAACCTCATGAGCAATCTGTTGGAAACTTATAGTTAATAACCCCGCTATGACATAAGACATGTGGTTAGGATATCCATTTTATTGACTTTAAAGGTGGACTTGTCTCAGTACCACAGCTACCCTTTTGGAACTGTGGATATTACACATCTAAATTCACCTCTCTTGTGACCAAACTGCACACAAGACCAAAGACAACCGTTAGTCAACATATTCACTGCTGCCATTTATAAATCCCAGGTATCTCATTCAGAACCTGAATCCTCTCCTTGGAATTCGTGTTCTCGCGTGACTTTACCAAATCACGTTCGGCGTTTCCTGTCGTCTGTTTGTCACGCCCACTAATCTGGAGTCGGCCATCTTTGTAGTCTTTATTAGGGACTTCCTGCCACCCACCCACCCACACACACAAACACACGCACACACACACACGCCTCCACCCATTTATATGGTTGACTTGTTTATGTTTTTGATGTTACTAGTTGTGAAAGTAACTGTTGTTTGTTAAAGTAGGTGGTTTGTGTTTTGGAGAAAGCTTTAATGAACACTGTTGATTTTAACTGAGCAGCACCTGTGATTATTTTGCACAACCCCATATTGTAATAACAGCTGGTTGAGATGGGCAGCGCTCGGAAAAACACCTTCTCTTATATCTAATTATTGATATTTTCATAATATTGACAATTTGATTAATTTCAGGCTTTGAGATTAAAGGTAAATCATTGGATTATTGATCCCTGATTTCAGGGTGGTGCCGCGTGTTCATTAATGACTCATACCATACCTAGGTTTCATTAATCAACAATAACAATTTTAATTAATTAATAATTACATATCAATTAATAATCAATATCAATTCCCAACAACACGTTATCAATACATGTTATGACATGTAAAATGTATGTTTACAAAAGCATTCGATCAAAAACTCACACACATTTTTCACGTGAGTTTGAAGGTGCTCTGTTTAAATGGCAGGGCAATTTTGTTTACAATAAAAGCATTAAAATAAAAGCAAGGCTTTTAATAATTTCTTTGTCATTTGTAAGTTTGCTTTTGAGAAAGAAAAAAAAGATTCAAATCGTAATTGAAGTTTGGTGTGAAAAGCCCATATCACCGAGCCCGATGATGGATGTTTTGTGACAGCTCAATACAACTGTATTGAAAATTATTTGAAACTTTTGTGTGTGTTTTTTTTTTTAAATGTTTGTGCGTTTATGAAACTTGAGGTCAATGTGTTGGAGGCATATTGTCTTTTTAATGAAAAAGAGTCAAGGGTCATGCAATACACAGCCACAGACTGGAACTGAATCTGAGTTTCCACATGGCGGACCAAGTTAGTGGCCCCATCTGACCCCAACTATGAAAATGTTCTAGATCTCTAAATCGTTCTACAATTAAGTAAACTACCCTGAATCCACATAGCGCCACCCTGGTCATCATTAAAATGGCTCCAACACACTCTTTACACTTCAGTCCCTTTATCACCACTGTACACCCGCCCAATAAAAAAAAGAGCATTTGTAAAGTTGTAACTACAGTTTTACTGTGAAAAAAATAAGGCCTGACCTTAAAACAGCCGGTTTTTTTGAATGGAGTTTGGTTTACCAGTGTGTCCACCGGACAGACCTCCAGGAGCAGAGGCTGTGTTAATGTTAATAACACACACACGCATTATATGTAATACTACTACTACTACTACAGTATTATACATTAAGCAGTATTTTACAAGTAAACAGAACCGACCTGTTCTGTGTAACTGGACCCGAGGCTGGAAAACAGCGTCCAGTAGTTTCCGGTGTCGACACAGTTCCTCCTCGTACTCTGCTATCGTTCTTTCAAACAGCTCAAATATCTCTTCAGCAGCCGCAGTTAGTCGCTGCTTCACAACAACTCTCAGCGTTTGGACTTTAGACATTTTCACTGACTCACACGAACTTTCCCTCCAGAAACACTCCGTTAAAAACTGTCTGCTCACTCTGATGTGTTCACAGTCCGCGTGGCTCCGTCTATTTCCGGCTAACAAGCTAAGTTAGCTTCATTAGCTCGGTATAACAGCAGCAGATAATTCAGCTGTTTGATATGTTCAGATAAAGTGAACGACACAGAGTCTGTTCGGACATTTGGACTCTTTGGCTCCGTGTAAAACAGTCAACTGCTCTGACGAACTCCCTCCGTCTACGTCCTGGAAGCAGCAAGACACGCTAACTTACTTTTGGGTTCTTGGGTAACTAGAAATGAGTCCGGCGGGAAACACGTGAAGTTCTTCTCTTGTTCTTCTTTGTTGATTATTGGCAGTCGGCATCCTCAATGTTGCATATACCGCCATCTGCTGGACTTCAGTCTTTCTCGTTTCCTCTTCTGTTATTTCCTTCTAATTAACCCAGTTGAGACAAGAAATCTTAAAATGATTCTCCTCCTTTCCCTAGATTTTCCAACCCTATACTCAATCACATGTTCCACTGTCTCCCTCTCCCCACAGTTTCACAGACCCGTTGCATGTTTCCCTATTATATTAACTGTGTTCAAGTTACTGTGCCCTATTCTTATTCCGCTATAACATCCCTCCCCTCCTACTACACTTTGTAATTTATATAAATGTCTCCCTTTTTTCCTCCTTCTCCCAGTGTTGATTCCACTGATTATTTCCTTCCATATTAAACTTTTTCCCTCTACTTTTGATACTTTTACTTTCATTTCCACCTCCTCTTTCTTTACTGTCTCCTTAGCAATTTTGTCTGCTTTTTAATTTCAGACAGTTCAAGTTGTTTTTCAGACTCTGATGAAAACACAGTCCTGTAAGCTTTAAATTAAATCAGTAATCTTGTTGCTCTCTGAGTTTTGTGTCCTCTGAGCTCAGAAGAACCTCATTCATTGGTCAGATTACAAACAATGATGAGAGTTCACATCGAGAGATCAATTCAATGTGATAACAGAGAATAAGTTACTGCTGATCTCAACATAGTGTCAGCATGGCTCACCTGGCTCAGGACAATGCATCACTAATCATACTTCAGTAATATATTAAAACAGTTATGTCACATAACACATTACAATCTGCTTTACTCAAAAGAACCTTGACACAAGACGAGAGGAATTCAGGATGGTGATTTATTTAACAGATTATTGTTTTGGATTGTTTTCTACCATTTCTCAGCAAAGAACTTTAAATAAAATAAAAGATCTGTAGCTCCAGTAACACTGAAACATCATTCACTCATTCATTCACTCACTCATTCATTCATTCATTCATTCATTCATTCATTCATTCATTCATTTATTCATTCATGTCATTTCAAGACCACAGATATATAAATATATATATATATATATAAAGTACAAAATACAGTGTTTTTGTACCTAATCAATAAATCCTATAAGTTTATAACATATCAACAAAGAACAAAAGGACCAACAAGAAACAAATAGTAGAAAATACATCAACAATACCACCTGAGGTAAATCTGCAAGTAAATGAAATATAATTACGTCTTACTTATAAAAAGAAATCAGAAACTAAGGTGAACTTCAGCTGACCATCACCAACAGTACATGTAAGTACATCAACAGCCAAATGACACATAAAACAGCTTAAACAACTTTTACAAAGTTTGTCAGTCGTCCTCCTGAATCCAAACACGTCATGTATATTTTATATAAGTAACTTGTATCTGTCCGTCTCCTCCTCTGAGGCTCTGCCTGAGGTTTTCTTCCATCTATTTTTATTAGAATCGAGGGTCTATGGTCGATGTGAAGCCCACTGAGGCGATGTGATTGTGACTTTGGGCTTTAGAAATAAATTGATTTAGACTAATGACTAGTAGTTGATGCTGACAAACATTAATCAGGGGCAGCCCTGCATCTGTGTGAAAGAAGAGTCCATTAAATTTGAAATAAATAGTGATATTGGGAGAAGCGTCTTGAGTCAGTCACACATAGTCAAACAACGTACTGACCTAAGTGCTGACGAAATAATGACATTTTAAATCAATAAACAGACGTTAGATTAAAAAAGAACAGCTGATTTAAAACAACCAAGTGTTCCCCTTAAATAAAAAGACGATTAAAATGACCGTGATCGATGACAATAAGACGGATTTTGGAGTCTGTATCACAAGTGTGAACTAATCAGTGTTTAGTGAAGTCTTCACTTCTTTCTGCTGCTCTCATCAACACACTGAATGTTCAAGAGAGGCAAACCGAGTGAATCTTTTACTACGAAGGCTTCAAGGAAATGTTTTCACCCCGTGGATGGCCGAGTGTCGCTTCAGATGTGCGTTTCTTGCAAATCTTTTCCCACAAACTGAACAGCTAAATGGTTTCTCCCCCGTGTGGACTCTCAAGTGCCGATTCAGATCCTCCTTCCGTGCGAATCTCATGCCACAAACTGAACAACTGAACGGTTTCTCTCCTGTGTGGCTTCTCATGTGCGCCACCACATCTCTTTTCCACTGAAAATCTTTTTGGCAAACTGGGCAGCTGAAACGTTTCCCTTCTACATGAAGCCTCATGTGAGACCTTAAAGAGTTCTTCCGAGGGTATCTTTTACCACAAAATGCGCAACTAAATGGTGCCACTTGGTTCTGTAGAGGGCCACTGTGTCCAAAGCCTGTAGCACATTCATGAGAGTTTGTTAATGTTGTTCCTGTCGTATATTCCACATCACTTACAGATACTTTATGTATTTGCAGAATGTTTGAACCTGATTGTGGCTCTCTGGTGTCCTCCAACCCTCGAAGCTGCTCTCCGTCCTGACGGGTCCAGAGTTCCTCCTGTGGCAGTGCTGGTGGGTCGTCCTGGTTCAGACTGGAACTCCACTCCACTTCTTCTTTAATCACCAACAGCTGCTGGACGTCTGTGGAGACTAAACAAAATAAAAAATACATAAATACACATGTTAAATTAAGTGTAATGAGCAATGTATCACTCTACACAGACAGTATATCACCTATTATTTAAAGGTTACTAGTTACATGTGATGCATTTTGAAAGAAACTCGTCCAACAATGTTTATAATGGAGTAAAGTGAACAAACCTGCTCTGCTGAACTGGACGTCCATCTTTAACTGTCGGGCTCCGTCTATTTCCTTTGGCTGTAAATATCTATCTGGATCTGAGTCCTTGACTGGTTCTGGTCCTCCACAGTCCTCTACACCAGCTTCTGTTTTCAAATGTTCTCCATGTCTGATCTCTTCAGGTTTGATGTGATGAAGCTGTGAGGACTGAGGTTCCTCTTCATCTTCTTCACTCTTCACAGGGACAGGAGTGAAGGTCTGAACTGAAATGTAAGGCACAGATATGAAACTACTAAAGACCTCGATGTGGTTTAGTGAGACAGATGATGTCAGCTGGTTACAGTTAAATAAGAAATAATCAGAACCGACCTGTTCTGTGTAACTGGACCTGAGGCTGGAAAACAGCGTCCAGTAGTTTCCGTTGTCGACACAGTTCCTCCTCGTACTCTGCTATCGTTCTTTCAAACAGCTCAAATATCTCTTCAGCAGCCGCAGTTAGTCGCTGCTTCACAACAACTCTCAGCGTTTGGACTTTAGACATTTCTTTCGTCGGCGAGTCCTCCAGAAAAAACCGTTGGTCCCTCTATTGTGCGCTGTCGGGTCCGTCTAGTTCCTGGTAGAAAGCTAAGCTAGCTCCATCAGCATCGTAGGACACCGGGAGATAATTCAGATTATAAAACACCTTTACAGCACAGAGTCTCAGGTTTACAGGTTTGGATCGATGAAAAATGTATTTTGGTCTTAATCAAGGCCACTCGGACCGACCAGCACTCTGTTTCGCCTCCGTCTATTTCCTGCTAGCACCCTACGTTAACGTCCTTAAGCATTCTTTTCTAACAGCAGTCTGAGGTGAAACATACGTGAAGTTCACTTAAACAGGTTCATCCACCCAAGATCCTCTGGTTCTGGTTCTGGTTCTCCGCTTTAGTGTGACGCCTACCCATCCAACCGCTGGTACATCACGGACAAAGTTAGAAGGTTCGCCACAGCGGGCACAATCACTTCCGGTAGCATTCGTTGGTGATTTTCACAATAAAAGTAAAAATCTTATATTTACAGGCCCACCATGTCTTCAGTAGGAATCAACCATGTTAGAAACACGCAGACCACTTACAAAAGTGAACATGCAACTGCCTCAAAGTAAAGTACAAGCAAAAATTATAAAAGAAGAATGTACCTATTAATGTAGGGCAGCAGATCGCCCAGTAATTACATCAAAATAACTTAATATCAGGTGAAAACTCATCTAACAGCCACTTATCAGACTCAATGCATGTACATTTATCTAAAAGCTGTCACAGGCAGATAATAACAATACATTTTATTTGTGCAGCACTTAAAACACACAGTTACCAGTTAGTTTACAAAAGAAAAATAACAACTGCACCAAATAAACTGTAAAACACAGAAGGTGTAAATGCAATAACTTACAATCAAATGGACGTGAACACAGTGAATTAAACCAACATTACATGTTTAGAGGATGTTCCTGCAGTGATTTCAAAGTAAAAGTCAGCGTTGGAGTACCTGCTGGAGAAACAGGAAGCACCGAGCTGTTCTGTCCTCTGAAGGACTGCGGCTTGTTACAAAGAGCAGGTTTACAGTTTCTCCTTGTGCTGCTGTGCTCCAAAACAAAAAGCCCTTTATGCCACAAATATATGACTAACAACCACATACAGTTAGCAGAGCGGGAGAAGGAGGGTCACAGTGTGGCCACAGCTCGTCGTCGCCAAAAGGCCCCTGAGAGGGTTAATCCTGCTTTGTAAATAAAGTTGTGATTGACTGATTGATTGATTGATTGATTGATTGGTGGTCAGCACTGTGTCGACTCACTGTCAGAGAGAAGAGCAATGAAATGCAGCTCGTACTGATGTATTGACACCTGAAAAAGTGACTATTCAAACAGTTTCAAATATACAGAATTTATATTTAGATATTTCTTTTGAAGTCTTTACATATTTGTGGCTTTTACAAGATTTTATTCTCCAGGAGGAACCAATCAGCTTGGAGCTCAGAGCCACAGACAGGAAGTCAGATTAGAGAGTCGGACTAAAACACTGTTGGTTTCAATCTTCACATGAGATTTGTAACATTTGAACAATACAAACATTGTCCTTTAACTTTGTGTTGAAAAGGCTCTTCGTGGTTCATTAATTATATATTTGGCTTCAGTTTGCTAAGACATCTGGATCAGGACTTAATGTTTGAGATGTGATGGAGCGCTGTAAACCCTGTCGGCGCTGTCATATGTAGCGTTAACGTTTCTCACTAGGAAGGAGCTGACGTGATGCGGTAATGTGAGTCTTGTAACAAACAATTTCTTTCTCTTTGACAGTCAGCTGCCTTAACAACCAATTATTCATTAGTAATTAGCATAAATATATTAAACGTGTTGGACGCTCTTCTATTAGAAAACTTTTTAAACCACTGACATGATCCGTGTTGGAAGCTAAACATAATTAAGAGTTAAATGAACAGATAAACACCAAGTTACCTGAAATGCACCAAAATAAATAACATAAAATAACATCTTCATTTTCAGCCGCTATTCAGCAAAGTCCAACTCTTCCTGTGGCTGCTGAATGGTTAAATTAATAGCATGAGTTTGTAATGAATTTCTAAATTTACAAATGATTTGTAAGTGCTTTTAAATTAACAAGACATTTTTTGATGTATTTGTGCCTGTCAGTGTTTAGATCGATTCAATTAATTAATTAATTACCTTGAACAAGATTTGAAGAGCGGAGCAGAATAAGCAGTCGAGCGACTGCAAACCGATTAGTAACTTTAAGATCACATGAAAACATGTTGCATCTTCAGTGTTACATTTGTTTTTCATATCAGAGAATCTTTACGCTCTTATAAATCACATTTTCGAGCGTAGTGCTTTAAAGGGGACAAAATACTTTTAGACTCTTTAGATTCATTTTGAGTCAATGAAAACACGAGTGCAGTTCCCAGAAGAAAAATCTAAATTATGTAAACTAAAAATAATTGTCTCAGCAGCTGCACTTATTCCTGCTTCCTTCACCAACACACTTGTGTTTATTCAAGATATGTCGCCGGGTGAATCTTTTATTACAGACACTGCAACTAAATGGTTTCTCTCCTGTGTGGGTGATTAAATGTCGTCTCAGAGTTCCATGTTGTGCGAAACTTTTACCGCAAACTGAACAACCGAACCGTTTCTCCCCTGTGTGGACGGTCATGTGTTTCTTCAGATGTCCCCCTTCACCAAATCCTTTACCACAAACTGAGCAAGTAAATGGTTTCTCACCATTATGCATTCTCATGTGTTTATAAAAATTGCTGCTGAGACCAAAACTTGCTTTACAAATTGAACAGGCATACGGTTTTTCTCCTGTATGAACTTTTAAGTGCGCCCTCAGCGTTGAGCTCTGTGCGAATGTTGTGCCACAGATGGAACAACAGAAGGGTTTCTCCCCGGTGTGGATCGTCATGTGAGTTTCAACGTTTCTCTTCCATTGAAAAGTCTTTTCACAAAGTGGGCAGCTGAAACGTTCTGCTCCTGAGTGAAGGTTCATGTGAGCCCTTAATGAGTTCTTCTTATGGTAACTTTTACCACAAACTGAGCAACTAAATGGTTTCACTTCTGTTTGTACTCCATCGTGTTTCTGCAGATGCCCTTCATAGCCGAAGCTTCGAGCACATTCAGAGGAGCTGACTGATGTTTCTCCCATATCGTCACCTCCAGGTACTTCATTCTGTTGCAGAGGGTTTAAACCTGAATGAGGTTCCCTGGTCTCCATCCATTCATAACTGTCATCAGTCTCAGCTTCAGAGGCATCATGATCAATCTCTGGGTCAATGATGTGATCAATGTCAGGTTCAAATGAGTGTGATGTCTCATCACAAGTAGCTGGTTGTACACGTCCATCTGGATTGAAGTTCCTGGCTGGTTCAGGTCGTCCACAGTCCTGTACATCAGCTTCTCTTGTCCAATGCTTTGCATCTCTGATTTCAACGACAGTTTGTCTTGGATCAATCTGTGAGGACTGAGGTTTCTCTTCATCATCTTCTTCACTCTTCACAGGGACGGGGGTGAATGTGAACTTGGTGATATCAGCCTCCTCCAGCCCTGGAAGCTGCTCTCCCTCCTGGTTTATCCAGAGTTCCTCCTGTTCCTCTTTAATGTGTGGCAGCTCTGGTGGGTCCTGCTGGTCCAGACTGGAGCTCCACTCCTGCTGCTCAGGAGGATCCTCTTCTTCACTCCCCAGCAGCTGCTGGACGTCTGTGGAGGATAAAGAAATATAAACATGTTAAAGAAAACTGTCTCTACAAAAACAGATCTGAAAACGACCCGTAGAAAGTCACATGTACATCAAATCAGTGTTTCACTACAGTTATAATGTCTGTATCTGTAGAATACATAACAGACATGCAGAGGAAACAGAACAGTTCGTTTCCTGTGCACTCTTTTTCTTTTGCTCCCTTCCTCCCTCTCATTCACCCTCCTACTTTCTTGCTCTTTCGATAGGGATAAAAGAAAATCATGCCATCAAATTTATTGATAATTACCAGCTGTCAAATACACACAAGCATCCTGTGTGGTGCCTCAAAAGAGAGATTTTGCTCTGTGCCAGAGCTTCATGGCCAAACAGTGTGTAATCATGATTATCTTGTCATGATTGTAAGAAGCACAAACAATAAATGGAAATAAAAGCAGATTTATCGCCCAACCCCACGGAGCAGCAGTCGTTTAGACTGAACGATGAAGACGTTTTAGGTACAAGAGCAATGATGCTGTCATGATGCTGGAGGGAAAAGTCTCCTGTGAGAGAGAGACGTTAAAAATGTCACAGCCAAATGTATGTAAGTATCTGGACCAGCAGAGTTTCATATTCACTCTCAGCAGGAGTTCAGTCACATCAGCTGAGGTTCCTGACAGCTTCACTGTCTCTGCTGTAGATGTGACAATAAAGACCTTGAAGAGGTTTAGAGAGGCAGAAGATTTCAGCTGGTCTCAGTGTCAAGTGAGAATAAAAAGTTATCAGAACCGACCTGTTCTGTGTAACTGGACCCGAGGCTGGAAAACAGCGTCCAGTAGTTTCCGGTGTCGACACAGTTCCTCCTCGTACTCTGCTATCGTTCTTTCAAACAGCTCAAATATCTCTTCAGCAGCCGCAGTTAGTCGCTGCTTCACAACAACTCTCAGCGTTTGGACTTTAGACATTTTCACTGACTCACACGAACTTTCCCTCCAGAAACACTCCGTTAAAAACTGTCTCCTCACTGATGTGTTTACAGTCCGCTCGGCTCCGTCTACTTCCTGCTAACAAGCTAAGTTAGCTTCATTAGCTCCGAATGACAGCAGCAGATAATTCAGACGTTCAGCATGATAAAACACGATAAACAGCTCAGAGTCTCTTCAGACAGGTTTATCTGAACATTTTGGCTCCGTGAAAAATACAGTTTTGTATTGAAGCTTTAACCAACAGACACCGTCACCGTCTACTTCCTGCTACCAAGCTACACACTGTCTACTTTGGCATTTAGCTTCTTCTTCACTGATAAATGTCGATGAGTCTGAGATAAAACATCCTACAGTTCACACAGAGTCCACTGAAACAAGTTCATCCATTCAGCTTCTGGTGTTTCACTCTGATTTGATCCAACAGTAACGGACGTAACCGCTACAACACAACGAAAGCAGTTAGCATGTTAGCCACTGTACGTACAACTGTTTCCGGTACAACGTTGTTTTTCCAAAATAAAAGTGTTTATTTGGAGGCGTCCATCTTCACTGAGAATTAACAGGGTTAAACATTCAGATATTTTGTGGTGTTAATACAGAAAATACCACAAAGTAAAGTTACTGCAATGTTTATTGTATTAATAGAATATTATTACTGAAACATTAAAATACGACACATTAAGTTTGTCGCTGGCCAGTGTGGAAATACATACAGGTGCATTTCAAAAGATTAGAACATCACTGAAAGTTCAAATTATTCTAGATCTATTACACATAAATAATGAATATCAATAAGCTGAATACAACAACAATAATAATAATATGGTGTACTTATGATCTGACCAGAGTAACACAAATGCTGAATGAGCAGTTTAACAATTGTTTAAAAAAAAATAAGAATTCCACACCAGGAGAGTCCTTTATGACAGAAATAACTTGTTTAATTGGGAGATAAATCATGTCATTACATTTATTAATCACACTTTAAAACAACACATGTTGACCATGATGCTGTATGAGGAACAGAAAATAAGTTTCAGTTTCTAAATAACTACAAATTGCTGAATCCATGTAAAAACCCAAACTCCCTTTAAATGAAGAGACTTATCTTTAGGGATGCACTGATCAGGAAATTCTAAGCTGGTATTAATATCTTAAATAATTTTTCTTATAATTGACGTCAGTGCTTAATTATTTTTGTTGATATTTACTTGATAGTTAAACTTGAACCAAATTCACTGATCAGTGTTTGAACAAGTCTTGCCCTCAGTATTTCAGTCCATCAAGAAAAACCAGCATCAACAAGCATCTCTGCAGCTTCGTTTATGTTTGCTGCTCTCATCAACACACTGAGTTGTGTAATAGATGCAAGCACAGTCAATATTTTATCACAAAGGCTGCAAGGAAACTGTTTCTCCCCTGTGGATCGTCAGGTGTCGTCTCAGATGAGCCTTTCGTGCAAATATTTTACCACAATTTCTACAACTGAAAGGTTTCTCCCCCGTGTGGACTCTCATGTGTGCTGTCAGAATCTGTCTGAGACTGAAACTTTTGTTACACACTGAGCAAGAGTGAGGTTTTTCTCCCGTGTGAAGTCCTTGGTGTATCGTCAAAGACGATTTTTGTGTGAATCTCTTGTCACAGATGGAACAGCTGAACGGTTTCTCCCCTGTGTGGATGATAAAGTGTCGCTTCAGATTTGTATTCTGGGCAAATCTTCTACCACAAAGCGAACATCTGAACGGTTTCTCCCCCGTGTGGATTCTCATGTGCTTTACGATGTTATATCTGCACTGAAACGTTTTTTTACAAACTGAACAACTAAATGGGTGCGACCCGGTGTGGAGACTCATGTGTGTTGACAAAGAGCTGCTGTCACTGAAACTCAGTGTACAAATCGAGCATGTCAAACGTTGTTCTCCTGTATGAACTTCAAAGTGTTTGGTCAAATTTATGCTCCGTGCGTATCTGATACCACAGACAGAACATTTGAATGGTTTTTTCCCAACGTGGATCTTCATGTGTTTCACAAGGTTTTTTCTCCAATGGAAACTTGTTTCACAAACTGAGCAGCTATAACGTTTTTCTTCTGAATGAAGTCTCATATGATCTGTTAAAGAGTTTTTCCAGCGGTATCTTTTACCACAAACTGAGCAACCAAACGGTCTCACTCCTGTTCCACTGTTAACTTCCACATCACTTACAGGTGCTTTATAGTGATGCAGAGGGTTTGAACCTGACTGAAGTTCCCTGGTGTCCTCCCAGTCCCAACTGTCATCAGACTCAGGTTCATAGTGTGAAATCTTCACATGAGCAGTTGGTTGTAAATGACTATCTGGATTAAAGTTTCTGTCTGGTCCTGGTCCTCCACAGTCCTCTTCATCAGCTTCAGTTTTCAAATGCTCTACATTGCTGATGTCTTCAGCTTTGATTCGATGAAGCTGTGAGGACTGAGGTTTCTCTTGATCATCTTCTTCACTCTTCACAGGGACAGGACTGAAGGTGAACTTGATATCAGCCTCCTCCAGCCCTGGAAGCTGCTCTCCCTCCTGACGGGTCCAGAGTTCCTCCTGTTCCTCTTTAATGTGTGGGGGTTCTGGTTCCTCCCGGTCCAGACTGGAGCTCCACTCCTGCTGCTCAGGAGGATCCTCTTCTTTATTAAACAGCTGCTGGACGTCTGTGGAGAAAAGTACAATGTACATTTATTGAATTAATTATCTAAAATAGCTTAAATAGCTTCTTCAATAAAAACAGTAGTGATCTGAAATGCAAGGCACTAATATGAAAACAACTAAAGACCTTGAGGTGGTTTAGTGAGGCCGAGCATGTCTGCTGGTTTCAGTTCAATAAGAAGTGAGCAGAACCGACCTGTTCTGTGTAACTGGACCTGAGGCTGGAAAACAGCGTCCAGTAGTTTCCGGTGTCGACACAGTTCCTCCTCGTACTCTGCTATCGTTCTTTCAAACAGCTCAAATATCTCTTCAGCAGCCGCAGTTAGTCGCTGCTTCACAACAACTCTCAGCGTTTGGACTTTAGACATTTTCACTGACTCACACGAACTTTCCCTCCAGAAACACTCCGTTAAAAACTGTCTGCTCACTCTGATGTGCGCTGTGTTTACAGTCCGCTCGGCTCCGTCTACTTCCTGCTAACAAACTAAGTTAGTTTCATTAGCTCCGTATGACAGCAGCAGATAATTCAGATGTTTGACATGACAAAATAAGATGAACAGCTCAGAGTCTCTTCAGACAGGTTTATCTGAACATTTTGGCTCCGTGAAAAATACAGTTTTATAATGAAGCTTTATCATAATAACTCGGTCTCCGTCTACTTCTTGTTACCAAGCTACAACACCTTCCACTTTAGCTTCTTCTTCACTGATAAATGTTGATGAGTCTGAGATGAAACATCCTAAAGTTCACACAGAGTCCACTGAAACAAGTTCATCCATTCAGCTTCTGGTGTTTCACGCTAATTTGATCCAACAGTAACGGACGTGACCGCTCCAACACAACGAAAACCGTTAGCATGTTAGCCACCGTACGTACAACTGTTTCCGGTACCACGTTGTTTTTTCAAAATAAAAGTGAACAATCTTTTATTTGTAGGCGCCTCTCTTGACTGGGAATAAACCAGGTTAGAAACATGCAGATCCTTTCTGTTAATACAGAGAATACCACAAGCTAAAATTACTGCTATGTTTATATATTAATAGAAACTAGGAACATAATATACAACAACATGAGTTTGTAGTTCGCAAATGTGGAAAAGAAAAAATAACTACTTTCTGTGCAATTAATGATTTTATCTGTAAATATCAGTGTGTTACAGTAAATCTGTGGTTGTGCAACAATAGTGTGAAATGTCAAAAGTGGGATTCAACGATTTAAAGGTTTTATTGTTGAATGCAGAGATAAACAAGTTATTAACTCACATGGTCACATGTTTGGACGCGGGACCTAAAACGAGGCTTCAACATATGCCGAATTTACAAGAAAGCCCAAGTAATGAAAAATTGCTCAGAAAAAGCGCTTTACTTTTTCTTTCGCGTTTCAAAATTTTCCCCCCTGTCAAAAGTGTTTTTATAAGGGAGTCTGGGAACTTTCGCTCCCTCTTCAGCTGCTCGCTGATGACAGTAGCTGATGTTGCTGTTTCCACCTTCAACAGGTCCTGAGAAATAACTGTAGTAAATTATTAATAAACGGTCAGATACAAGTTATTCTGACCATACAAATAATCAAAAACATGCATTTGACACACCGTTGACTCTGACGTCATTATACAGACTGAACCCTCAGCAGCTGTGACCGACATTCGGTGTCGCTGGTACAATGTGTTAACAGAGAGCAGGAATAAAAGTTGAAGGTCATCCCAGCCAGTTCAAGTAAGATAAACTTCTCACATTAACACCTGTCAACCTGTAACAATGTCAAAAAAGGACACCAAAATGTGTCTTACTATAAATCAGCCCAGAAATATTTAAAAGCACCACAGTCATAAAATATAGTGTTGTAGCATCTTTATTGAATTATCAGTCTCAACAAGGAGCATTTAAAGGGATTAGTAGTTTCTGTTATTACAACCTGGATTTCTTTCTTTACATATAAACTAATAAACACAGAAAATCAATGTAAGTGTTCGTTAAGAGAGTGGAAGTTGTTTCTGACTGTGGTTTAGTGACACGCTGCTTGCCAAATGTTTTTAGGTGCTTACAGACTGATAGCAGTGAATTTGAATATCGAAACAGATGTTCAGCGGACTCACTTCTTATTTTGTAGTCCGTCACAGTTTTCAACAGATCAGTGTTTGGTCATGCCCTGCCCTCAGTATTTCAATCTGGTGAGAAAAACTACGCCGACAAGCATCTCTGCAGCTTCATTTATTTTTGCTGCTCTTATCAACACATTTATGTTTTTTTAAATAATAAACGTGACGGAATGTTTTGTGACAAACATGACAACTTCTGGATTTGTCCGTCGTGTGGATTCTCATATGTCGTATCATATCGTTTCTTGCTGCAAATCTTTTACCACAAAGTGGGCAACTAAACCGTTTCTCGCCAGTGTGAATTTTCATGTGCTTCACAAGTACATATTTGGACTGAAAGATTTTTTTACAAATCGAGCAAAGAAATGGGTTCGACCCGGTGTGGACACGCTTGTGTGCAGCCAAAGCGCAATCGTCATCGAAACTCAATTTACAAATCGGGCACGTGATACTTTCTTCTCCTGTGTGAACTTGTAAGTGTCTGCTCAAATTTCCGCCTTTTGCAAATCTCCTGCCACAGAAGTTACAACTGAAAAGTTTTTCCCCTCCATGGATCTTCATGTGTTTCAAAAGACAAAATCTTGACTTAAAAGTCTCGTCACAAACCGAGCAACTTAAAACTCTTTCTTCTGAATGAAGTCTGAGATGAGATGCTAACGACTTCTTCCAGCCGAATCTTTTACCACAAACTGAGCAACTAAATGGTTTTTCCCCGGTGTGGTTGCTCATGTGACTCTCAAAGTGAGATCTTTTTCGAACTACTTTATCACAAAATGGACACGTGAATGGCGGCTTCCCTGTGTGGAACTTCATGTGTCTCACAAGGTTTTCCCTCCAGTTAAACGTTTTTTCACAAAGTGAGCAGCTGAACGTTTTTTCTGCAGCATGAAGTTCCATATGATCATTTAAAGACCTCTTCCAGCGGTATCTTTTACCACAAAGTGAGCAGCTGAACGGTATTTCTGCTGCGTGAAGTTCCATATGATCGTTTAAAGCGTTCTTCCAGCGGTATCTTTTACCACAAACTGAGCAACCAAATGGTCTCACTCCTGCTTGGATTTCATCATCTTCCAGCTTACGTTTGCTGTGGCCAGAGGTTGCAGCACTTTCAGAGGAGATAACTGATTTTGCCCCAGGATTACAGTCCACATCTCCAACAGGTGCTTCATTGTGCTGCTGAGGGTTTAAATTTGAATGACGTTCTATGGTGTCCTCCCAGTCCCAACTGTCATCAGACTCAGGTTCATCTTCTTCACTCTTCACAGGGACAGGACTGAAGGTGAACTTGATATCAGCCTCGTCCAGCCCTGGAAGCTGCTCTCCCTCCTGACAGGTCCAGAGTTCCTCCTGTTCCTCTTTAATGTGTGGCAGCTCTGATGGGTCCTGCTGGTCCAGACTGGAGCTCCACTCCACCTCTTCTTTAACCACCAACAGCTGCTGGACGTCTGTGGAGAACAAAGAAATACATACACACATAAATGTATGTATTCCATCTCAGAATATATCAGACTGATATCCTCTTTCTGCTCATCCCTGAGTCCAAGACCATTACTTCATTTAAACATATATCATCTGTTTCTTTGTTCTATGGAGGTAATTTGTACATTCTGTTGAAAGTAACTTAAAATGAGTGTAATAAGTAATATATCACTCTACACAGAGAGTATATAAGATCTTTTTTTAAAGGTAACTAGTAACATATCCTGTGATGCATTTTGAAAGAAACTCGTCCAACAATGTTTATAATGGAGTAAAGTGAACAAACCTGCTCTGTTGAACTGGACGTCCATCTTTAACTGCCGGGGTCCGTCTATTTCCACACGGACACTTGGAGATAATTCAGATGTTTAAAATGTTAAATAAAGGCAACAGCGCAGAGTTTACTCGAGAAGGTTTATACAGATATTTTACGTCTGTAAAAATGCAGTTTTTTAACTTCAGTTACTGAAGTTCCTTCGAGCAGCACTGCGCTGTCAACTTCCAGCTCCGTCTATTTCATGCGAGGATGCTGCACTTACGCCTTTTAGCTTAGCCTTTAGCTTCTTGCTGGCTAACAGAGAGGTCGATGAGTCTGAGGTGAAACAGTAGCGGTGGGCACATCGATCCAAATATCGCGTGTAATGAGATCTTTACTTTAGTTTCAGTGTCTCTCTTGTAAGCGCTGCAGCGGTTTCATCAAAATGACGACCTGGCTGTCTGTGTCCGCTGCGGAGCCGGCAGTCCTCTTGTGATTGGATGTTGGATTGTCACGTGACTCACCCCCTTTTATGATTTGCTGTTGGACCGTCACGTGACTCAGCACCACGTAAACAAGGAAGCAGGCTCAGCCAGCAGCACAGAGAGGAAGAGGAGCCATGTGGCTATATTATCAGGCCGAATATGACAGAACGGCGACCTGCATCATTTGCAAGAAGGGAGAAAGATACAGTGGAAACACTAGACATTTGTTAAAGCACATGAAAAATCATGCAAACGAAAATTAGGAACAAAAGAAATAGAGGAGAGAAATCCCCCAACCCGACAGACGCAGACCTCCTGACTCAGAGGCAGAGACATGACAGGACCTTAGTCCAAGTTAGTTTCAGTCAGGCAGAGAATCTCCAGGTAGATGGTGAAAAAAAATGTTTTAGTCATCTTCGGCATTACCTTACTGTAACCAAAACCTTTCTGCAAAGGAGGACAGGGCCCAGAGGGGGACAGGGCCCACAGGAGGACAGGGCCCACATGAGGACAGGGCCCACATGAGGACAGGGCCCACAGGAGGACAGGGCCCACATGAGGACAGGGCCCACAGGAGGACAGGGCCCAGAGGGGGACAGGACCCACATGAGGACAGGGCCCACAGGAGGACAGGGCCCAGAGGGGGACAGGGCCCACAGGAGGACAGGGCCCACATGAGGACAGGGCCCAGAGGGGGACAGGGCCCACAGGAGGACAGGGCCCACATGAGGACAGGGCCCAGAGGGGGACAGGGCCCACAGGAGGACAGGGCCCACAGGAGGACAGGGCCCAGAGGGGGACAGGGCCCACAGGAGGACAGGGCCCACAGGAGGACAGGGCCCAGAGGGGGACAGGGCCCACAGGAGGACAGGGCCCACAGGAGGACAGGGCCCAGAGGGGGACAGGGCCCACAGGAGGACAGGGCCCACAGGAGGACAGGGCCCACAGGAGGACAGGGCCCACAGGAGGGCTTCTGGGAATATTTCTTTGAACTCAAGACTTTGGGGGTTGTTAAGTTATTTACACTTTATTCATTTATTATATTTTCAAAGCCAGAAAACTTCTTTTTTCCTTAGGAACTGTTGTTTGCTCATAAATGACACAAAAATCAGCAAAAATATTCATAAAAAAGTTTCTGAGTGTATCTCAGTGAGACGCTGCTGCCAACGTGGGATAACTTCATCACACTGCTCATAAAGGAGCGATTCCAGCAGCGTTTGGAGAATAAATACAATTTAACTATTTTGAGGTATATTATTGTTGCAAAAAAACTACAGTGAACAGCAGTTTTTAAAAATATGTTAATCTTTATTAAACATAACACAGACACAAATAAAAACTGGATTAAAATGATCACATCACTTCATCGACTGATCAGCCAAACATCAGCTCAACAAACGTCTCAGCTGCGTTCGTTACACTTGTGTTCTCTGAAGACATAACGGCGAGCGAATCTTTTGTTACACACAGTGCAGCCGTACGGTTTCTCCCCCGTGTGGATCATCATGTGTCGTGTCAGAGTTGGAAGTTGCATGAAACGTTTCCCACAAACAGAGCAACTGAATCGTCGTCTCTCCTCCACGTGGGTTCTCATGTGCTCCAGAAAATGTCTCCTCTCTTGAAAGCTTTCTTTACAAACTGAGCACCTGAAAGTTTTTCCTTCTGCGTGAAGTCTAATGTGAGTCATGAGGGACTTCTTCCTTTTGTACCGTTTACCACAAACTGGGCAACTCATTGGGTTCGATCCTGTTTGGACTCTAACAAGCTTCTGCAGATGTTTCTTGTGGTCAGAGTTGGTAACACGTTCGGAGGAGCCAGGAGTTTTTACAGTTTTATCTTCCACATCACTTACAGGTGCTTCGTTGTAATCCAGAGGGTTTAAACCTGGCTGAGGTTGTCTGGTCTCCTCCCAATCACTGCTGTCATCAGTGTCAGACTCAGAGAAGTGTGGAGTCTTGTCCTCAATAGCTGCTTGTAAATTAAAGTTCCTGGCTGGTTCTGGTCCTCCACAGTCCACTCCGGCTCTTTCTGCTGTCCAGCGCTCTACATCTCTGATCTTAAAGACAGTTTGTCTCTGATGAAGCTGTGACGCCTGAGGTCTCTCTTCACCAGCTTCACTCTTCACAGGATCAGGAGTAAATGTGAACTTGGTGACATCAGACTCCTCTTTCCTCTTGGAGAGCTGCTGAATGTCTGTGGAGAATAAAACATATCTTTGTGAAAACTGCTGATGCTACTGCTTCTCAGTGAACAGTGGGAGGAAGAAGTGGACAAACAATGGAAGAAACAATGTTAGGACTTCTGATGACGTCACTCAAGTGAATGTTCCTTCTCAAATATGAATATTTACAGACTGACAGCAACACAAGAAGCCTGATGTTTCTTTACAATAATCCACTGGACCGCATGTTTATAACCAGTCAAACTTAATGAAAAAATGCAATTATTAACATCACTGTGTGTGATGACTGTCTTTGTTTCTATATTCTCATTTTTACTTTGTTTTGAATTTTGTTGAAGAAAGTAATATTTGTGCACATGAAGAACTTTAGTGAGGCAGAGGATGTCAGCAGGTTTCAGTTTGATAGTAAGTAATCAGAACCGACTCGTCCAACAATGTTTATAATGGAGTAAAGTGAACAAACCTGCTCTGCTGAACTGGACGTCCATCTTTAACTGTCGGGCTCCGTCTATTTCCTTTGGCTGTAAATATCTATCTGGATCTGAGTCCTTGACTGGTTCTGGTCCTCCACAGTCCTCTACACCAGCTTCTGTTTTCAAATGTTCTCCATCTCTGATCTCTTCAGGTTTGATGTGATGAAGCTGTGAGGACTGAGGTTCCTCTTCATCTTCTTCACTCTTCACAGGGACAGGAGTGAAGGTCTGAACTGAAATGTAAGGCACAGATATGAAACTACTAAAGACCTCGAAGTGGTTTAGTGAGACAGATGATGTCAGCTGGTTACAGTTAAATAAGAAATAATCAGAACCGACCTGTTCTGTGTAACTGGACCTGAGGCTGGAAAACAGCGTCCAGTAGTTTCCGGTGTCGACACAGTTCCTCCTCGTACTCTGCTATCGTTCTTTCAAACAGCTCAAATATCTCTTCAGCAGCCGCAGTTAGTCGCTGCTTCACAACAACTCTCAGCGTTTGGACTTTAGACATTTTCACTGACTCACACGAACTTTCCCTCCAGAAACACTCCGTTAAAAACTGTCTGCTCACTCTGATGTGTTCACAGTCCGCTCGGCTCCGAAGGTGAACTTGTTGATGTCAGGACAGCAGCAGACGTTCACACAGGATCTGAAGTTTCTGTCTGAGTGTCATTTGATCTTTCAAATCAGCACTTTGTACAAAACTGAATGAGTTAGCGTGTTAGCAGACACCAATGGTTTCGCCTCCAGTACTTCTTCTTCTTCTTCTTCGTCCTCCGCGCCTGCTTCTTCTTCTTCTTTACTTTATTTGCGCAAACCACCATGTGAAGCTGAATGCCGCCACCTACCGTCTTTCGAGTGTGTAGCATCAACTTCATGTACTTGGGGAATTAATATTGTCCAAGTAAATAAACAAAGTAATGAATAATCAAAAAACACACACAGAAAAACAAGACGTAATGTCTTATGCTTCACAACTGATTTTCAAAGTAAAAGCATTCAATATCTTATTTATCGCCTGTACTTGTGTGTTTTTAATTGTATATACTATTAAAATCCCAAATTGGGAAATTCTTTTTTCCACTCACATTACACACAGGTGCGTGCACACACACACACACACACATGCAGAGTAGAGGAGACGAATGAAGGGCTGCCACACATGCCCAACGAGCAGTGTTAAGTGTCAGTGCCTTGCTCAAGGGTCACCCAGCAATGCCATGTGGTTGTGAGAGATAAAGTAAAAAAAAAAAACCACCAGACTCAAAAACATGCAGCCAGAAGTTCAGAGGAATTTAATCAAGTCTGGATCTTACGATCATTTCTGTACGAAATTCTTCTTCACAGGCTGTTTTCTTCTAACAGGATTTTTTGCTGCTGCGACAAAACACCTTTAATAAAAAAACACATGAATCCCAGGATGAAGATATTCACTTAAATAATGACAACAGCAGCCAAAACATCAACATCAGTTGTACAAAGTCAGGTTGTGATTTCACAAAAATAACAAGAAAAACAAGATGGGCAGTTTAAGAATCAGCTCGTCATGATTAACACAAATAAACAATCAATTCAGGTCCCGGAGAGGCCGTCAGAAATATATCATGTTGTTTGGAGGAAACTCAGGTCATTTACTTTGGAAATCACATCCAGCAGCTGTTGACCATGAAGCCTTTAGGTGACATGAAACAAATCAACAGATTTAAAATGATCACTTCGTTGTTTTCACCTTCGTCAATTTATGTTTGTTTCTGTTCGACTGACTTCCTCTAAACCTTGAACACAGAAACAACCACAGTAACTGTTTCTCAACAATTTTGTTAATTTGTCAGAGAATAAAACAGATTTTAAGGCATTTTAACGTGGCTGGTACCAAAGATTGAGTGCAGAAGGGGACAGCGGGACTTTGATGAAGGTATGCGCTCTACTGTAGTGTCGAGCGATGTGGCCTCAAAGCGAATACTGGAAACAAAAGAGACTGAAAACTGATTTTCATTTGCAGTAAAAAAAAAAGATCTAAGTGTACAGGCAGGGAGACAAAATCATTAAACCCTTCATTACACTCATCTGTCAAAGAGTAAGAATTCATACAAATGTGAGACCTTAATAGAAGCACGTTTTAGAGATTTAACTGCTTTGAAAGGTTTTTCAGCTGCTTTACATCCACCTGTTCATCAGAGGTCGTCTGTCTGTCCGGGTGATATCTCAGCAACGCCATGAGGGAATTTCTTCAAATTTGGTGCATACGTGAATTTGAATGCACAGAGTGAGGTCAAATTTACCAGAAATCTACACTTGGACTCGGATTCAATATTGGAGGTCAAACTTCAAACTTACATACTGAGCTGTCAAAATGACTGTGTACCGTATTGTACCTTCACAGGAGCTTTACCTTCTTTAAAGCTGAGGCGTAGTTCTAGTTTACTCCTTCCATAGCATTACACACCGACGGTGTGGATGTCAGGAGGCAAAAGCTCATGAATGTATCGACGCATAAGTTATGTGACACAACAGATAAGAATCAGCCGCTGTCATCAGCGAGTGTTGTCTTATTTCCTTACAGACCAACAGCAGCGAACAAGGTGAATATCGGCTGATTCCGTACTTAATTTGGAGTCTGATCACCGATCGGTGTTGAACCAAGATTTGCTCTCAGTATTTTAATCCTGCAAGACAAAAATGGTTCAACAACAATCTCTGCAGCTTTATTTCTTTTTGGCGCCCTCACCAACACATTTGTGTTGTCTGAGATGAATGGGCCGAGTGAACTTTTTATCACAAACACTGCAGCTGAAAGGTTTCTGCCCCGTGTGGGTCGTCAGGTGTTGTCTCAGGGTTCCTTGTAGCGCAAATTTTTTACCACAAACTGAACAACTGAACGGTTTCTCTCCAGTGTGGATTCTCATGTGTTTGATCAGAGAACTACTGTCGCTTGTACTTTTTTTACAAACTGAGCAGCTGTAAGGTTTTTCCCCCGTGTGAACTCTCAAGTGTTTTGTCAAAGATGAGCTGTCTGTGAATTTTGTGCCACAAAAAGAGCAACTGAAGGGTTTCTCCCCTGTGTGGGTTCTCATGTGCACCACAACACTTCCTCTCCATAGAAATGTCTTTTTACAAACCGGGCAGCTGAAGCGTTTTTCCTTCGAGTGAATCCTCATGTGACTTGTTAAAGACTTCTTCTGCGGGTATTTTTTGCCACAAACTGAGCAAATAAACGGTTGCACTTCTGTTTGTCCTCCATCTTGTTTCTGCAGATGTCCCTTGTTGTCAGAGCTTGTAGCACATTCAGAGTTGTTTGATGTTTTTCCAGTAATGCATTTCATGTCCTTATTCCTTAACGCTGGACGAGGTTGCCTGGTGTCCTCCCAAACCCAACTGTCATCAGACTGAGGTTCAGAGGAGTGTGACGTCTTTTCATCATCATCAGCTGGCTGTAAATGACTATCGGGATTAAAGTTCCAGGCTGGTTCTGGTCCTCCACAGTCTTCTCCTTCAGCTTCTGTTTTAAAATGTTCTACATCTCTGATCTCTTCAGTTTTGATTTGGTGGAGCTGTGAGGACTGAGGTTTCTCTTCATCATCTTCTTCACTCTTCACAGGGACAGGAGTGAATGTGAACTTGGTGATATCAGCCTCGTCCAGCCCTGGAAGCTGCTCTCCCTCCTGACTGATCCAGAGTTCCTCCTGTTCCTCTTTAATGTGTGGCAGCTCTGGTGGGTCCTGCTGGTCCAGACTGGAGCTCCACTCCACCTCTTCTTTAATCACCAACAGCTGCTGGATGTCTGTGGAGAACAAAGATATACAGACGTTTAAAAAATGCATGTTTCTTGTCAACATTTACACAACTGATATCACTGCTTTATAAAAAAGTTAAAAATTTCAAAACTAAAAACTACAAGCACATCACATATCAGAGCAGAAATATCATAAAATGACTGATCAGCACGACTGAAACGTTTACATCCACCTGTACAGAACATGTTGGATACGGGGTTCTCGCCAGACGGTGGAACAACGGCGCTGCTGTACTCATTTTCAATGTTAGCTGCTTTATAGCGGGTGTTTGTGGGCTGCCGCGGTCTTCTCGCAAAAAAAAGCGTCTTTCCCCCTGCTTGAAGTGTCATGAAGTTTGGTTCAGTAATTCATTTTTTAAAGGTCCTCTGTGACAAAAGCATACATTGATGATTACAGAGAGTTTGTGCATCAAATGTTCTTTGTGTCATTTTGAATTCTTATGGTTGAGAACAGCTGGTCACTTTTCTGGGCACATTTTAATCTTGTTGTGTTTTTGGCTTGTCTGATTAGCCCATAACACTCAGCCACACACACTACAATGGGACAGTCTAAGGAGCTCAGCATTGATCTGAAACAATTTACACTGTTTTGCTTTGTTTACATGTGGCGGACCCTGCCACGTTGCTAACTTCAAACAGTGTTCTGGGACCTTGTTTCTGGGTCGGAACATTACCTCGAAACTTAGTAGTGTTGTCAAAGTTTGAATTTCTTCTACAAAACTACACGGTGTTGCTTTAAATGACCTCTGAGCTAAGAAAGAGAGAGCAGCTGTTGGTCGCATGAATGTAATAGAAGCTTTTACATTATTTTTTCAAGGACATGAATCTGGAAGAGTTGATGATGAAAAACCAAAAAACACGTTAAGTTACTTTAAATCACCTGTCATGGTCATTTAATCATCACTGTAAACCTACAAAAGTAGTTTACATATTTCTTATAATCTATATGTTCCACTTTGTGAATATATTTTCATAAAAAAACACCTATTAATTTCACTGATGCTCGTATAGAAGGTATAGAGATTCAGGACCGTAAGAATATTAACTATCAATTTGCATTCATTGACTGCTTCACTGTAGTATTTGAGATTCAGACGTAAAGAGAACAAACCTGCTTCATCTTCGGTCTTCACGACAGCGTCCAGCGACATTTTGTCCTGATTCACGGAAACTTTTCCTGCACAAACAGCTGTCTGCTCACTCTGATGTGCGCTGTGATGCTAATACTTCATTGAAGCAGGTTCGGGTCCGTCTATTTCCAGCAAAACCAGCTACGTTAGCTTCATTAGCTTCGGACACCAGGAGGAAATTCAGACGTTAAATATGTTTAAATGAAGTGAGCAGCACCGAGTCTTTCTACGCAGGTTCATCTGGACATCTCGGTTCCGTTAATCACACAGTTGGTTCTCTATCGAATCGAATCCATCCAGAACTGGCTCCGTCTAGTTCCTGCTAGCACGCTACGCTAACGTCATTTAGTTTAACCTTTAGCTTCTTCTTAGCTGCAAATGTCGATGACTCTGATGTGAAACTTCCTAAAAATTCAAACCGACTCCTCTGAAACAAGTTCCTCCATCCTGGATCTGCTGTTTCACTCTGACTGTGTCTGACAGTAACGAACCGAACCGCTAACACACAACGGAACAACTTAGCTTGTTAGCCACGGGAAGTACGACCGCTTCCGACGTTGCGTATTTTCAAAATAAAATGACCCGGTTCCTTATTTAAGGAAATATAGAAACTTCACAAGCTAGAATAAAGTAAAATAACGCTATGATTATTATTATTATTATTACATTCTTTTCTTTATTCTCTGTATTCACTCTGTACACGTTGATCTGAGATGAGCCCTGCTTCTTCTATTATTTTATCTATTATGATTATTACTATTACCTTTTTTCCCATTCTTTACCTGTTAATTGTATTTATTTGTGTCTCTTTAACTTGCCTCTGAACCAGCTGCATATTTAATATCATACAACATGGAAACGTTTCTCTGTCTCTGCTCAACTAGAAACTGATTTTGTGAGATGATGGCTGAAGGTGACAAAACTGTGCTGTGGCTTGGATGTGCATCAGTAGTCTGGTACATTAAGATGTGAAACAGTAAGGTGAGGTGTATTTTAGTCTTCAGGATCAGTGTGTGAGGGGACATGGGAGTTGAGGGACATCAGCTGACTGAAGATAAGACAGGAGGTAGTTTAGAGGATGAAGAGAGACGTTCACCAGGATCGTCTCTTCTCCCAGTGGTTCAACTGTCAGCAGAGGAGGAAGTATGACTGATTCATCTGTTGATCTGAACAAAACTGAGCCACAGACAAGAAGGCAGACAGTGTTAAGAGATGTTAGAACTTATTGTTGGTTTAAAATCCCACAAAGTTTGTTGATAATCAAACATTTGAATATAACAAGCTTCACCCTACAACTATGTGTCTTGAAATTTGAAATTTTGAAATCATGTGTGGATCTTGTGAAGAGTCCCAGAGTGAAACACTTGAGAAACTATTTGGTAGATCAGTTAAGTTGTTTAATTAATAAATCACATTTTCAACAAATATTGTTGTATATCAACAAACTGATGTAAACACAAAAGAAATAAACAATCAAACCATCACCTCAGAGGAAACAGACTCGGGGATTCACTGATTCAGAAATTCGTAACAAATGCTTCAAGTTCAAAAACATTTTACGTGATAACATTCACAGATTTTCTTCTTGTTCTGTTTGAGGTATATGTTCAGTAACATGAACACAGATGGAAAGAAACCTTTGTTATAAACTGAAAATCCTTCACAAACTATGAAAGAGTCTAGATTCAATCATACAAACTTATGAAAAACAACTTTAAATATAACTTTCACATAAAAATGATTGTTTTTGTGTTACACATTCACTGGTCAATAATCGTTCTCATGTGAAAGCTGTAATCTTGTGTAAAGTAAAGACGTCACAGTTTCAAAAACAGTGCATCACCAAACTCCTCTGGAACAAACAGTAAATCTTCTCTACAGGTTTAAACCGTAAACACTGATAGAATAACGCACTCTCAGGGTTCGCATAGTGTTTATGTTGAAGCAGTAAAGTGCTGGCTGTGCGTTCAGCAGCTCTGAGGTGAAGCATTTGTGCTTCTTGTCTCGATGACAAAATCTTTACAGCCGACGCTGTACGATGGACTCTGATCCTTTGTGGTTTACAATCTAATTGTTCTATGGTGAATATTATCGGCAAGGCCAGGAGAGAGAAAAAGAGCCACAGTGATGTCACCAGAGCCTTTCTGAATAGCGGAGAGATTTTAAACTGGAAGTGCTGGCATTCAGATAAAAAACACTTTGTTAACACGGCTTGAACAGTTTGCAGTGCTGTCAACATGACTTACCACTACCAGGCAACGTAAACTGGAAAGAACGAGTGGTGCATCGAACACATTCATATTTAAAGTGATAGAACAACAGGCTCACATACACGTTAGGTGCAGTGAGCGTGAATATCGGCCAACATCCATGTTTGTCTTCTCTATTGATGTTGACATCCCTATCAAAAGTCGATCAGACGACCAAACAAGCATTTCTGCTACTTCATTTACTTCTCCTGCTCTTAACAAGACATCTGTGTTTTTTTAAATGAACTTGCTGAGTGAATTTTTTTCCACAAACACTGCAACCAAATGGTCTCTCCCCCGTGTGGACGGCCTGGTGTCGCGTCAGAGTTCCATGTTGTGTGAATGTTTTACCACAAACGGAACAACTGAACTGTTTCTCTGTGCCGTGGATTCTCATATGTGAATTCAAATTCTTTCTCAGACTGAAATTTGCATCACAAACTGGGCACCTGTGAGGTTTTTTTCCTGTGTGAAGAGTTACGTGTGCCGTCAAACTTGACTTAAGTGTGAATTTTTTACCACATTCAGAACAACTGAAGGGTTTCTCCCCAGTGTGACTCTTCATGTGCCTCACAACGTCGCATCTCCACTGAAACTTCTTTTTACAAACTGTACAATCAAACAGATTTTCCTCTGTGTGTAAAACTGAGTGTTGCTTCATGTGTGTTTTTCGTGCAAATCTTTTACCACAAACTGAACAACCAAATGGTTTCTGCCCAGTGTGGGCTCTCATGTGTCGGTTCAAAGTCCTGCTGTCACTGAAATTCGTCTTACAAACTGAGCAAGTGAACAATTTTTTTCCTGTGTGAAGTTTAAAGTGTGAAGCCAAATTTGAGCGCTGTGCAAATTTGTTCCCGCAGACAGAACAACTGAAGGGTTTCTTCCCTGTGTGCTTCCTCATGTGTGCTGAAAGGTTTCTCTTACATGGAAACGTTTTCTTACAAAATGAGCAACGGAAACGTTTGTCCTTTGAATGAACTCGTGAGACGTGAGACTTTAAGGAGGTCTTAAATTGATAACTTTTACTACAAACTGTGCAACTAAATGTCTTCACTTCAGTTTGGACTTCATCGGGTCTGGGAAGATCCTTGTGAACGACGCTTGTAGAACATTCAGAGGAGACACCTGGTGTGTTTTCAGATGTCTGAGGTTCCCTCGTCTCCATCCAATCACAGCTGTCTTCAGTCTCAGGTTCAGATGAGTCTGAAGCCTCGTCGTGACTAAGTGGTTGTAATTCTCTATCTGGACCTGGGTCCTTGGCTGGTTCTGGTTCTCCACAGTCCTTTCCATCAGCTTCTGTTTTCAAATCCTCTTTATTCTGGATCTCTTTGGTTTGGTGTTGGTGAAGCTGTGAGGACTGAGGTTTCTCTTCATCATCTTCTTCACTCTTCACGGGGACTGGAAGCTGCTCTCCCTCCTGACGGGTCCCAGGTTCGTCCTGTTCCTGTTTAATCGGTGGCTCCTCTGCTGGGTCCTCCTGGTCCAGACTGGAGCTCTGGTCCTGCTGCTCAGGACGAACTGCTTCTTTCCTCACCGATTGCTGCTCGATGTCTGTATATAAAAGAGAAAAAATGTACACATTTCTAAAAATTAATTATTAAGTGTCACATTTTGTATAACATTCAGACATCAAAACAAAAACAACTACAAGCGTCGGGGCTCAAAAAAAAAATGATGAAAGTTTTCGGTTCAGTAGACTCATTGACTTTGGAAACACAATGCATTAATCTAACTTTATCTAAAAAAGGGAATCCTTTTACTTTGAATGTAACAAAGCCCGAAAAACAAATAAATCTAAAATGTACAGAGCTTCGCTGACACCTTTACTGTAAATGTTGACCTGATGGAGACGTGATTATCAAACATCATTTTCATTTGTCTATTTCTGATGAGAACCGACAGTGTTACACTGAAGATAAGAAGCCACGCTTCTCATACAGGACGTGTTTCTCGGCACAACAAGCAAATCCTGCGCGGTGAATTCCATCAGAGCAGGACTGGAAGCTGCAACTCAAAGCTCTTATTATGTGCACATCAACCCCTCAAGTCCTAAGTTCAGATACAACTCTCAGCTGAAGATTATCAAATGTTTTACTGCTTAAGGACATACAGGGTTGGAATGACAGTTATCTTCTACACAGCAGATCCAAGAGTCCGCGAGAACTTATCAAGATACTTCCACTTTGCAAAGAAGGGAAAAGGATTATATTTATATATCAAACTGAGTAAAAAGCATAAGTTTTAAAAATGTTCATGAATGTCAGAACATCTTAATTGCTTTAATGACCGTGTGGGCCTGGACTCCACTCCCCTGGACTCAGAGGCAACACCTTTACATTTTAACACAGGTTATATTAAAGTGACAGGACAGCATGAAGCACCGACAGGAAGTCTTTTAGCCACCTAAAAGAAGGCACGTTGATAAAGAAATATGTGTTTGAGTGTGCGTTACATTTTGAAATATGCTGAAAGTCCGACCCAAGGCACAGCTGCACTTTTGCATAGGAATACGGTCGTTGTACAGTTGAGGGAATGTAGCTTTAACATAAAGGACTGTTTGCTGTCGCTGCTACCTTCTGCTTCTCCACAAGCGGAGGGACAACGGTGACCTACTGCAGGTAACACACTGACAGGAGATCAGTACTTCATACAACCCGACACCCCTCAACCATCACTGTAACTAATTTAAAAATATTGAAAAGGTTTGACTATGAAGAGGGCTTTAACTTTGAAATTCAACGTCAGAACTTCCTGCTGTTATCTGAGCGCAGCACTATAAAAGTCTGACGCAACACGTGTTTGTGGAAACAGGAACTTTAATTTGAAGATTTGGCACTGAATGACCCGTAGACACAAACTGTCTGCACACCTTCAACCGCAGCAGACTGTTTCCTGATCCTGTTTATGTCACATTTTCTGTGTCTTTATGAATTTTCTGATGATAAAGAGCAGAACCGACCTGTTCTGTGTAACTGGACCCGAGGCTGGAAAACAGCGTCCAGTAGTTTCCGGTGTCGACACAGTTCCTCCTCGTACTCTGCTATCGTTCTTTCAAACAGCTCAAATATCTCTTCAGCAGCCGCAGTTAGTCGCTGCTTCACAACAACTCTCAGCGTTTGGACTTTAGACATTTTCACTGACTCACACGAACTTTCCCTCCAGAAACACTCCGTTAAAAACTGTCCGCTCGGCTCCGTCTATTTCCAGGGAGCAAACTAAGCTAACTCAATGAGCTTCGTGGAACAGCAGCAGATAATTCAGATGTTAAAGTTCAGAGTCTCCTCAAACGGATTAATCTGGACTCTCTGGGTCCGTGAACAACACAGTTCGGTCGCCATTGAAGCCACTCCGACTGAAGTTCCGTCTCCTTCTTACTTCCTGGTAGCACGCTACGCTAACGTCCTTTAGCTTAGCCTTTAGCTCGTTCTTGACTAAAAAGCTCGATGAGTTTGAGGTGAAACATCCAAAAAGTTCACACAGAGTCCAGTTAACCAAGTTCATCCACACAGGTTCTGGTGTTTCACTCCGGTCTCGTCTTACGGTAACGCACTAGTACATTAGGAAAAGCTAGCATGTACTTCCGGTGTCATTTTGCTGAATTTCAAAATAAAATTGATAATACTCCTGGTGGAAATACCTAATTTACTAAGGTCAACATGGAAAACCACAAGTGAAGTTAGAGTTAACAGAACAAAATGTCCGCAAAGTAAAGTTTGCTGAGGCGGAAATAAATTAAACAACTTTATTTACTGTAGGATGATTATCTAACAATATCAGTGTCACAATAACTCCGTTATGCATGGAGCAGTGTGGGTCTTTAACGTATATTAAGATTTGAAACAGTAAAGTGAGGTGTGTTTTAGTCTTTAGGATAAGTGTGTGAAGAGATGTGGGATTGGACAGACATCAGCTGACTGAAGATGAGACAGGACGTAGTTTAGAGGATGAAGAGAGCTGTTCACCAGGAGAGATTTATAAAATCTAAAGAATCAGGTGAACAAATACACTCAGTTCTAACAACCACTTCATTCAATCTCAATAAATAAACCGCTGGTGTATATTTTATTCAAACAACACTTCACTCAACAGTTACAAGTTATTTTACAGCAAGTAGAAATTCAATAACTTACAATCAACTGAACATGAATACAGTGATTCAAACCAACAGTAACTTCTTTTACAACATGATGAAGTGCTGCCGGCTAAACACTGTACACTTCCTGCAGGGATTTCAAAGTACAAGACAAGCTGCCGGAGACAAGCGAGTGTTTTTCATTCAAACAGAACGGATCAGGAACAGGAGATACTTCTTACTGTTCTACTCTCCTACATTACTTTACATTATTTTAGCATGAATTCAAACAGGCTATATTATCAAAATGATAATAATAGTAGAATAAAATATAATCCCATTTTTCCTTACAGATAAATGAACAGGAAACAGATTCATTCATTGAATATCATCATAAGTCCATATCTTTAGCTATAAATCAACCCCTGAAATATCCCACTGATAAAGTTGGATTCCTTAATTCAATAAATGTGTACAAAATTAAAAATGATCACGTTCATTCAGGCCCATTTAAAGGGGTTGGTAGTTATTGTTATTGATTATTTTTAGGAGTTATTCTTTGCACAGAAATTAATAAATGACACAAAAAGCAGAAATAATTTTTTTTAAATAGTGTACAACTTGAACTTGTGTTTCTGAGTGTAGCACAGTGAGACTCTGCTTCTGTCCTGTGGACTTCAGGCAAACATCATCAAACCTGTCGTGTTTATTAAGATAAATGTTGTCTTTCATTTTGTAGAGAAAAACTCAATTTACTGTATATAATTATTATTAAGTATTATATGTGTATATAAATTACAGCTGCTGTTTTAGGAAATCTGAAGGCTTATCTTTTATCTTGAAACTATCTGTCAAATTCTTTTTAAAGATTCAAGCCTTCAGTCGGAACCAGTGGGCAAATCTGGATGTTTTGGGTGACAGACAAACAATACTTAAAAAATGAATATCATAAGCTTTTTCCTACAACTCTGTTTCATCATCTCTTTCAGTAAACAGTCTGTTCGTGATGATAAACATATTTTTTTATACAGCTTTTGCAGTTTTAACCCATTTTTGCTCAGTTGTACCAGTTTATACCACCTATTACATTATGATTTTATTCTTGACTGAAGCAGCAAAATAAACCTTTCAATTAAGTAAAATCATCACCAATCATATTATCAAGACAAACAATTCCCAAGTTTTATTTTTGCACTTTGCTTTGAAGGCAGCGGGCAGATCCACCACATCAGCTGTTGAATTGTGAGTTGATCTACTGACATGATTTGACCAAAACAATAAAAATACTGTATGAGCGGTAAAATATTCGACTGTTTATGATCGACACATAATGGAAGATCAACTTAAGACCAGGTGAGTCCACTACATTACTAACAAATTCAATATGTGGGAGGTAAGAAATGTAATCTATAAATCACAAATGAAACCGATGTTGACCAAAGTGCTGTATGGGTGTCATAAAATACACTTTGAATGAACAAATACACAGAATACCAAAGAAAGCAGTTCATAGAAACAGACAAAATAAATGTCACTTCATCGTAGAAGAGTTTTAGCACAATTTCTTTTGAGAAGTCATCACAGTTTCCAGCTGATCAGCGCTGAGTCAGGTGTTTTCCTCTGTCTCTGCAGCTTCATTGATTCCGCTGCTCTCACTGACACACTTGTGATTTTTGATATGTGAGAGCCGAGTGAATTTCCTGTTGCAGACTGAACAACTAAACGGTCTGTCCCCGGTATGGACAGCCAGGTGTCGCTTCAGTGTTCCATGCTGCGTGAACGTTTGACTACAAACGGAACAACTAAATGGTTTCTCCCCAGTGTGTATTCTCATGTGTCTCGTCAAGTTCTTTCTGAGACTGAAGCTTGTGTTACAAACTGAGCAGGTGAAAGGTTTCTCTCCTGTGTGGAGAGTTAAGTGAGAGGTCAAACTTGAGTTTTGTGCGAATCTTTTACCACAGAAGGAACAACTGAAGTGTTTTTCCCCCGAGTGGATTTTCATGTGACTCACAAAATCTCCTCTCCATGAAAAGGTTTTGTCACAAACTGAGCAGCTGAATGATTTATCCTCTGTGTGGAGAGCTAAGTGTTGTCTCATATGTGCCTTTCGTGCAAACGTTTTACCACAAACTTCACAACTAAAGGGTTTCTCCCCAGTATGGATGCTCATGTGTGCGTCTAAAGTCTTTCTCAGACTGAAACTCATTTTACAAACCGAGCAGGTGAAAGGTTTCTCTCCTGTATGAAGTTTTAAGTGTGAGGTCAAATTTGAGCGATGTGTGAAATTTGTGCCGCAGACAGAACAACTGAAGGGTTTCTCCCCGGTGTGGATTCTCATGTGCGCGACAAGGTTTCTTCTCCACTGGAAAGTTTTTTTACAAACTGAGCAGCTGAAACGTTTTTCTTTTGAATGAAGTCTCATGTGAGACTTCAAAGAGTTCTTAGAGTCGTAACTTTTTCCACAAACTGAGCAACTAATTGTTGAACCTTCTGCTTGGGTTTCACTGGGTTTCTGCAGACGACTCTTGTTCCCAAAGCTTGCAGTACATTCAGAAGAGATGGCTGAGTGTTTTTCATTACTAGATTCCATATTACTTACAGGTGCTTCATTGTTCTGCACAGGGTTTGAAGGTTCCCTGGTCTCCCTCCAGTCACAGCTGTCGTCAGTCTCAGGTTCAGACATGTTGTCATCAGTCTCAGGTTCAGAAGAGTGTGACATCTTGTCATGACTATCTGGCTCCAAATAATCTCCATCTCTGTTCTCTTCAGCCTGCCTTTGATGAAGTTGTGAGGACTGAGGTTTCTCTTCATTGTCATCATCTTCTTCGATCTTCACAGGGACAGGACTGAATGTGAACTTGATGACATCGGCCTCCTGCTCTCCCTCCTGACTGGTCCAGAGTTCCTCCTCTTCCTCTTTAATGTGTAGTAGCTGTTGTAGGTTCTCCTGGTTCTGCTGCTCAGGGGGAACCTGTTCTTTACTCAGCTCCTGGACATCTGCACAGAATAAAGAAAGTCATAATTTACACATTTTAGAAAAAATATGTTTCCTGTTCATGTTTAAACCACAAATTTCTGAAGTGTGGCGCAATGTTTATCTATTTCTCTAAGATAATCTGAAGTCCTTCAAACTAAAACCATTAGCATATATTTCTAATTAGCAACACAGCTGCAAATTCATGTTATGTCCACATGTAAACTGGACTCTGTTTATAACATCGAAAGCTCGGCGCTCACACACAGTCACAGTTGATGGACAGAGTTTCCCAGATGTTGAAATTTTGATATGAAGATCTCGATCACATTATCGTCACCCTGACACAGAATCAGAAGATACACTATGTGTTTATGTATATTTCTATATTAATAATCATATATATATGTTCTGTAGTTTGTGTACATGAAGGATGAGCGAGTTTACAAACTTTCATTTTGCACGCAACCCTGTTTTGTATAATTACAAATGAATTACCTTGTACCTTAAAGTTAAAGCCCAAAGTATTACTGCTATCCTCATAACTTCTGTTTACTTGTCTGCAAGTTAGCGCAGCTTCTCTTTGTTAGCACTATGTTAGATGTAACCTCATTCAGTACTATCAGAACACTTTAATGCCGGTTTGCTTAAGAAACTTGTTTCAAAACAAATTTTCAATAAATTGATATGAAAAGGAGTATCATTTTTCTAAACATGCTACAGTTTACAGTGTGCCAAAGCATTATCTTTAGTCAACTGAAATATAATATGAAACATAACTGGTTGATAAGATAAAAGATCAGCATTCCTCTTATTTCCTATTCCTAATATCACATGTCGTCACTGGTGTGGACGATTTCTTTACAAGGAGACGACATGAGGGAAAAGTTTTATTACAGCTGTGGAAGACAAACATATAAATAAATTTTAAAAATCAGCGCTCACCACGTCATAGCTTTTCTCACACTCATGTGTTGGTTTCTATTGTCGGTTATTTTATCAGTATCGCCATGACACTCTGGTAATTATCGGTATATCATCCATTCTTATTATCATCACGTCTCCTGAACCTAACATGACAACACAGGAAGAGTGAAATCTCCCTCTATGTTTTGATGACACTGATACCATATTCTACATCATAACTTCTTTGGGTGACGAGGCTGTTATTAAGCATCTTATAATAACAATGTTGTGAATGTGACAATTAAGAACTCGATGTCAGAATAACAAGTGTTCGAACCTGTTCGGTGTGATCGACCTCCAGCGTCCAGTAGTTTCCGTTGTCGACACAGTTCCTCCTCGTACTCTGCTATCGTTCTTTCAAACAGCTCAAATATCTCTTCAGCAGCCGCAGTTAGTCGCTGCTTCACAACAACTCTCAGCGTTTGGACTTTAGACATTTTTAATTGCAGATTTTTCCTCCAAAAACCCGTTTGGTCCCTCTGATGCGCGCTGTCGGGTCCGTCTATTTCCTGGTCGCAAGCTAAGTTAGCTTCTTCAGCTTTAGATAGTACACCCGGAGATGATTCGGATGTTTAACATTTTACAAGAAAGGGGACATCACTGAGTCTCTTAAGCCAAGTTCATCTGAACATGTCGGGTCCGTGAAGAATGCAGTCTGGTCTCTACTGAAGTAACCTCAACTAGCACCGTCTCCGTCTATTTCTTGCTAGCAAGCTACGCTCACGTCCTTTAGCACTAACAGAGTGAAACATCCCGACATCTACACAGATTACACTATATGGACACGTGTATCCATAAACAAAGGCTCTGTTGTTTTAATCCAACTAAACTGAGTTGAAACGCACTTAATATGTAACGAAAAAGCCACCGTACATATCACTTTGTACAGTTAGCATATCGCAGTGAGGCTAATCCCTTCCGGTGCAGCGTTATCGCTGACCTTCAAAGTAAAAGCGCTACAGTGTTGAAATTACAGCACAATGTGTCACAGCCCTTATTTTATTTTGAATATTTGAAAACGGCACCGGAAGCACTTCCATGTCCTTTTTTCACTGTTTATACAAGATGGCGTCGAACAGAAGAAGCTCCATTGCATGACCGCCGTTCATCCCGGAAACAGAAGGAGGAAACCAGAACCAGAAACCGTTAGAGACCAGCAGAATCCAGCAGAATCCAGCAGAGTTCTCTCCCGGCAGTTAACAAACCTGTAATAAGAGCAGACCGAAGTAAACTGACAAGGACTTGTGAATTGTTTACACCTGCTAACAACACGGACTGACTGAAGTGTGTGTGAGTCAGTGAAAATGTCTAAAGTCCAAACGCTGAGAGTTTTTGTGAAGCAGCGACTAACTGCGGCTGCTGAAGAGATATTTGAGCTGTTTGAAAGAACGATAGCAGAGTACGAGGAGGAACTGTGTCGACAGAGCAGACTGCTGCAGGATGCTGGGAAGTCTGACATCCAAAACAAAGCAGGTGAGTGGAGGCTTTTATTAAAGACGTCATATGTTCAGGTTCACACTTTTATTGGGGGTCCTGCTGGAGTAGGTTTACATACTGTAATTTTCAAAAAACACGTTATTTTTCTCAGATGATGCAACATCCCTGTTCACAGTGAATATTGAGCGGGCATTTCGTAACAGGCAGGTTGTAGCCAATCAGAGGCAGAGTAGGGCGGGTCATGCCAGGTAAGGTATTGTGATCCAAAATAACGTGCTACAGCTGGTAACCATGGCTGCCATACAGCCATATGTAAATATTTATATAATGCCTGTTACATGGTGATGCACATTAGTTACAGAAGTAAAGGCTCAACTCTAAACGCGGCGTGAGACGAGGGCTGCTCGGTTGGTTGCGATTTGCAACATCAGAGATAGATGTCACTAAATCTTACACACTGGACCTTTTCTTTTAGAACCAACTCTAGTTCAGAATCAGGTTTTTGGTTTCACCTCTCTGTATAATATCCTCAAGGAAATGATAATGTACATTTATGTCTTGTGTTTCTGTTTTTCAGGGTTTCCTGCAAATGTCAAGAAGTTTCTGGAGAATAAAGAAGAGGATCCTCCTGAGCAGCAGGAGTGGAGCTCCAGTCTGGACCAGGAGGACTCTCCAGAGCTGTCACACATTAAAGAGGAACAGGAGGAACTCTGGACCCGTAAGGAGGGAGAGCAGCTTCGAAGGCTTGAGGAGGCTGATATCAAGTTCACATTCACTCCTGTCCCTGCGAAGCGTGACGGAAATGACGAAGAGGAACCTCAGTCCTCAGAGCTTCATCAAAGACAAACTGCAGAGATGAGAGATGATGCGGACTGTGGAGGATCAGAACCTGTCAGAGACTTTGGTCGAAGACATCTACAAGCAGCTGGTCTTAAAACGTCACACAGTAATGATGGTGTGAAGCAGAGCGGTGAATCTCAGTTAGGTTTTGATAGTGACATGGGATGTAATGTGGCCAAAACATATTCCAGCAGCTCTGAGTTTGGTCAAAGACTTGGCAGCAAAGATCGTCTGCAGATCCACATGAGCTGTCGCACAGGAGAAAAAACATTTACTTGCCAATTTTGTGGTAAAAATTTCACGAAAAGCTCAAATTTGACGACTCACCTCAGAGTTCATACGGGGGAGAAGCCGTTCACCTGCTCAGTTTGTAACGCAAGTTTTAGTCTGCGATGCACATTAGTGAATCACATGAGAGTTCATACTGGAGAGAAACCATTTGGCTGCTCAGTTTGTGGTAAAAGGTTTTCTAAAAAGGCGAATTTGACCACACATATGGCCCTGCACACCGAGGAGAAGCCCTTTAAATGCAGTGTTTGTGACAAAAGATTCACTTGGCATTCACAGGTCAAAAACCACAAGTGTGCTGACGGCAGCAGGTGAAGGTGGAGAGCTGGAGCTGGACAGAAACCAACAGAGACAATATAACAGTAACATACTTCTCAGATGTTCTGCCACGAGCAGGTAATGACTCCATGCATGTTGAAGAACTAACTGTGTACTTAAATGTGATTAGATCGGCTGTTTTAAAGGGGTGTAATGGTTCACAGAACTCATGCGTGAACCAAGACTGCAAACCCTGAACAAATGTTTTGCATCTTTAATTGTCATATTGCAACATAAACATGTTCTGTTTTCCATCAAAAGAAACATATTGACTTGAACCAGGAGTTGCTCTTGTCCGCAATCTTTCAGTCCGTCCCAAAGCTCTTATTTGTGCTCTGAGGATGAGTGAGGAGCCGCCTTCACAGAAGTCTTTTTAACACCCAGCACGCCTCCTTGTTGGACATCAGTTATTGATTGGCTGCTGCAGCTGATCGGACTGATCTGATACATCACAACATCACTGGAGACGTGAAGTGACTTCAAACAACAGATTCAACTTGTGTGTTTCAATCCCAAGTTAATGAATTTGTTTTGTTCACCATCCAGTTAAAGATCTGTATCTTCATTTGTTAGAAAGATTTGTATTTATATGATTGAAGTCAGAGAGAGGAGAGTCCGTCTGTCAGCAAGAAATACTTTGTACATTATATCATTGTTTCAGTGTAATCACATGTGAGGTTTGTTATGTTTGATAATTTCCATTTTCCTGGAGACATTTAGCCTGATACATAATCTCCAGTATCTCCATAATCACATTCTGGTTTATGAATAAATCATACAAAAACACAATCTGTCAGTCAAAATGGTTCATGTGCTGCTGAGCAGACCCTGTAAATACAGAACAGTGTTTGTTATTCATCTTCAGGTGTTTGTTGAACAGGCACAGAGGCTGCAGAGACGTCAGCAGACTCATGTAACACTTATCATGACACTTCCTCCTCTGTTGTCTGACAGTAGAGTCACTGCGAGAAGACATGATCCTGGTGAACGTCTCTTTTCTTCCTCTAAACTATCTCCTGTCTCATCTTCAGTCACCTGATGTCCCTCCACTCCCACGTCTCCTCACACACTTATCCTAAACACTGAAACACACCTCAGATTTACACCACAGATTTACTGTTACAGATAAACTCTCCAACAGTACATAAAGTAGTTTAAATCATTTCCAACTTGACCAGATGCAGAATCAAAATGCTGCTTGCATGGTAAACATATCAGTGATAATAATCCAATGGTATCACAGATGGTTTGAAATAACATTGCCAGACACTTGATGATTTTAATACATTTTGTACTGGTTGCTTTTAATTTACGTGTAGCAGCTCTACAGTTATTGAACTGAAGGATCTGGAGGTTTCCAGGCTTGTTTATACTTAATAAAGATATTATCTTGTGAAGAGCACTTTTATTTTGAAAATCAGCTAGGAAAGGGCACCGGATGTGTTTGTTCCAACCGTGACAAATATTTTAGCTTTTTCCGGTTTGAACACCGGCGATCGTGTGCGTCTCCGTTAGATAAAAGCACAGAGATCCACCGGACTTGAAGTGAACTTTGAGATCTTTCAGGGTGTTTCTCCTCTGACCCACCTCTCAGTTTTGTGAAGAAAAAAAGCTATAAATGCTAAGCTAAAGGACGTTAGCGTAGCTTGCTAGCTCTCCAGAGAACAAAGCGTTAACAGACCCAAAATGTCTGAACATATTCAGTGATGTTCACTTGTGAAGTGTCTAATATCTGATTCATCTCCTGCTGTTTTGACGAAGATAGCTCTCTGTCTGGAAGTAGACGGAGCCGTGATCTGATTTATCACCAGAGTGAGCAGACAGTTTGTCGAACAGCTGAATTATCTGCTGCTGTCCTGCGGAGCTAATGAAGCTAACTTAGCTTGTTAGCAGGAAGTAGACGGAGCCGAGCGGACTGTGAACAGTTTTTGACGATAGAAAAGAGTGTTTCTGTAGTGAAAGTTCGTGTGAGTCAGTGAAAATGTCTAAAGTCCAAACGCTGAGAGTTGTTGTGAAGCAGCGACTAACTGCGGCTGCTGAAGAGATATTTGAGCTGTTTGAAAGAACGATAGCAGAGTACGAGGAGGAACTGTGTCGACACCGGAAACTACTGGACGCTGTTCTGAAGCCTCAGGTCCAGTTACACAGAACAGGTCGGTTCTGCTCTTTATCATCGTGTGCACACACATCACAGTGAGGCAGACAGTGAAACTCTCAGTCCCTGACTCAACAGTGCTCATAACATTTGTATGAAATAAAATCAGTCTCATATAAACTGTAACTCCCAAGTTTATTGTTTTGTTCAAAGATCTGTGTTAACATGTTTCTCTCAACAACTTTCTTCATTTACATTCAGTATGAGAACGTTTCTGTTCTTCTAAAATGTTCTGTTTTCTGTATTTCACTGTAAATATGGATGGAAGACATTAAATAACAGGTAACTCTCAGTGTGACTGATGCTTGTTTTTCAAAATCGACACTGACATGAGGGAGTAAAAACTTCTGATATAATATCTGCTGATTTACACACTTTGAGCCTTTAAATGTATTCATGAATCACTTATGACAAAGACATGAGGGCTCGTGTCCACGTGGTGTTTTTGTCTGAGCAGCAGAATCTTGTTCAGTGTTCCATCGAAGACACGAGACGCTTCTGAAAGAAATCACCATGTGGCCCCTGATGGAGGCAGGGCTTTCTCCAGTTGTCACAATAAACTTTATAATCTTAAGTGACATCAACACAGTGAATCAGTATATATTATTTAGTTAATTATTCATTTAAATAAGAGTTCTGCATTATAATCTTCTAAGAGAAAAAGATTTCATATCGACACCGACAGGATGTGGACAAATTGAAATACGATGTTTAAACATCTTGCTAATGCCAAGATATAAAGATGAAAACAGGCAGTAAAAATAGCATGAAGCTAAGTAAAGTGCTGTATTCTCTTGACATACAAACCTTGAATACTTATAATAATCTTTGTCTATATAGAACCTTTTAAAACACAGTTACAAACTGCTTTACAAACTGATTAAATACAGAGCGAGTAAAACAAGCTAAAAGCAATAAAACATTAGAGAAAAAAACACCCAATAATAAATCAGATAACATCACTGACAAGAAATTTTAAACAAATGAAATTTAAAAGTTACAAAGTAAATCCTCCTTTAAGCCTGTAAGCCAGTAGGAGGGCATCTGGATCTGGTCCAGCTGCTCTGAGTGCACAACGTCATTCCCTGTGGCGAGAAGGTGGCGCTGAAACTGACGTGAGCGTGGAATCACAGCTGCCTTCCTGCTCGGACAAAACTCCAAACGCATCATGTGCTTGTTTGAGTTTGAATAACGTCCCAATATTTTGTATGAAATGTGAAGCATTCAGTGTTGATTGCAGTTGTTCACATGCGAACAGGATATTACAGTTTGCTGTAACATGTTTATATTATTTCTTTTCTCCACAGACGTCCAGCGGCCGTCGGTGAGTGAAGAAGAGGATCCTCCTGAGCAGCAGGAGAGCAGCTCCAGTCTGGACCAGGAGGAACCAGAACCCCCACACATTAAAGAGGAACAGGAGGAACTCTGGACCAATCAGGAGGGAGAGCAGCTTCCAGGGCTGGAGGAGGCTGATATCACCAAGTTCACCTTCACTCCTGTCCCTGTGAAGAGTGAAGACGATGATGAAGAGGAACCTCAGTCCTCACAGAAGCTTCTGATGGAAACAGAAGCTGATGGAGAGGACTTTGGAGAACCAGAACCAGCCTGGAACTGTAATCCAGATTCTCATTTACAGTCAGCTGCTCTTGATGAGATGTCACACTCCTCTGAACCTGAGACTGATGACGACGTGTCTGGAGCTGAGAGCAACGACCGCTGTGATTGGGAGGAAACCAGGGAGCCTCAGCCAGGTTCAAACTGTCTGCAGGACAATGACGTATCTGTAAGTAATGAGACGTTTTACACTGGAGAAACATCAGTTAACTCCTCTGATTGTGCTACAAGCTTCGGACACGAGGGACAGGAACACGACGGAATCCCAGCAGGAGCGAAACCATTTATTTGCCCAGTTTGTGGTAAAAGTTATCACATTAAGAACTCTTTAAATACTCACATGAGAAGTCATTCAGGAGGACGATTCAGCTGCTCAGAGTGTAAAAAAACTTTTCACTGCCGAAGATATCTTGTGAACCACATGAGGACCCACACTGGGGAGAAACCCTTCAGCTGTTCTGTCTGCGGTACAAGATTCGCCAAGAGCTCGACTCTTAAGTCTCACTTGAGAGTTCATACAGGAGAGAAACCTTTCACCTGCTCCGTCTGTAAAGCAAGTTTCAGCCACAGATACAATTTGGCCACACACATGAGAATCCACACTGGTGAGAAGCCGTTCAGGTGCTCAGTGTGTGGAAAGAGATTCACACAGCTTGGATCAGTGAGACGACACTCCATTGTCCACACGAGGGAGAAACCGTTCAGTTGCAGCTTTCACATGGATGAACACAAGTGTGTCGACGAGTGCAGCAGAGAGGCGTGTTGAACCAGGTTCTCTCCGGCAGGACTGAAGTTCTGAAGGAAAGACTCAACTCAGCACTGATCAGCTTAAAACCGTGAAATCGATCCAAAACAAGTTTATGTTTTCATGAACGATGAAGCAACGTGATTGTTAAATTATGTTTTTATTGGTGTCCTACATGGTTTTGTTTAGCAGGTACTGATCTAATTAGAATTATTTTGCTAATCTAAAATATATTTAATCTGTGTAATATATTTTTTCAGTTATTTACTGATAACGATCTAAACCACTAGTATAGCATTATGGTCATCGATTGTTTGAAATGTGATTAATAAATAAAATGTGTCGAGTAACTCCTGATAATAAAATCTACTAATCTGACAGACTCTCCTGATCTTTAATTCATGTCTTACTTTGTGTAAAACAATCGATTGAATGATTTGTTTTTTGTAGCTGCTCAAACTGTTTTTGTTTTATTCTGGACAAATCACAAGTTTGAATTTACAACAATTTAAAGCAAAGTAATTAATTTGAAATATTTTAGAGGAGTTTGTTCTTGATAATGTCATTGTAGTTTATATGTAGAAATCTAAACTTCAAACTATTTAATTTCTACAGTGTGAGAAACATAATTTAACTTGTGATGTGTTTTCTCTGATGTCCACTAGATGGCAGCAGAGTCTCACTGAAACTCTTTCAGAAACAGAGAAATGAAACTTTATAAGTCCCTCATAAGGAAAATTCAGGTGTCACAGCGGCTTTCAGATTGAGTGAAAAATAATAAAATTGAAAGAAAATAAAACAGAATACATAATAGAATAATATATACAAAGTATGTGTCAAGAAACAATAATCTCACGTGTGAAGTGGACACTTTCACAACCGATCAGCTTTTTTCCCACATATGGATGAAAATATCCACATGAGAAATGAAAATGTTTTCACGTGATCATCTTTTTCATGTGCAGATTATCATTTCCAGATTCCAGGGGTTTACATAAAATAATGTCACGTGTTTACAGGAGATTTTTTTTGGTTTTTTTTCCCACATATGAAAGTTAATAATTTACATTTTGAGTCTGGAGGTTTATATATATATATATATATATATATGATTCATTTGCTGATTGGGTTGTTTTGGTGTGTGTGTGTGTGTGTGTGTGTGTGTGTGTGTGTGTGTCAGTGAAGTGTATCAGTCTCTGCAGTAGCTTCCAGCTGCAGCAGTCAGTTCAGTTTCTGAGGGAGGTTTTTGTACGACAGTTTTTCACTGTGTGAACACACGCTGACTGTTGATGTAGTGATAACTCTGACAGTAGTAAACTGCAGCGTCTTCAGCCTGAACTCCACTGATGGTCAGAGTGAAGTCTTGCCTTGATCCGCTGCCTGTAAAACGACCTGGAATCCCTGACATTCTCTCATTGGTGTAGCGAATTAGCAGTTTAGGAGTTTCTCCAGCTTTCTGTTGGTACCAGTAAAAACAGTAAGCGCTGTTACAACCCGGAACCTGTTGACTGGTCCTACAGCTGATGGTGACGGAGCCTCCCAGAGCAGAGCTCACTGCTGCAGGCTGAGTCACTGTGATCTGACCTCTGGACTCTGAGGACACAGAGACAAAAACATAAAGCAGCGTCATGGTTTTGTGGGCTTCATTTCAGAGGGACGGATGTTGATAGAGGAGAGGAGTTTGATTCTCTGGACTTTACCTGTGAAGCAGCAGCAGAGGAGAGTCCAGATGAGGACGCAGGTCAAAGTCATGTTTTTGATGAGGAGGATTTCTGTGTCTTCTGTTGTCATGAAGGACAGCTGTCAGTCATCCAGTGTTCAACTCTCAGGACTATAAACTCTCCCAGAGCACTGGAGCATGGTGCTGCTGATGCAAAGTGGCTCTCTATGGAAATGCTCTGACTGACTCCAACAGGGACTTGGATCACTCTCATCATGCTGCTTATCAATGGATCAATCACTCAAATTATTGATTAGGATATTTCCAATAACAATTTTATGACTTTTGGCTTGAAACGTCTTGAAAAATGTGTTTCACAATGTCGTCTGTCTTGTTAAATTAAAGGAATGAGTAATTTAAGAATCTTTAAAAGTGAACATGTATGAAATAAAAACATACATTCTGTAAATCTGTGTCTCTGTGTTATCATCACTTTTCACATCACCTGATAATATTTCACAATCAGAGACTAATTGTGTTGAGTCTGTTTGTGTCAAAGTCAGAGAGCCGTGTCTCTCTACAGTCAGAGGTTTTTGTACGGCGGCTCAATGAGTTTGTATCACTGTGGTACACGTTCGGTGGAGGAACCAGACTGGATGTTGGAAGTAAGTCCAATGTTTCAATGGTTTTATTATTTCAGATTCTATTTTTTCTTTTTTCTACATATTAGAAGGAAAATAGTCTGTTTTTCGAATAAATGTTTAATTATTGCCCAAATATGTGTCAGTAAGAGACAAAGTTTGCTGTTGAAATATAAATTCAGAAACTTGTTGTATTAAAAATGAAATGCTAAGATGGTAAATAAATCATTAATTCCAAATTTAATAGTAAAGTTTTATCCTGAGGGCTTGTAAGTTTAGTTCAGTGTGTCAAAGTCAGAGAGCCGTGTCTCTCTACAGTCAGAGGTTTTTGTACGGCGGCTCAATGAGTTTGTATCACTGTGGTTGACTTTTGGTGGAGGAACCAGACTGGATGTTGGAAGTAAGTTTCTGCACAAATACTAACTAATACACTGTGAAGTAATTTTGTATGTCATGTTTTGGGATGTTTGAGGCAGATAAATATATGTTGTTTTAATTCCAACACTTTTAGTCTTCATGTTTTAATTCTCCTCCTTTATCATGGAGGCTAACTCAGAGCAGCTTTACTAAACATTTCTTAATACATTCCTGTCAAAGTGACATTTAAACAGTCTGAAGTGCAGAAAAGATAAAACTGTAAACCTGTTTTACAAATGTTTTGTAAGAGGAGATATATTTTTTCACCTCAATGACAGCAGTGTTCAAAATGCTCCTCTTGTCCAACATTTGATTGCAGTCGGTTCATTTTCTGTATTTGTGTATGTGTCCACTAAATATTTTAAAGTCACATATAGTTCAGGTTTCGTCTGATTGTGATGAGAAAGTTTGATGTGTTTTATTTCCAGTGTAGTTTGATATATTTCAGCTGATTCTGTTTGATGATTCTCTCTGTGCTGATATGCATGAGAGGCTTCTTAAAGGGAAGTGAAACGATGTGTGAGTGAGTGACTGGTGGAGCAGAAAAACCATCTGACAGAAACTCCTTAAAGGACTAAATCAACTCTCACACAGTGAAGGTGTCCCAGTGTCTGCTGGTTGATTGACAGCAGTGTGGTCCCTGTCCTCTAAGCTGATTGGTGTCTCCTAGGTGATGTCCGTCCCACCCTGACGGTGCTGCCCCCCTCCAGTGAGGAGCTGCAGCAGGGGAAGGCCACGCTCATGTGTCTGGCCAACAAGGGCTTCCCCTCAGACTGGAGTCTGTCCTGGAAGGTGGACGGCAGCAGCAGCAGCAGCAGCAGCAGCAGCAGCAGCAGCAGCTGGGAGCAGAGCAGGAGCCCCGGGGTGCTGGAGAAGGACGGCCGCTACAGCTGGAGCAGCACCCTGAGGCTCCCTGCAGACCAGTGGAGGAAGGTGGGCTCTGTGACCTGTGAGGCCACCCAGGGCTCCCAGACTCCAGTCTCAGAGACACTGAGGAGAGACCAGTGTTCCCAGTCCTGACCTGACTCACTGGGACTCTGCTGCTGGTTTTACTCTCATACTGCTCTCAGTCTGCACTCTGTAACTATCTCTCTCTGTCATCTGACATGTTTCAGCAGCAATATTTACCAGCTTGTTGCTGCCTTTCAATATTATTTCACTGTTTCCACATAATAAAGATGTGTTGATCAAAGAAGTTGTCTTCATGTTTGTTATTATCAAAGTGTGTGAATGATTTTATCTTCATGGTGTCAGTGACTTTATTAACTCCAGAGACAAACTGAGCTGTGATGATTTTAAAACAAATGTGTGAGATCACATCATGTGCAGCCAAATACACTGAATATTAAAGGAGGTTGTAAACTCAGACAAAACTCAGAATTATAATTTAATGAGTACAAACCAGTGATGACAGTAGTATAACTTCATGACTTTTTTAAAATAATTAATAAAATACCATCAGGAGTGTAAAAAAAACAAAAAACAAACTCTGTTGTAGTCGCTTCAGAATTGTCTGTAATAATACATTTACACACAACTCATGGGAGGAACAATTTGATTAAAACCCTCAAATCATCTCTTATTACTGCGTGAGATAATGATAAAGACTTGTTGTTTCAACTGTATCCAAAGGAAATGCATTAACTTTTAAGTAAATCAAGAACATTTTTGAATATTATGTCCTAAATCTGTAATAAACAGCATGATATCATCTGCGTAGAGAGAAATAAAAAGAGTGTGATCGACAAACTTAACCTACAAAATATTTATGTGGTGCTTCTGCTTCTGAAACCAGCTGTTTAATAGATTCAATTCTATAATTCAACTGATAAATATTTGGGTATCTTTGAAAAATGGTAGAAGATTAAAAACGTATTAATAATTTTACTGTCCATGTTATTAAACTGTAGAACTGAAGTATTTCAGCAGAGGTTGGCATCTACAGACAGAAGAATGTTTCAATCCCTGTTTTACTAAAAGTATAAAAAGCAGAACTTTTTGGATTAAATACAGTATATTTAGTGTTCAAATGTTGAAAGTGATTATTATTGAAGATATTCTTGTAGTGAAACCTCTGTAGTTTAGTGTCAGTGCAGCTGTTGAGTCAGATCAGTTCCTCTCCAGCTGAGGGAGGTTTTTGTACGACGCTTTTTCACTGTGTGAACGGGAAGCTGTAACTCTGCTGACAGTAGTAAACTCCTGAATCTTCAGCCTGAACTCCACTGATGGTCAGAGTGTAGTCAGGGTCAGATCCACTTCCACTGAAACGATCAGAAACTCCAGACTGACGGCTTGTAGCATAATTAATCAGGAGCTGAGGAGCTTGTCCAGGTTTCTGAAGGTACCAGTGGAGGTTGTTACCAACACTTGTACTGGTTCTACATCTGATAGAAACAGTCTGTCCTGCAGCAACAGACTGAGCTCCAGGAGACTGAGTCAGGGTGATTTCTCCTGATGAACCTGGAAAACATGAAAAAGAGGAGAAGAGTAACTGAGACAAATCCAGTTTGAAGAAAGATGATCAACATCCAAAGAGAAGAGGATGATTTGTTTAACATGGAGAAGAGATGGAAGAAGGTCCATGCTGCTTGTTTCAGTGTTTCTCCATCATAGCAGAACATCACTGTGGTGAACCTGGTGGCATCCTGAAGCAAAGTTTTCAGCAGAGAGTCTCACCCTGAACAAGGAGCCCCAGGGTGGCCAGCAGTAGAAGCAGTGACATCATCATTGTGCTGCCGGCGTGTCAGTGGCTGTGAAAGGCCTGGACAGCCACTGATCAACACTGGCCTCTTAACGGCTGGGAGCAGAGAGGCAGGACACATATGCAAACACACAGAGTCAGTCAACTGGAGCTGAACTCAACACATCAGCCTGTTTCCTCCTCACTGCTGGACACTCACTCTTTAAATCCTCCTCAGCTAGATCCCCAAAAAATGAACACTTCATGCAAAAAGATTAATTTAACTTGAAACATTTGATTGCAGCTCGTTTTTTATTCACCATAAACAAACTTCTTAAACCCATCGACAACATCTCCAACTCTTTCACTACCGATAAAGGCAACTCCTTCCTCTCACTTTTCCAAAGAAAAATTGATAATATTTACAGCAACCTGTCCACCTCTCCTGCCCCTACCCCTTCTACTCCTTTACCCACCTCCCCCCTCCTCACCTCTCAACCCCTGTCTCACTTATCCTATGTGTCTCCAAGGGGCCTGTCTATCATCATGGCAGAAATGAAAAGCCCCACCTGTGCCCTGGACCCCATCCTCTCAGGTACAGAAAATACTGAGGGTTTTATTCGGTGGTCAAACTGCATGCTGTTGACTAGAGTGGACAGATATTTGGATGACTTATCCATAATTATTTTTGATAATTATTCTTTGTGTCTCCTTGTCATTTATGAGATATGGCATCATACATAAAAATGGTGGAGTGAAGAACAGCAACATTAGATTTTAATGTAGGCTCAAGTTGACAGGATTTACCCAGTGACACATGATGTCAACTGGAGTTTACCAATTAATTTTCAATCACAGCAAAAAATGTACAACTAACTTGTTTTCTGATAATCAAAGGAATTACCAGTTATTCCCGAATCCCTTTTTATAGGCTATGACTGATACATGGGTCAGGGTTAGATAGATAGAATTATTTTAATGATCCCAGACTGGGAAATTATTTAATTTAATTAAATCAATATTAATTTCATGTGTTAGCTGCTGCAGTGGACATCTAACGTTTTTGTACTGATTTTTCAATGTGTTTAAGAGTAAAAACAAACATTAAAACAATGATTACTCTCTGATTTAATAATTTATGCAGGAAAGTTTGAGACATTTTTAGGACTGAAACCTGTCTGTCTTCATGGTTGAGCGGTGATGGATGTCTGTTGCCATGGTTACTGGACTCAGAAAGAGAAATGAAACCAGTTTCAAGATCAGTTTCATCCGATCTGAGAAAGACCGACAGAAGCAGCAGCCTCCTCTGCTGCAGCCATCGACCTCAATCAAATTCTATTAATTTCACCTTACTGCCACTCAGTGGGGATACTGGAGACTTCTGACAAAAGACGTGTGATCTATAACTTTAATTATACTTGACATGGTATTTATGTTGTCGATCAGAGTTTTAGTTGAAGTATTTTACAATATTTTGTTTATATATACATATATATTTACAAGTTCATTCTATTTCTTAACTTGTTATCATATTGTTTATTTTTGACCTATTTCACCCTTTATTCTTCTCTAACATATATTTTTGCTTAATGTAAAAAGCCCCCTGTATCCCCTTGTATATAAATGTTACATTTATATAATTTCTTTTCCTGGCGTTATATTTACTGTTTATTGTGTCTATGTTGTTTTTATAATATTGAATATAACTATAACAATGACAATAACGAACACAAGGAAGCCTCGTCTGGTTGTGTTAAACTAGAAGACACAACAGAAAATCTAAAAACCCATGTAGGGTCTGTGTGTTTCTTATACATGCTAAGCTCTAAGACAGTAGTAAATAGGGACAGGACAGAACGGGACAGGACCAAATTCTCCCCCGTAGACAAGTGTGGGGATGCAACATCGCAAAGGTCCATATGTTCAGGAGTCGTTAATCAGCTCTGGGGTGTTCTTAGAGATAAGCTACAGAAAGGGACCCACACCAGAGGTTCACAACTGACTCAACTATACATTGTCATCAAAGTATAGAGAGACCATCCTGTCCACTTTAGCTGACATCAGCAAAGTTAAGTAACACACACAAGAGTTATTTCATAGGGGGTGTGAGGTTGATCTATCCTTCTTTTCTCCCATTGGATAGATGGACCTTTAATCTAGTCAAGGGACCAATAAGGAGAAGTAGGCGGGTGTGGAAAATAGACTCTAAAAAGGCCCACACACCAGAGAAAGAGTGGTGGTAATTGGTAGATTTCTTAAGATCGAAGGCTCATTAGGATTTCTTAAAGGGCAGAGGACAAAGTGCTTGGCATTACTTTGCCATAGATTTGAGAACGCCAGACGTGCGGCCGCACTCTGATCGGACGCAGGCTCGTGATCTGTTTCAATACAGATTGCTCTGTCATTCCACCCAGCCTGGCCTCTGCAGAAATCTTTTATCAACATAGTACACATCAGCACCTTTGATGAAGACAGCCCAGAGACGACACACACAAACACAACATGGATGTGCCACTGTGGCTGATGTTTGTCCTGCTGCCTGTACAGGTGATAGCGGTCTGGTTGATTAAGAATAATCAGTAAGATGGATTAGAGCGCTAGGTTCTCTCTCTCTCTGTCTCTCGTCCTCGACATTCCACCTTCTGTCCAGAGATGCAGTCAGTCAGCCTGGATGTTGGCTCTGGTGTTATGTTTCGTTTTATGTTCATCTGATGGGTGCAGTCGTGTAGCTTTGGTGTTTTTTTCAGCTAGGTATATTTGCTTCTTTGTGTTGGAGCAGAGTGTTAGGTGGGTTTCGTGTATCCTCTAGATGTTGGCTTAGTGGCAGGAAGCCTGTGTGGCCTGTAGTTTGGAAGTCAGTTTGTTAGTAGCCAGTTGTACTGTGTGTTGCTCTTGTTGGGTTTGGGTAACTTTGTGGACACAGTTTTGTTGGTTATTTTGTACTGGTTCTTGTTGTGGTGTAGTGCTTTTGTAACTGATGTTGCAGTGAGTTGCTGTCCATGGCAGCAGGGTTTTGTGCTGTGGGCTGTGTGTTGTTACCTCTGGTGCAGATGGAGTTCATGTTGGTTTATTGAAGCTCCTTCTCATGAAGTCAAGCTGCCACAAAGTCTGCAGATTTTGTCGTGAATAAAAACATCCACTTAGTTCTTCATAGTGTTTGAGCGGGTGGCTTCTGTGCCTAAATGGATACAAATTTGTGGATGCTGTTGTTCAGAGTGTCTTGAATAGTAAAGTGCAGAGGGTTTACTCATTACTTCTGGCGGACAACATTCTAGACTTTGACAAAGTCAAAGTCGCAGTGCTTAAAGCTTACCACTTACTGTACTGGATGCTTACCATCAAATGTTCCGTATACTCAGGAAGCAAGAACATTAGATTCAGATGGAATTTGCTTGGGAGAAGGAAGCTCTGTTTGATTGCTGGTGCACAGCTAATGAAGATGGGGGTTGGTGCTGATGGAGGAGTTTAAAAGCTGCCTCCTGGTGAGATGTGTGAATGTTTAATGGTCTGATTGAGCTTCTTCAGTGGAACTGTTCTCTTCATTTGAGGAAAGTTTCAGGTTGCTGATGTGGACTGAACATCATTTGTGTGTGTGTGTGTGTGTGTGTGTGTGTGTGTGTGTGAGTGAAGTGTATCAGTCTCTGCAGTAGCTTCCAGCTGCAGCAGTCAGTTCAGTTTCGGAGGGAGGTTTTTGTACGACAGTTTTTCCCTGTGTGAACACAGCTTGACTGTTGATGGAATGATGACTCTGACAGTAGTAAATTCCTGAGTCTTCAGCCTGAACTCCACTGATGGTCAAAGTGAAGTCAACTCCATTCCCTGCTCCACTTCCACTGAATCTAGAAGAGATTCCAGAAAATCTCTCTGTTGTTACGTAGATGAGAGCTTTCGGAGCTTCTCCAGGTCTCTGATGGTACCAGGCCAGGTGGTATTGAGCACCAGAGTACTGAGTAACTTGTCTGCTGGCCTTACAGTCAATAGAAACAGTTTGACCGAGCTGCACTGATTTGGCTGCTGGCTGAGTCAAGACAACATTTTGTCCAACAGAGTCTGAAGAGAGAGAAGAAACACTGGACATGAGACGCTGAGGTGAAGCTCAGATAAACTCCAAATGATTTTCACAGGACAGAAACATGATTTTCTCACCCTGAGTGAAGCAGAGGAGAGTCCAGATGAGGATGCAGGTCAAAGTCATGTTTTTGATGAGGAGGATTTCTGTGTCTTCTGTTGTCATGAAGGACAGCTGTCAGTCATCCAGTGTTCAACTCTCAGGACTATAAACTCTCCCAGAGCACTGGAGCATGGTGCTGCTGATGCAAAGTGGCTCTCTATGGAAATGTTCTGACTGACTCCAACAGGGACTTGGATCACTCTCATCATGCTGCGTATCAATCAGTCAATCAATCAATCAATCAATCAATCAATCAATCAATCAATCAATCAATCAGTTTATCTGAGTATTGATTAGAAAATATTTTAACACAAATTTTGTATAATTTTGGCTTCATGCTTATTAAAATAAAAGTGTTTTAAAATATCATCTATCTAATTTAAATGAATTTGAAGAGAAAGTTTAATTTAAGAATGAACATATGTGAAGTAAAAAGGTGTTTTGTGTAAATCTGTGTCTCTGTGTTATCGTCACTCTTCATATCAGCTGATGATATTTTACAGTCACAGACTGATTCAGTTGAGTGTGTTTGTGTCAAAGTCAGAGAGCCGTGTCTCTCTACAGTCAGAGGTTTTTGTACGACGGCTCAGTCAGTTTGTATCACTGTGGTTGACTTTTGGTGGAGGAACCAGACTGGAACTTGGAAGTAAGTCAAATATTTAAATGTTTTTATCACTTCAGTCACAATTTTCTTTTTCATCGTCAAATTTGAAGAAAACAGTCTCTTCTCTGTGTTTATATTTATTTTTTGGAATAATAAGTTTTTGCTCAGAGACAAAGTTCACTTCAGAAATAGAAGTTAAAAAAACTCTTTAAAGAATATGAAGATAGAAAAGATGAAGCCAGAAGATAAATCCTGATTTTAAACTTTAATAGTGAATCTTGTAGGCTGAGTTCAGTCAGACAGAGTCAGAGAGCCGTGTCTCTCTACAGTCAGAGGTTTTTGTACGACGGCTCAGTCAGTTTGTATCACTGTGGTTGACTTTTGGTGGAGGAACCAGACTGGAACTTGGAAGTAAGTTTCTGCACAAATACTACATAAATAACTGTAAAGTTACTTTTTCATTCTTATGTTTTGGGATGTTTGAGGCAGATAAATATATGTTGTTTTAATTCCAACACTTTTAGTCTTCATGTTTTAATTCTGCTCCTTTATCATGGAGGCTAACTCAGAGCAGCTTCACTAAACATTTCTTTACACATTCCTGCCAAAGTGACATTTAAACAGCTTGAAGTGCAGAAAAGATAAAACTGTTTCAAATGTTTTCCAACATGAATTGTTTATTTTCCACCTGGATGGTAACAGTATTAAAGATGATTTTAAATAATCCACATGCAGAACATTTGATCATAGTCGGTTGATTTCCTGTTTTTGTGTATGTGTCCACTAAATACTTTAAAGTAACATGTAGTTCAGGTTTTGGATGATTGTGATGAGAAAGTGTTTGCTCTTTTATTTCCAGTGTAGTTTGACATGTTTCAGGTCATATGAGGACTCTTTGTGTGCTGATATGCATGAGAGGTTTCTGAAAGGGAAGTGAAACGATGTGTGAGTGAGTGACTGGTGGAGCAGAAAAACCCTCTGACAGAAACTCCTTAAAGGACTAAATCAACTCTCACACAGTGAAGGTGTCCAGGTTGAGTTTGATTGACAGCAGTGTGGTCCCTGTCCTCTAAGCTGATTGGTGTCTCCTAGGTGATGTCCGTCCCACCCTGACGGTGCTGCCCCCCTCCAGTGAGGAGCTGCAGCAGGGGAAGGCCACGCTCATGTGTCTGGCCAACAAGGGCTTCCCCTCAGACTGGAGTCTGTCCTGGAAGGTGGACGGCAGCAGCAGCAGCAGCAGCAGCAGCAGCAGCAGCAGCAGCAGCTGGGAGCAGAGCAGGAGCCCCGGGGTGCTGGAGAAGGACGGCCGCTACAGCTGGAGCAGCACCCTGAGGCTCCCTGCAGACCAGTGGAGGAAGGTGGGCTCTGTGACCTGTGAGGCCACCCAGGGCTCCCAGACTCCAGTCTCAGAGACACTGAGGAGAGACCAGTGTTCCCAGTCCTGACCTGACTCACTGGGACTCTGCTGCTGGTTTTACTCTCATACTGCTCTCAGCTCTCTCTCTGTTCTCTCTTTCTCTCAACATGTTTCAACATTAATGTGTTCTTGCTTCTGTTTCAACATTTTACAACAATAAAGATTTCATGACCTTTATTATAAATGTGACATGTCTTTGACCTTCTTTTTCAACATGTATGATATATATAGTCGACTGTAGCTGAACTCAACATATCATGATACTGACCTACACATTTACATATTGACATGTAGATTTAGATTGTTTTTGTTGTTGTTTAAACTGCATATCACAGGGTTAGGGTTTTAAAAAATGCAAAGTACAATCTGTGTTTCCAGTCTAACACTTTATTTAAAGTTATACAAATTCAAGTTGAAACAACAGGATGTTTGAGTTTTTCCTGCACTATTTCAAGGTAATGAAGATAATTCATTTCACATGTTGCAATCCAAGGTGCATAATGAACTGTAAACTGTAGTCCCTTCATGCTACACACACACAGACCATCTATACAAATATGTATCCCTTTTTATGCATAGTGTGCACTACAGTGGACAAATATTTGTAAGACAATATGAAGCGTTACAGCTGGGGTAAAATGTCCCATCCTCGTGGTGGCTATTAAAGCCCTGTACCCAACTGCAGTGGATCATTTGTACCTGATCATAATGCAGAGATATGGCATCATTAACTCAGAGACAACTGGAGAAGAACTGAGTACATCTGGACTACATGTTAATCCTGAACTCCAGGTGTTAGAATTAAATGTATTCAGATTTTAATAACATATATTTTATACATTTTCTGAGTGAAAGTACCTTAAAAAACATGTATTTTTAAATGACAGTGGAAATCACCTTCATGACAATGAAATCTATTAAAGTTGACAAGTTTAGATTATGGGGATAAAACACTGGTCCACAGACAAAGCAATACTGTATGTCAGTACTCCACTTCTGTAATAATTAACTGATTTTCTTGCATTTCCATTATACAAGTTTTAGAGGTGCAGATTTAAATTTGTGTTTATCCAAACAGGATCATAATCCAGAAACAATGTGAAAATTTGAGTGTTTTTAATTTCCATGGTAATCCAAGCATTAATACATAACACTTTTTCTGATTTTTGCACATATGCTCCAGTGAATGTGTTAATTGAGGTCAGTCGCATTTGCAGCCTGGCAGAAGGCATCAGTATAAACCTTACCTGCAGTAGTACTGCCAACCCAGCTGCAGGCAGATACACCTGGTACAGGAGGACTGCCTCCAGCTCCCCCCTCAAGGTGGCCTCAGGGCAGGTTCTGTCGTTACCCTCTCTGAAGCGGTCCAACACTTTACACTTTACATATGTCAGGCAAGGAACCATGTGGGAGAAAAAACTCTGATGAGGTGCTGCTGGAGGTGGATATTTCAGAGAGTGAGTACCCAAACTGGAAGAAAGAGAAAGGTGGAATGACATGATGTAGGCCAGGTGGAGACACAGAGACTTATGTGCAAAGACATTTGTCTTAGTCTGACTTTTCCACAATATCACACATCTATCAGTCATTTCTTTCCTGTTGCTAATTTTAAACTAAACTTACATTTTATCAACAAACCTGTGTGTCTAAGACTTTCTTTTGTTATTGGTGATATGATATGATATGATATGAATAAATATGATAAATATAACTGAGGCAGTTTTTTGCCATTTGCACATCTGATATTGAATTATCCCCCATAGGAGGTCAGCCACAATACACTATAACACCTGGTCCTTGGTGAGTTGCCCCCCAAATTTGCTTTAGAAGACATCTCATATTTCTTAATTTCTTGGTCATTTAAAATGGAAGTGATGGTTCCAAGAAAATGTTGATAACCATCTAAGCCAAAACTGAAAAAGGGAGGAGGAGGGTCGCGTAACATATAGCAGAATGTCATCTGCATACAGCCTAATTTTCTGATGGTTTAAATTTTCAATTCAAGAAAGTTACTGCAAATTATGGGTCTTACAAGGAACAACTGGTGTGTGTGTGTGTGTGTGTGTGTGTGTGTGTGTGTGTGTGTCCTCAGTGAAGTGTATCAGTCTCTGCAGTAGCTTCCAGCTACAGCAGTCAGCTCAGTTTCTGTTCAGTCTGACTGAGGGAGGTTTTTGTACGACGGTTTTTCACTGTGTGAACACACTCTGACTGTTGATGCTATGTTCACTCTGACAGTAGTAAACTGCTGCATCTTGAGCCTGAACTCCACTGATGGTCAGAGTGAAGGCAGAGTATGATCCACTGCCTGTAAAACGATCTGGAATCCCTGATGCTCGATAGGTAGTGTAGTAAATGAGAAGTTTAGGAGTTTCTCCAGCTTTCTGTTGGTACCAGTGCATACCGCGGGATGGCTCAAAGGCATTATAATAAACATCCTGACTGGTCCTACAGCTGATGATGACGGAGCCTCCCAGAGCAGAGCTCACTGCTCCAGGCTGAGTCACTGTGATCTGACCTCTGGACTCTGAGGACACAGAGACAAAAACATAAAGCAGCGTCATGGTTTTGTGGGCTTCATTTCAGAGGGACGGATGTTGATAGAGGAGAGGAGTTTGATTCTCTGGACTTTACCTGTGAAGCAGCAGCAGAGGAGAGTCCAGATGAGGACGCAGGTCAAAGTCATGTTTTTGATGAGGAGGATTTCTGTGTCTTCTGTTGTCATGAAGGACAGCTGTCAGTCATCCAGTGTTCAACTCTCAGGACTATAAACTCTCCCAGAGCACTGGAGCATGGTGCTGCTGATGCAAAGTGGCTCTCTATGGAAATGCTCTGACTGACTCCAACAGGGACTTGGATCACTCTCATCATGCTGCTTATCAATGGATCAATCACTCAAATTATTTTATATTTCCAATAACAATTTTATGACTTTTGGCTTGAAACGTCTTGAAAAATGTGTTTCACAATGTCGTCTGTCTTGTTAAATTAAAGGAATGAGTAATTTAAGAATCTTTAAAAGTGAACATGTATGAAATAAAAACATACATTCTGTAAATCTGTGTCTCTGTGTTATCATCACTTTTCACATCACCTGATAATATTTCACAATCAGAGACTAATTGTGTTGAGTCTGTTTGTGTCAAAGTCAGAGAGCCGTGTCTCTCTACAGTCAGAGGTTTTTGTACGGCGGCTCAATGAGTTTGTATCACTGTGGTACACGTTCGGTGGAGGAACCAGACTGGATGTTGGAAGTAAGTCAAATGTTTCAATGGTTTTATTATTTCAGATTCTATTTTTTCTTTTTTCTACATATTAGAAGGAAAATAGTCTGTTTTTCGAATAAATGTTTAATTATTGCCCAAATATGTGTCAGTAAGAGACAAAGTTTGCTGTTGAAATATAAATTCAGAAACTTGTTGTATTAAAAATGAAATGCTAAGATGGTAAATAAATCATTAATTCCAAATTTAATAGTAAAGTTTTATCTTGAGGGCTTGTAAGTTTAGTTCAGTGTGTCAAAGTCAGAGAGCCGTGTCTCTCTACAGTCAGAGGTTTTTGTACGGCGGCTCAATGAGTTTGTATCACTGTGGTTGACTTTTGGTGGAGGAACCAGACTGGATGTTGGAAGTAAGTTTCTGCACAAATACTAACTAATACACTGTGAAGTAATTTTGTATGTCATGTTTTGGGATGTTTGAGGCAGATAAATATATGTTGTTTTAATTCCAACACTTTTAGTCTTCATGTTTTAATTCTCCTCCTTTATCATGGAGGCTAACTCAGAGCAGCTTTACTAAACATTTCTTAATACATTCCTGTCAAAGTCACATTTAAACAGCCTGAAGTGTAGAAAAGATAAAACTGTAAACCTGTTTTACAAATGTTTTGTAAGAGGAGATATATTTTTTCACCTCAATGACAGCAGTGTTCAAAATGCTCCTCTTGTCCAACATTTGATTGCAGTCGGTTCATTTTCTGTGTTTGTGTATGTGTCCACTAAATATTTTAAAGTCACATATAGTTCAGGTTTCGTCTGATTGTGATGAGAAAGTTTGATGTGTTTTATTTCCAGTGTAGTTTGATATATTTCAGCTGATTCTGTTTGATGATTCTCTCTGTGCTGATATGCATGAGAGGCTTCTTAAAGGGAAGTGAAACAATGTGTGAGTGAGTGACTGGTGGAGCAGAAAAACCATCTGACTGAAACTCCTTAAAGGACTAAATCAACTCTCACACAGTGAAGGTGTCCCAGTGTCTGCTGGTTGATTGACAGCAGTGTGGTCCCTGTCCTCTAAGCTGATTGGTGTCTCCTAGGTGATGTCCGTCCCACCCTGACGGTGCTGCCCCCCTCCAGTGAGGAGCTGCAGCAGGGGAAGGCCACGCTCATGTGTCTGGCCAACAAGGGCTTCCCCTCAGACTGGAGTCTGTCCTGGAAGGTGGACGGCAGCAGCAGCAGCAGCAGCAGCAGCAGCTGGGAGCAGAGCAGGAGCCCCGGGGTGCTGGAGAAGGACGGCCGCTACAGCTGGAGCAGCACCCTGAGGCTCCCTGCAGACCAGTGGAGGAAGGTGGGCTCTGTGACCTGTGAGGCCACCCAGGGCTCCCAGACTCCAGTCTCAGAGACACTGAGGAGAGACCAGTGTTCCCAGTCCTGACCTGACTCACTGGGACTCTGCTGCTGGTTTTACTCTCATACTGCTCTCAGTCTGCACTCTGTAACTATCTCTCTCTGTCATCTGACATGTTTCAGCAGCAATATTTACCAGCTTGTTGCTGCCTTTCAATATTATTTCACTGTTTCCACATAATAAAGACGTGTTGATCAAAGAAGTTGTCTTCATGTTTGTTATTATCAAAGTGTGTGAATGATTTTATCTTCATGGTGTCAGTGACTTTATTAACTCCAGAGACAAACTGAGCTGTGATGATTTTAAAACAAATGTGTGAGATCACATCATGTGCAGCCAAATACACTGAATATTAAAGGAGGTTGTAAACTCAGACAAAACTCAGAATTATAATTTAATGAGTACAAACCAGTGATGACAGTAGTATAACTTCATGACTTTTTTTAAATAATTAATAAAATACCATCAGGAGTGTAAAAAAAACAAAAAACAAACTCTGTTGTAGTCGCTTCAGAATTGTCTGTAATAATACAAATTTATACAAAACTCATGGGAGGAACAATTTGATTAAAACCCTCAAATCATCTCTTATTACTGCGTGAGATAATGATAAAGACTTGTTGTTTCAACTGTATCCAAAGGAAATGCATTAACTTTTAAGAAAATCAAGAACATTTTTGAATATTATGTCCTAAATCTGTAATAAACAGCATGATATCATCTGCGTAGAGAGAAATAAAAAGAGTGTGATCAACAAACTTAACCTACAAAATATTTATGTGGTGCTTCTGCTTCTGAAACCAGCTGTTTAATAGATTCAATTCTAAAATTCAACTGATAAATATTTGGGTTTCTTTGAAAAATGGTAGAAGATTAAAAACATGTTAGTAATTTTAGTGTTTACATGTTATTAAACTGTAGAACTGAAGTATTTCAGCAGAGGTTGGCATCTACACACAGAAGAATGTTTCAATCCCTGTTTCACTAAAAGTATAAAAAGCAGAACTTTTTGGATTAAATACAGTATATTTAGTGTTCAAATGTTGAAAGTGATTATTATTGAAGATATTCTTGTAGTGAAACCTCTGTTGTTTAGTGTCAGTGCAGCTGTTGAGTCAGATCAGTTCCTCTCCAGCTGAGGGAGGTTTTTGTACGACGCTTTTTCACTGTGTGAACGGGAAGCTAGAACTCTGCTGACAGTAGTAAACTCCTGAATCTTCAGCCTGAACTCCACTGATGGTCAGAGTGTAGTCAGTCCCAGATCCACTTCCACTGAAACGATCAGAAACTCCAGACTGACGGCTTGTAGCATAATAAATCAGGAGCTGAGGAGCTTGTCCAGGTTTCTGAAGGTACCAGTGGAGGTAGTTACTAACACTTGTACTGGTTCTACATCTGATAGAAACAGTCTGTCCTGCAGCAACAGACTGAGCTCCAGGAGACTGAGTCAGGGTGATTTCTCCTGATGAACCTGGAAAACATGAAAAAGAGGAGAAGAGTAACTGAGACAAATCCAGTTTGAAGAAAGATGATCAACATCCAAAGAGAAGAGGATGATTTGTTTAACATGGAGAACAGATGGAAGAAGGTCCATGCTGCTTGTTTCAGTGTTTCTCCATCATAGCAGAACATCACTGTGGTGAACCTGGTGGCATCCTGAAGCAAAGTTTTCAGCAGAGAGTCTCACCCTGAACAAGGAGCCCCAGGGTGGCCAGCAGTAGAAGCAGTGACATCATCATTGTGCTGCCGGCGTGTCAGTGGCTGTGAAAGGCCTGGACAGCCACTGATCAACACTGGCCTCTTAACGGCTGGGAGCAGAGAGGCAGGACACATATGCAAACACACAGAGTCAGTCAACTGGAGCTGAACTCAGTGATTACTCTCTGATATAATAATTCACGCAGGGAAGTTTTGAGACACTTTTAGTTCTGAAACCTGTCTGTTGTCATGGTTCAGCAGTGATGCCTCTCTGTTGCCATGGTTACTGAGCTCAGAGAGAGAAGTGAAACCAGTTTCAAGATCAGTTTCATCCGATCTGAGAAAGATGGACAGAAGCAGCAGCCTCCTCTGCTGCAGCCATCGACTTCAATCAAATTCTATTAACTTCCCTTTACTGCCACTCAGTGGTGATACTGGAGTCTTCTGACAAAAGATGTGAAATCTACAAATATATAATTTAATATATAATATATATATATAATATATAAATATACTTGACATAGTTTTTATGTGCAATCACAGCTTCAGGTCAAGTATTGCACAATATTGTGTTTATATGTATATACAAATTAATTCTATTTCTTAACTTTTTATGATGTTGTTTATTTTTCTATTAATATTATTAGTTTTTGCAACACAAATGTCCTTTGGCTGCTGTGGCAAAGACAATTCCGGGACAATAAAGGAATTCTGATTCTGATTCTGATTGAAACATTTGACATTAAAAACAGTTGATCAGAGTTATTGCACATCTTCATCTGCTTTTGCTTTCTTCTTCTTTACTTTATTTTTACTGATTGTAAAGAGCCCCCTGTATCCCCTTACAATGACATATTTTTTTATATTAACTGTTTTTATCATTGTTGTTTGTGTCTTTGTTTTTTATGATAAAAAATATAATAATGAACCTCATTTCGATAGCAACTTTAAATACAGAGTTTATAAGTGACAGAGTCGACTAGTGATTGGAAGGTCTCTGGTTCGAATCCCGGCTCCGGGCAGGGCTGAGTTACATGTTGAAGTGTCCTTGAGCGAGATACTGAACGAGACACTGGGTGAGGAGACAGCACTACACACTCTCCTCCAGCAGGTGGCGGTATACGCAGCTTATTAGTGACGTGTGTAGCCTGCGTTAAAATAAAAGAAGAAGAAGAAACGGCACCGGAAGTAGTTGTATTTACTTTGGCTAACATGCTAACTTCTTCTGTTTCGCATCAGCAGCATCTGTGTGTTGATTCACTACTTTAAGAGGACTTTGTGTTATCTGTCTGGATGTTTGACTCCAGTCAGCGAAGAAAGGCTAAAGGACGTTAGCGTTAGCTTGCTAGCAGGTGACGGAGGCTGATCTCGACCACAGCTTAGAGAAGCTTCGTAGCTTCAGTGGAGATCGGATTGTGTGTTTCACGGACCAAAAATGTCCAGATGATCCTGTTTATCTGAACGTCCCACATCATTATCTCCTGCTGTCCCACGAAGCTACAGTTAGCTTAGCTCGCTAGCTTTAAATAGACGGACTCGAACGTAATGTAACATCACAGCGCTCATCAGAGAGAGCAGCCGGTTTTTCTGGAGGACAATCTGCGGAGTGAAAATGTCTAAAGTCCAAACGCTGAGAGTTGTTGTGAAGCAGCGACTAACTGCGGCTGCTGAAGAGATATTTGAGCTGTTTGAAAGAACGATAGCAGAGTACGAGGAGGAACTGTGTCGACACCGGAAACTACTGGACGCTGTTCTGAAGCCTCAGGTCCAGTTACACAGAACAGGTCGGTTCTGTTTACTTGTTATTCTCACTTTACACTGAGACCAGCTGACATCCTCTGACTCACTGAACCAGGCCAAAGTCTTTACTCAGTCACAGTCAGTAAAGACTGACCGGCTCCCGTTTACAGGTTCAGGTGGTCGAAGTTAAAAACAGTCTCATGGTATAAAAAGTAAAATATTCATATCAGCTGTTTGGAAGAAACTTAATGGGTGATTTGTGTCCTGCAGTTAAACCAAACTATGTTACAGAACCACTGCAGCTGTGACCACTAATAATCTTTTTCCTCCTGCATCTAAAGCAGCATCAGGCCTGTAAACTGGGCCTGTTGGCACTTTGTCTCCCAGCTAGTGTTTAAAGTTGAAACCATACAGTTTCTGTCACATTCACAAAAAAAGGAACTCCTCCATCAGGGGGAAGATGAGGAAACTAACCTTTCATAATTAAATCAGATCTGATAAAATTAGATCAGTGCATCACTGACAGCCTTCATTCCACCGGTCATGTCTTCATTACCGAGTTTTGTTCCCACCAGGAGCTGATGATGTTGACCTGATCAGACTGTGTGTATTTCATCATCTCTCCCTGATTTTTGTGATTTAACTGTCATTGAGAAGGTTAAGTAGGTAAATCCTTACACCATGTGTCTGTTTTAAGTGTGTTTATTGTTCATATTTCTGACATTGATGTGCTGTTGATCCCAAGTCTCCACACAGGGGTTTTATTTTGAAAATTGAGCATATTCTGTTAGCACTGCTCTGTTCTGCTGTCTGACTTCCTGTTTGCTCTGTGCTGATTGACACGGCTGCAGTCTGCTTCTGTCAGAAGGCTTACTGTGAATTCTCCGTTTAGCAGAGCGGGGAGATGCTTCTGCGACATGAGCATCGTATAGACCGGTCACGATCAGGATCAGCGAAAGTATCACTAAAAAACTTGGAGTTTATGCAGCAACATGGCTGCTTTAATCACAGATCCCACACATTTAATAAAGACTTTGGATGTTAAGATGAGAGGAAATTACAGTTTTCTAAAACATGTTTTTGTACTATATTTCTCTCCACAGACGTCCAGCAGCTCTTGGAGAGTGAAGAAGAGGATCCTCCTGAGCAGCAGGAGTGGAGCTCCAGTCTGGACCAGCAGGACCCACCAGAGCTGCCACACATTAAAGAGGAACAGGAGGAACTCTGGACCCGTCAGGAGGGAGAGCAGCTTCCAGGGCTGGAGGAGGCTGATATCAAGTTCACCTTTACTCCTGTCCCTGTGAAGAGTAACGATGATGATGAGGAGGAACCTCAGTCCTCACAGCTTCATCAGAGACAAACTGTCTTTGAGTTCAGAGATGCAAAACCTTGGACAACAGAAGCTGATGGAGACTGTGGAGAACCAGAACCCACCAGGAACTTCAATCCAGATACTCATTTACAACCGGTTACTCACGATGAGAAGTCACACTCGTCTGAGCTTGAGACTGATGACAGTAATGTTTGGGAGGAAACCAGAGAGCCTCAGACATCTTTCAACCCTCTGCAAAACAATGAAGTACCTGGAAGTGATGTGGAGAGTTATACTAGAAAAACATCGATTAACTTCTCTGAATTAGCCCCAAGCTTTGAACACAAGGGACGTCAGCAGAAACACACTGACGTACAATCAGGAGTGAAACCATTTAATTGCTCAGTTTGTGGTAAAGTATACCACTGTAAGAGTTCTTTAAACTCTCATATGAGACTTCATTCAAAAGAAAAACATTTCAGCTGCTCGGTTTGTAAAAAAACGTTTCCATGGAGGACAGCAGTTGTGTCGCACATGAGAATGCACACAGGGGAGAAACCCTTCAGTTGTTCTTTCTGTGCCGCAAGATTTGCCCGGAGCTCACATCTGACCATACACTTAAGAGTTCACACGGGAGAAAAACCTTTCAACTGCTCAGTGTGTAAGATGAGTTTCCGCGACAGCAGCACTTTGTCCAGACACAGGAGAGTTCACACGGGGGAGAAACCGTTTAGTTGTTCAGTTTGTGGTAAAAGATTCACACAAGATGGAACTCTGAAACGACACCGAACTGTCCACATGGGGGAAGACGGCATTTCATAGCCGCTTTTGTTATTGAAGACTCACTCTGCTCACTCGCTTATAAAAAAAACACACACACACACAAGTGTGTTGTGAGAGCAGCAGAAATAAATGAATCTGCAGAGACGTTTTATGAGCCACATTTTACCAGCAGGATTAAAACAATGAGGGACAGAATTGACTCAACACTGATCAGTTTACAGCTGTAATACAGACTCCAAAAGAAGGGGATCAGCTGATATTCACCTCGTCTGCTGCTGTTTGTCTTTACTTAAATAAGAACACTGATTGATGCAACAGGCTGATATTTATCTGTTGTCTCACATACATTTTGTGTTGGTACATCCCTGAGCTGCTGGCTCGTCACATCCATACCATCAGCTTAGAACACTGTGTAAATTCATATATGTATCATGAGTGGGTCTTTATCAGATTTAATGAATTATCACAGAGAATCCTTACAAAGTGTCTGCTAATGATACATACACAAGTTTCCTGTCTTTAGTTAATTGGAAGCAGTTTTTGTTGTGCTTCAGTCAACAGTACAAATAATGTTGTAGACAGTGAAAGCTGGTATGATCCATTTAAAACACATGAAGAACAGGAAATCATTTAGAAATACCTCAGTTCAGGCTCAAACTGTTCACTGTAACAAATACAGATTTTGTTCAGACAAGTTTCTCATCTATGAACAGACTGCTTACTGAGAGACTTGATGACGGAGTTGAAGGATGAGGATCAGAATGTTCATCTGTAGTTTCTTTTTTTTTTAAGTTCAGTAATTTCCTAAAACAACTGCTCACTGTAGCTTTAATGCACATTATACTACACAGTGATCTTATCTTTAAAGTGGTGATCTTGAAGATTTCTTGAACTAGCAGCTGTATTTTTGGACCGCACTGCTTCCCAGAGATCCAGTTTCACCTCTGTGGCGTCTGTCAGTCGGCAGCTTTGCCTCCATGTCATCGGCAGCAGTTATCTGCGTTTGTTGGGCTGTGACCGTTAACAGTGAAGTTAAACATTTACTCCCAACACAAGAAGAGACAGAGCAAATAAAACTGTTATGTTCTGTACCAACCACCTCCTCTCCCTGGTCGACCAGCCACTGCTGGGTGAAAGCGTCACTAACTGTGCGCCGCTTGTGACATTTTCCATGGAAAGTCACCACTGACACCCAGAGTACATCTTTCATCAGTGGGCTCAGGCATTTGGTGATAGTGACTTAACAGATATTTTTTCACATGAAAATCCTCCAGATTATTTAAACTCTATTAACTTGAGTATGAGAAACTTGATTTACTGTTGGGATCTCTCCTTTACAACCAGTGTGATGAAGTTTTCCCTGATGTCCCCTGGATGGCAGCAGAGTCCCACTGAGCCTCATTCAGAAAAATGAATTCAACTTTTCCTATAAATGTGCCAAAATGAGATCATTGGTGAAATAAAAATGCCAACAAGACTTTAACAGTGTCAAATCTGCCATCATTAATCTGTAAGAAGAAGAAAATGCTGTGACATATTTGCAGATTGAACATGGATTTTGTTATTTTTCTCTGCTCTGTAGCTGGTTTGAATTCATGCCTAAGTAATTTAAAGTTTTGTTGGAGAGTAGAACATTTTGAAACATCTGTTCCTGATCCGCTGTGTTCTCCAGCTGCTACATCACAGTTGACTTTTGAAATCCCTGCAGGAAGTGTACAGTCTGCCACCAGCCACTCAAAATATTGTAAAGATTTACTGCTGGTTTAAATCACTGTATTCATGTTCATTTGAGTTACTGGATTTATACTTAAATTGTTTCAGAGTTTTGGTCACTGTTGTTATTATAGTTTGTAAAGTAACTTGTAACTGTTGTCTGAAGTGCTGAATAAATGAAATGTACACCAGCAGATTCTTTCTAATGTGTGGTACCACTTCAGTCAGCTGATGTCCGACCTCGTCTCGCTACACTTACAACCCTAAAACTAAAGCACAATTCACTAACCTTTCAGTACTTCTCATTTAAATGTTATTTACAAAATCATACTGTTGCTGAACACCTGAGTTACGTCACAGATATATTTCAACACACAATCACAATCAGCTGCAAAATAATAGTGCTGCTTGCATGTTTATGTATCAGTATTAATAAGCTTATGACACAAGAAACACATGGAACCACAGGGGAGTTCCTGCTGCTGAACAGATGTTTGATTTAAAATAAAATAATCCAGAACAAAGACAAGAAAGATGACGGATAAAGAGGGAAACTTTATATATTTAAACAACATTTTTAAATAATAAGAAGAGTTGGGCGTGTAAATGATGGCTGATCACTTTTATTTTGAAAATCAGCAAAGAAGTGGTACCGGAAGCCGTCGTAACTAGCATACCAGACTTGTCCCGGTGTTTTCTTGCGGTTACGTTCGTTATGAAAACATAAATCAGAGAGAAACGCCGGAGTCTGTGTGGTTGAACGTGTTGGAGAAGAGTCGTTGTGAACTTTATGACGTTTCACCTCTAATTCATCGACCTTTGTAGCCAAGTAGAAGTTAAAGACTGAGGTAACGGACGTTAGCGTAGCTTGTTTACAGGAAATAGACGGCGACAGAAGTCGGTTAAACAGCGCTAGTCCTGTATCTGTAATGGAGACCAAACTCTATTGTTCACGGACCTGAAATGTCTCTGTAGACGTGACTGAATAGACTCTTCACTTTATCTGAACATGTTTGACATCTGAATTATTTCCCGGTGTTCTCCGATGCTTATGGAGTTAGCTTAGCTTTCTACCAGGAAATAGACGGATCCGACAGCGCTCACCATAGAGCTCATCTGGAGGACAATCTGGAGCAAAAGATGCCTAAAGTCCAAACGCTGAGAGTTGTTGTGAAGCAGCGACTAACTGCGGCTGCTGAAGAGATATTCGAGCTGTTTGAAAGAACGATAGCAGAGTACGAGGAGGAACTGTGTCGACACCGGAAACTACTGGACGCTGTTTGTCACACTGAGGACCAGTTACACAGAACAGGTTTGTGACCCTCTTGGGTGGGTAATGTCTTTCCAATAGCTTCCACGTCATGTGACCCAGTGACTCCAAATGACAGCAAACTGCAGCTCTTGTTATGAAGACACCTGTCAGAGCCCAGAGCTGACACTGAGCATGTTTACAGGCACTAATGAACTGATCATTATGTGTTTCATGGAGTTACCAGATTATTCAAGTGCTCATGTGTTCATAATTTGTTAGACTTCATTGGATAAAAGCTGTTATCAAATTATGAAAAATCTGATAAACACACCTAGTTTTTTTGCTCAATATTCTGTTTTATTCTGTGCATGTATACTGTTGATCCGGTTTCTCCCTTAGTTCTATTAAAGAAACTGGATGTTGTTAAACATAATCGGATGTGTTTTCTGTTCATATGGATACTACGAAGGAGGAGAGCATTATTTTGCACGTTTTGCAAACCCAACAAATCCCACATAAGGACGATTCTGACCAGCAGAGTCGCTGCGATGATCAACATTATGTTGACAGGGTGTTTTGAAGAAACACAGCACGACAGTTTTATATCATGTACTTGGGAAGAAGTCCAACTAATTCACTGAATCATGGAAATCTGTTTTTTTCCATTATAGCATTGACACGTCAAAGTAGATTATTCCCAGTTATCAGTTTTCTGTGGCCACGTAAACAGTCTCAGTGTCACTGGCAAGCCCATGATACCTTTTTGACATATTATGTGTTTGTTGTCAGTTGAATTACAGTTCAAGTTAAAGGGATTTTACTGTTCAAAATACTTTTTTTTCTTTAAAGTTAACCCCTTCTTTATACCCAGTCAATCAGGATTCGTGTTAAATAAATAGAACAAATGCCCTAGTACAGTACAGTTTTTCTGAGGTTTACTGAATACCGAACATGTCATACAAAATGTGAAACATTACTTCAGACATCAAGAGTGTTGTCAGTGGTTTAATTGTTTTCCAACATTTGCGTATATTTCCCTTTTCTCAGCAGACACTCAGCCGGTGACGATGAATGAAGAAGAGGATCCTCCTGAGCAGCAGGAGTGGAGCTCCATTCTGGACCAGCAGGACCCACCAGAGCTGCCACACATTAAAGAGGAACAGGAGGAACTCTGGACCCGTCAGGAGGGAGAGCAGCTTCCAGGGCTGGAGGAGGCTGATATCAAGGTCACATTCAGTCCTGTTACTGTGAAGAGTGAAGAAGATGATGAAGAGGAACCTCAGTCCTCACAGCTTCACCAAAGACAAACTGAACCAATCAGAGACACAGAACATTTGAAAACAGAAGCTGATGGAGAGGACTATGGAGGAACAGAACCAGCCAGGAACTTTAATCCAGATGGATATTTACAGCCAGTTACTGATGACGAGATGTCACAATTCTCTGAACCTGAGACTGATGACAGTTATGATTGGGAAGAAACCACGGAGCCTCAGACAGGTTCAAACCCTGTGCAGAACAATGAAGTAACTGAAAGTGAAATGGAGAGTTACACTAGAGAAACATCAATGAACTTCTCTGAATGTGCTACAAGCTTTGAACGCAAGGGACTTCTGCAGAAACACAATGAAATCCCAACAGAACTAAAACAGCTTAGCTGCTCAATTTGTCATAAAAGTTACCACTTCAAGAGCTCCTTAAAGTCTCACATGAGACTTCATTCAAAGGAAAAACATTTCAGCTGCTCAGTTTGTAATAAAACTTTTCAGTGGAGAAGAGATGTTGTGTCACACATGAGAACCCACACAGGGGAGAAACCCTTCAGTTGTTCCATCTGCGGGACAGGATTTGCAAGACGCTCAAATTTGACCCTACACCTGAGAGTTCATACAGGTGAAAAGCCCTTCACCTGCTCCATCTGTGAGAAGAGTTTTGGTGACAGTAGCACTTTGTCCAAACACATGAGAGTCCACACCGGGGAGAAACCGTTTAGTTGTCCAGTTTGTGGTAAAAAGTTTGCGCAAAAGGGACAAATGAGAAAACACTTGATTAACCACACTGGGGAGAAACCCTTGAGTTGTTCATTTTGTGACAAAACATTTCACTGGAAAAGCGATGTTGTGATGCACATGAGAATCCACACAGGGGAGAAACCCTTCAGTTGTTCTGTCTGTGGTAAAACATTCACACAGAACTCAAGTTTGACGTCACACTTAAGACTTCATACAGGAGAAAAACCTCACACGTGCTCAGTTTGTAACACAAGCTTTCGTCTCAGACAGAATCTGACTGCACACATGAGAATACATACTGGGGAGAAACCATTTAGTTGTTCCACTTGTGGGAAAAGATTTGCACAAGATATAACTCTGAGGCGACACAGGAGTGTCCACGAGGGGCGAGAAAACACTGAGTCACAGAGTTTGTGATTAAAGATTCACTCTGTTTGCTTGTTGGTCAGAGCAGCAGCAGTAATAGATCCTGCAGAGATTACTGTAAATGTGTCCAGCAGGATTAAAATACAGAGCAGAGACTTGGCTCAACAATGAGCAGTAAAAAACATGACACAGACTCAAAAATTAGTATGGAATTGCCAACATCATACTGTAATTTTATATAACAAAAGTACAAATAGTGATAAATGAGTAGGTAGCTGTGTAATAAAAGCACAGTATTAAGTGATGTTTCTGATGAGTCTGTTCTATATACTGTTACAATGAGCTGAATGCCTTTTTATGAGAAATATTTCTTCCTTTCCTTGATTGCTGTAAAAATAGCATTACAAGCATAATTTTGAACATATATTTTGATTTTGAACAGTATTTCCTAAAGATAAGTCTTTTAAGTGAAGGTGCTTCCACGTCATCATTGTATAACTATTATGTTTTATAGTTTGTGTATTTTGTGATTTTAAGTTATTTAAATAATCTAACACTCCGTTTGCTTTTCTTCATTCTGAGAATCGTGGATTGTTGTTGGTTTTTTGTTTTTTTTTTTTGTTTTTTTTTTTGCAGTTGTTTTGTTGGGGCAAAAACTCCCATAGTAATTTCTAGGACATATCCACCCAGTATAAATCTTATAGTGCATGGAGTATAGTTTAGTCTTAGTCTATTTATTCTCTATAATATGAGAACATTTGGCACAATACTCAACTATTACTGGAAAGCCTCATTTATTCTGGTGTAATGATGTTCTACCTGATTTCCACTGGAGGGGAGCATTGTCTCACTTTAATACCTTCAGAATGGTTGTTGGTCTTCACTGAATTCACATGCAGTGTGATAAGTCTGGCACACTTTCTCTTAAGACTAGAACACACCTCACTTTACTGTTTCACACCTGATCTCGGACACAGATTTAACAGATTAAACCATCCTAAAGAGTACATGAAGTTGTTAAATGTATATCCAACGCGGTCAACTACTAACTACATGTCTGTGTATGGGATGGACTTGTGGAACTGGTCGAGTGATGAGTTGAAACAAAGCACAAATATAAACCACTTTAAAAACTATACAAAAAATATATTTTTGGCAGGTACGAGGATGATGTAAGGGTATCTTTGGGGTGGATATTTGGATCGTAAATTAACCGGAATTGTTCTTCATTGGTTTAACTTGGTGGCAAATAAACTGGGGATAGTTGTTTGTATATTAGTTATAAATACATTTGTTCAAATAGAGTTGAAAGAAGGAATTTGGGAAAGGAGAAGAGATATGAGTTTTACTCCTTTTGGGCATTGTTACTTTTGTATTGTGTGTTTTTTAATTGCTGTTTTAATTTTTGGATCAAAATAAAGTCATTTATTCATCCAGCACTGCTTGTATGTCAGTGTATCAGTAATAATAATCAAATTATATACGAAACACATGAATCAACATCCACAGTGTCAAATTCTGCTGCCCGAAAGATATTTGAGTCAAGAAAAGTGAAAATAAGACAATCTTTTATTGAAATGCAGCAGAACTGAGGCAGACATAAACACAAATAGATACACGTTCGAATTAAAAGCGTAGACGATAAGAACAGAATAAAGACTGTTCACTTTTATTTTGGAAATATAATAAATTGGACCGGAAGCGATTGTACTTACCGTGACCGACATGCTAACTTTCTCCCTGTTGTAGAGTTCATGCGAGTTACGGTAAGATAAGAGTGAAACACCAGAATCTGTGTGAGAGAACTTGTTTATGTGGACTCTGTGTGAACGTTTGGGATGTTTCACCTCAAACTCATCGAGCTCTTTAGTCCAGAAGAAGATAAAGGCTAAGCTAAAGGACGTTAGTGGAGCTCGCTGGCAGGAAATAGACGGAGACGGAAATTGGTCATAATGCAGTCTGAGTGGCTTCAATGGAGACCGAGCTGTGTTACTCACCGACTCTAAATGTTCAGATGAATCTGTCCGAGGAGACATCTGAATTATCTGCTGCTGTAGCACGAAGCTAATGGAGTTAGCTTAATTTGCTCCCTGGAAATAGACGGAGCCGAGCGGACTGTAAACACAGCGCACATCAGAGTGAGCAGACAGTTTTTAACGGAGTGTTTCTGGAGGGAAAGTTCGTGTGAGTCAGTGAAAATGTCTAAAGTCCAAACGCTGAGAGTTGTTGTGAAGCAGCGACTAACTGCGGCTGCTGAAGAGATATTTGAGCTGTTTGAAAGAACGATAGCAGAGTACGAGGAGGAACTGTGTCGACACCGGAAACTACTGGACGCTGTTACCGAGCCTCAGGTCCAGTTACACAGAACAGGTCGGTTCTGTTTACTTGTTATTCTCACTTTACACTGAAACTGACATGAGCTGCCTCACAACAATGTTAGATCAAGAAATGAAGACATGCAGTGGAGAACTCTATGGGCTGTACTGTGGTGGGGATTGGTGATAAAATGGGGTCATTCCTGCAAATTCACCTGAAATCCAGAACTTTTCCTGGTTCAGCTCAGGGATTTTCTTGAAACAATTAATGCTGAAACTTCTATTACATTCACAAGACATTGTAAAATTTTAAAGCTGAACTCCAATTCTGAGTATTCTGACCTCACAAATCTCTTATTCACTGAACTGGGTTTAAATTTGTCCCGAACATCAACGAGAGCCTGAGGATCATTTCCAAGATGGATTCCACTGGACCGTGAAGGTGTGCTGTGGTATCTGGCACCAAGATGTGAGCAGCAGATCCTCTAAGTCCTGTAAGTTACGAGGTCGGGCCTCCATGGATTAGACTTGTTTGTCCAGCACATTCCACAGATGCTCGACTGGATCGAGATCTGGGGAATTTGGAGGTCAAATCGACACTTCAAACTTGTTCCATTTTTGCATTTGCATTGTGTTGACCTCAAGTTCTGTATCTGTCTGATACCTTTTAAGCCCATTTTTCACCATTTATGGCCAGACTCAGAACATTCACAACTTAAGCAGTATTTGTTGTAAAGCTGTATGACTTGACAACGTCCCATAATTTTGATAGATGTTTCAACATGAATTTTGTCAGGTGAACTGGTGATGTGAGCTGAGAGGCCTGAGGTGAGTTGGTATGAAATGACCCAATGACCTAATTGTCATGTAGACAGTTTGAGCACATACAGTCAGATGATGAATTAAAGAATCAACAGAAACGTGTATTATTCCTCGACCACACTACAGGACTTTGTCGCCTTCAAAACTTTCTGCCTTGTCAACAGGAGCTTTGCAGCCTTGCTGTGTTTTTCAGATTCATGACGGTTTTCGGGCTCCAGTTTTTGTACATGAATTACTTGACTTTTGAGAAAATAAACATTTTAATTTTCTGGGCTATTTCCTGCATTCTGATCCAATGTCTATGATGATAGTCAGCTTATCACTAAGAATCTCCTACTTAACATTGGGCTTCTTCATGTTTTAAAGCAGTAAAACGTTTTTACGTCTTCAGCTGAGAGGTTTATTTGAAAAAGAACATGACTATGGACTCACAGCCGCCTTGATCACTGTCATTCTTATGAGTTTTCTGTTCTAATGAAATGCTGAATATGCTCGTCATCTGTTTAAGTTTGAACAACTTCTAAACATATTCCACATAGTTCAGAGCATAGTTGTGTCTGTGGTTTAACAGGAAGTTACAGATGTAACACGTATGTGACACATATTTACTATTCTTTCTTGTCCACAGACGTCCAGCAGCTGTTGGAGAGTGAAGAAGAGGATCCTCCTGAGCAGCAGGAGTGGAGCTCCAGTCTGGACCAGGAGGAACCAGAACCCCCACACATTAAAGAGGAACAGGAGGAACTCTGGACCCGTCAGGAGGGAGAGCAGCTTCCAGGGCTGGAGGAGGCTGATATCAAGGTCACCTTCAGTCCTGTCCCTGTGAAGAGTGAAGAAGATGATAATCATTTGAAAACAGAAGCTGATGGAGAGGACTGTCGAGAACCAGAACCTGTCAGCAACTTTAATCCAAAAAGTCATGACAAGACGTTACACTTGTCTGAAACAGAGTCTGATGACAGCAGTGACTGGGGGGAGACCAGGGAGCCTCAGCCAGGTTTAATCCCTCAGCAAAACAATGAGTTATCTGGCAGTGGTACGGACTGTAATACTGAAATACAATCTGTTATCTCTGCTGAATGTTCTTCAAGCTTTGACCACATGGGACACCTGCAGAAACAAGATGAAATCCAAACAGGAGCGAAGCCATTCAGTTGTTCGGTTTGTGGTAAAAGATATGCCGGGAATCACTCTTTAAAGGGTCACATGAGACTTCACTCAGAAGGAAAACATTTCAGCTGCCCAGTTTGTAAAAAGACTTTTGCATGGAGAGCAGGACTTGAGTCGCACATGAGAATCCACACGGGGGAGAAACCCTTCAGTTGTGCCTTCTGTGGTACAGGATTTGCACAGAGGTCAACTTTGACCTCACACCTAAGAGTTCATACAGGAGAGAAACCTTTCACCTGCTCAGTTTGTAATAAAGGTTTCTGTAACAGCAGCACTTTAATCAAACACATGAGAGTCCACACTGGAGAGAAACCGTTTGGTTGTTCAGTTTGTGGCAAAACGTTTACAAGAAAGGCGCATATGAGACAACACCTGATTGTCCACACAGAGGAGAAACCATTCAGTTGTTCAGTTTGTGGTCAAAGATTCACACAACATGGGTCTCTGAGACGACACATGGGCGTCCACACAGGAGACACTACTGAGTTGAAAAACACAAGTCTGTTGTGAGCGCAGCAGAAATAAATGAAACTGCAGAGACTCTTGTGGAGTCAAATGTTTCCAGCAGGATAGAAGTGTGGAGGGAAACAGCTTGGCGGGGACCAGTTCATAACTGTCATACAGACTCAAAATCAGTTGTGCTTCATATTTTCATCAATGATGAAACATCATTTGATTCTATTTTGAATGTGTCTGCATTGTTTTGTTTGTTCCAGGAACTCTGCATGTTGTTTTCATGTGTCTTCATCTAAAATATATCTAAATTGTTAAATTATATTTTAATTCACTGCACTACACATAATTACGTAAATACTACATTGTGGTCTGAGTTTCGGATATACACAATTGTCTTTACAGCACAGGTTCAGATTTTTTTAAGCCCCTCTCAATACAATGTATGTATGTTCTTTTTTAAATAAGAGGTTTTTAGGTTGTTATTATAGTTTCTTTTGATTCAACAAGTGATGACCGCAAACGTTTCCCTCCACCACGGATCAGTAACAAAACATGTCAGTAAATATAAATGACTTTGTGTAAAAACAACTGTAACTTTGGTAAATCCCCACTTGATCCATCTAAGTCAAACTGCTGAAGTCTCAGATTTAATTCCTCTGAACGTCAAAACACTTCTTTTTTAAATGTTTTATTTATTCTGTGGATTTTGACTTCTCTATCTTAGATTTGAGTGTTACAAAAAGATCAAACTTACCCTTAAATAGGTCTTTATAATTTTTAATTAGATACCAGAAATAAAACTTTAGAGGTGTGTGTGTGATTGAAAACATCGTTCTGTCCTTCAGCTCACTGAAAGCAGATTATTGTTCAGTCAGCTCAGCACTATAACATCATGATGCTGCCTGCATGTTAATGTACCAGTAATAACACATTAATCATAATAAACAGTAATTATATTTTGTTGATATTCTGCTCCAATACTGTTTATCTTTACTGTCGTTTGTGACATTTATATTTTTCCATTTGTTTCTCAATAAAATGACACATTTGTAGAAATTTGTCACTTTTATTTTGAAAATCAGCAAAGAAGTCGTACCGGAAGCGCCGCCACTGACAGTGGCTAACACGCTAATCTGTTCCGTGTTCAGCTTCGCAAATCTGACATAAAATTCGAGGGAGCCACCGGAACCTGTTTGGATCGACGTGTTGAACTGGACTTCATGTGAACTTTTGGGATGTTTCATCTCAAACTCAAAGACCGCTTTAGTGGAGAAGAAGCTAAAAGTCGAGCCAGCAGACGTTAGCGTAGCATGCTAGCAGGAAATAGTCGGAGGCAGTGTTAGTCGGAGTTGCTGCAGTAGAGACCAGACTGTATTCTTCACGGACCCGACATGTTCACATGAACCTGTCTGAAGAGACCCGGTGATGTCCCGTTTATTTTAACATGTGAAGCATCTGAATCATCTCCTGGAGTCCTATCGAGCTAAAGAAGCTAACTTAGCTTGCTACCAGGAAATAGACGGACCCGACAGCGCACATCAGTGGGACCAGCTGTTTTTGTGGAGAACAAACCTGCTGAGTAACAATGTCTAAAGTCCAAACGCTGAGAGTTGTTGTGAAGCAGCGACTAACTGCGGCTGCTGAAGAGATATTTGAGCTGTTTGAAAGAACGATAGCAGAGTACGAGGAGGAACTGTGTCGACACCGGAAACTACTGGACGCTGTTTTCCAGCCTCAGGTCCAGTTACACAGAACAGGTCGGTTCTGTTTACTTGTTATTCTCACTTTACACTTTATTACTTCATTACTGTCACATTCACAACAGACACTGTGAGGCAGATAACGGCAATAAGTCTCTGGAGCTTAAATAAAACCACAATCAGACTGACACACAAACATTTAAAGGGGCAGTCTGTAGCTTTGGAGAAGAAATTCAAACTCAGAACTATTGACAATATTAATGAGGTTATAACACAAACGCAGATCTAAATGTTTTTCTCCATAAGTGAATAAACCAGCTGTTCACAGTTTGAATCTAGTAAGGTGGCAGGGTCCGCCACACGTAATAAAGTATAATACAGCATACATTGTGTTGTCCTTTAAGGTCAGTTTGTTTATTCCGTCGTTAAATCAAAGAGAGTTTGTTTATTGAGATCTTCCTCTTCTCAGAAACATTAACCAGGTTCACCAGCTGAGTCAGAACCGCTTCAGTGCGTCTTGATTCTTCTGGTGGGAACAGGAAGATTCTTCCAAAAGACACAAATGTAAAACCAATCACAACATTTGATTACAATAACTTCTGACTCGCCTTTACAGCTTAATTTCTCCTTTTCACGGTGTTATATCAAAGTGTGTTCGCCTCATTCATTTAAGATGCTTCTTCCATATGTCATTAATAAAGTTTGACCTTAATATCGACCTGTCAGAAATACATCATAGTCATGTATGTGTATTCCAATATGTGCCAATATGAAATCATTGTTTTGAAAGAACTTAAATCAGTAAAAGATTAATTGGACAATTTATGTTTACTGTTTCAGTTTATTTATTTATGTAGTTATTTTTGGCCTTTTCATAACTTAATTGACAGGACAGCTTGAAAAATAACAGGAATGAGGATGTTTTAGTTCATTTCTGATATAAATTTCGTACGTACGTAATTACCATATTTGAAGGATCATCACAAAAAATGTGTGTTTATTTATATATGTGCATATAGAAAATATTGTCTGATCGTTTTTATGCTGCATTCAGACCAAAACCGCTGGATTATTAACTGTTATCGCCGTTACCAGCTCAGTGAGTTTCACCATCTGGATGACATTTGCGCTCTCTAGACCAAAAACTCTCCAACATACTCAGCACACACTGAGAGTGCTTGTTTAAAGGAGTTCCCTACAAGAATTCCCCAATATTCAGATGCGATGGGATATGGGGAGAGAGAGACGGTTAGTCTTGTGTAGAGAAGAAGGAGACTGAGGAACAGCTGAAGATCAGCAGGGCAAAAATTAAAAAGGTTCATGATCAGGGAAGGGTGAAGATCGGTGAGGCTGTCATCATGAAGACGGATGTGGTGGTTGTTCGGTTTCTGCGCGATAGGTAGGTAACGGTAGTGTTGCTATGTTCTGCTAGTGTGATGTTTATGATTGTTGGCTGTCTGTCAGGTAACCTTACATTCAGACATTCAGCTTACTGTGTCGTTTGTTCTGGCTCTGTGAATTTTATTCCTCCTCCTTGCATGTTAGCATCACTGCAGCAACCGTAGCGACAGGTTGCTAACCCATTACTTAGCTAATGTTAGTGACAGGAATTCGCTCCACATCGTGATATTTGTCTGCTTGTTTGCAAAGAGTTTTACTGTCTGGTAGTCTTAGAAACACAAGTTTGCACAGTAAGATTATCTGGATTGATGCATGATCTGAAATGCTAAACGAGGTACCAAATAATTCCTCCCACCTTTATCAGAAAATTACCATTTTCTGTAATGTGTATGCCTTATTTTCTTCTCTGCAGACATCCAGCTGTTGTTGGTGAGTAAAGAAGCGGTTCCTCCTGAGCAGCAGGAGAGGAGCTCCAGTCTGGACCAGGAGGAACCACCAGAGCTGCCACACATTAAAGAGGAACAGGAGGAACTGTGGACCCGTCAGGACAGAGAGCAGCTTCCAGTCCCTGTGAAGCCTGAAGAAGATGATGAAGAGAACAAACAGCTTCATCAAAGAGAAACTGAAGAGAACAGCGCTGCAAAAACAGAAGCTGATGGAGAGGACTGTGGAGGACCAGAACCAGCCAGTGACTTTGATCCAGATACTCATGACACAACAGCACAGTCCTCTAAACCTGAGTCTGATGACAGTTGTGATTGGGGGGAAACCAGGAAACATCCATCCGGTTTGAATCTTCCACAAAACGATTACGTAACCGTGAGTGATGTGGAACATAAGGCTGGGAAAAAATCCAACAGCTCGTCTCAACGTGCTGCAAACTGTGGCCACAAGAGGCGTCTGCAGGATCTCAGTGGATTCCAAACAGGATCTAAAATATTTAGTTGCTCAATTTGTGGTAAAAAATACCCCAGGAAGAAATCCTTTATAATCCATATGAGACTTCACACAGAGGGGAAACAATTCAGCTGCTCAGTTTGTGGTACAAGATTTGCACAACGCTCAAATCTGAATGCACACTTGAAAGTTCACACCGGAGAAAAACCTTTCGCCTGCTCAGTGTGTAAAACGAGATTCAGCCGCAGAAACAATCTGGTCCAACACATGAGAACCCACACGGGGGAGAAACCGTTCAGCTGTTCAGTTTGTGGTAAAACATTTGGGCAGAAGACGCACCTGAGACGACACCTGACTCTCCACACGGGGGAGAAACCCTTTAGTTGCACTATTTGTGGTAAAGGATTCACTCAGCGCTTTCAGATGAACAATCACAAGTGTGTTGGTGAGAGCGGCACGAGTGAATGAAACTGAGGTCAAGACTCGGTACAACACAGGTCACTTAAAAACTGAGACAGAGACTCTAAAAGAAGTTGTACTTTTTCCTTTCAGCTGAGATGAAGCTTTCAAGAGCCTCTGCCCCGTCATATACACTTGGTGTGAAAGTGTTTCATGCTGCTCATACAACACTCCTGTGTTTAGTGTTTAGTGGACAGTTTTTAGACAAACTTTGATCAGACACAAACAGCCGTTAGATTTTCTGTGTTACCTTTAAAGCAGACCTATTCAGCTGGAGGCCCTGTGAGGATTTTGTTAGTAGACTAATTAGCCCATTCATTAGTTAACTTGTATTTGTTTTCTCATTATTTATGTCCAAATCATGGAATAACAAATGCTGTGCATTGTTTTTTTAATTTCTTTTTCAACTGTGAAATCAAAATACCAAAGTGGAGAAAAAAGTCAACGTTGCATCAGGAATGTGAACGTCCTCTTTGCACCACCATTTAATTTTAATCTGGCTCTTCTTTTAAAGTAATTTAATCGGCCTGCTTGATTGAGATTTATTCTATAAAGATATTGTCTTGAGGATTTTGATAGTGCTGATCATTAAAATCTTTTGAAACACCTGGAATCTGTTTGAAATCTGTCGCCCTGTTGATCGCTGTCGGTCCAGTTTGTATTGTATTGATTTTATATCAATACCTTCCCTGTTTAAATAAAGATGATGATGTATTGATTTAACACTGGCTGTCACTTTATTACAGACTGAGACACTTTTATTTTGATTTCATTTATTGATTAATATGAGTTACACTATCTTCTAACTACAGCATTTGACTTTTTATCACTGAATAGGATTCAATCATTTCTATTTTTAGACACTCAGAAGTCTCTGTGAAGATGTGAACTAATGTCAGAATGTAAAAGTAGATTATTTCATTAAGCTAACAGGTTAATTTACACCAATCCCAGACTGTTAAACTACCTTTCTTTGTTAGATATTGGGTGACACACTGTCACCGCTGCTTTCTTCCCTCCTGACTTTATTTTTATTTTTGGAAGTCAGAGGCTGTGAGAAAATTGTGGAAAGACAAAGAGAAATATTCTCCAACCACAGATTGATGGTCAATCAATGAAACGCCACAGTTGTCACAACACTGAGAGACTGCAAGAATGCTTTAAAATAAAAACAACTGGCCCAGTGTCAATGAGCCTGGACACACAGTGGCCTGGTCACAACCATTCAATGACATTTCTTCTCTGAGGGAATGCAGACTGCACGATAAACTTACGTAGTTTGAATGACTTTAGAATACGTTATAACAAACATTTCTGTATACATGTAAGGAAGTCGTGATGTCAGTAGTTTAACAGTTTCTTTCTTCTTCACAGACGTCCAGCAGCTGTTGGAGAGTGAAGAAGAGGATCCTCCTGAGCAGCAGGAGAGGAGCTCCAGTCTGGACCAGGAGGAACCAGAACCCCCACACATTAAAGAGGAACAGGAGGAACTCTGGACCAATCAGGAGGGAGAGCAGCTTCCAGGGCTGGAGGAGGCTGATATCAAGTTCACCTTCAGTCCTGTCCCTGTGAAGAGTGAAGAACATGATGAAGAGGAACCTCAGTCCTCACAGCTGCATCACAGACAGACTGAAGCGATCAGAGACGACGAGCATTTGAAAACAGAAGCTGATGGAGAGTTCTGTGGAGGACCAGAACCAGCCTGGAACTGTAATTTACAACCAGCCACTCATGACGAGACTTCACACTTCTCTGAACCGGAGACTGATGACAGTTGTGAACGTCAGTCAGGTTTATATCCTCTACGAAACAATGCTGCACCTGTAAGTGATGTGGAATATAACACAACATCATTCAGCTCCTCTGAATGTGCTACAAGCTCTGACTATAAGGGACAAGAGCCAGATTCAAATCACTTCAGCTGCCCGGTGTGCAAAAAGGCTTTTAAAGTGAGAATCAATGTCGTGAGGCACATGAGAATCCACACAGGGGAGAAACCCTTCAGCTGCTCCATCTGCGGTATGAGATTCTCACGGAGCTCAAACTTGACCTCACACATCCGAGTTCACACAGGAGAGAAACCTTTCACCTGCTCGGTTTGTAAAACAAGTTTCAGCGACAGAAGCAATTTGTCCCAGCACATGAGGATCCACACCGGGGAGAGACCGTTCAGCTGTTTAGTCTGTGACAAAAAGTTTACACGAAGCAACCAACTGAGGCGACACCTGTCCGTCCACACAGGGGAGAAGCCGTTCAGCTGCAGCGTTTGCAATAAAAGATTCACTCGGCTTTATTACGTCAAACAACACAAGTGTGCTGTGAGAGGAGCTGAGGTGAATGAAGCTGCAGAGATGCTTGTTGATCCAATGTTTCCAGGAGGACTGAAGTACTGAGTGGACGATGTGACTCGACTGTGATCAGATCAAAACTGTGATACAGACAGAATCTGTTGTTTCATCTCTGATGAAGCCGCATGGTCGCTCTGTTTTTATTTTGGTGTTATTTTTGCAAGATCTGTTCTTTTTAGTATGAAATGTAATCATGAATGGGCATTAATGGGATTTTATTGTTGCTGACATCGATACTGATATTTATTGATATTCTTCTGATACTAGTCTCTATGATAAAGTGCAAAAAGTGTAGACAAAAATTAAGAAATAATAAGTTATACAGGTTGTGGTCATTACCAGACAGTTAAATCTGCTGTAAGTAATATATTTTATTAAAATAAGTGTTTAAAAAGCTCTGTACTCTGACAGTAATCACTGTTATAGAGGGTTTGTTCAGTGATTCATGTCTCTCCTCACCCTGCTCAGGCAGTAAAAATAGATCACAGATTTTCTTCCCTGATGAACACACAGAGCAGGATCCTGTTGATCCATCACACTGCCAGTGGTGGAACAGAGAGAGCAACCAATTCTAGCACTTCCATAGACGGCGTACACTAACAAACAGGTGAAGAGATGAAAGTGAGTTGCCTCGACAAAAAGGAAGAAGTCACAGTGACGTAGAGAGGAGAGATGGGAGCGCTAACTGCACCACAGACAGGAAGTTAGCACGACGAGCAAACTTACAGCAGCTTTAAGAATATCAGCAAACGTAAGCAGCAGAAAATATGTCACTGTCACTGTCAGCTCACTGAAAGTTCATACTACTACCTTTAAATTAGCAGCTGATGCTATTGTAGTCGTTGACCAAAACAAACTGTCCTTCTCAGAATAAACGACATCCCGGTGACATTCGGCTGTTTGCTCCTGTGTGATCTTCCCTCGTCTAGCGACAGTGAATGGGTTGGACTTCACCTGTCGTCTGATGCAGGCGCACCTGCTGCTCCAGAAGAATCTTTATTGATCACATACATTCATACAATGTACAACATACTGAATCTGGTTCTCCGGGCGCTGACTGGAGAATCGACTCGTCCATGTTTTTCATGTTGTGAAATACCCACGCAGTGCAAACAACTGCTTCAAGTGATGCTGTGTCCTGAGTTGTTACTGTATTCAAAACATAGAGTCTATATTAATACAGTCATGTTGGTGTGAATGGGTCTTTAATAAAAAAAACAACAATAAACACTTCACTTTGATTGGTAACATGGATTGTTACGAGTTACGTGACCTAACTTTGGTAATATATTACTGGATCATTATTAGTAACGCTTTATGTTGCTCTAAAAAGAATATTACTATCTCTAATGCTCACATTTAAAGATATTATTTACTCTGATGTAAAGTATTCCAGGGACAGTGTCTTGCACTACATACTCTGATACAGCAGGTGGCGGTATGTGTCTCAAGCGGTTGTAAACCCGCCATTAAACCAACAGAAGAAGAAGTGTTACCGGAAGTGATTCCGGCTCCAACTCTAATGGTGGACAAGATGGTTTTTCCTCGTTTCGCGTTGCCATGAGACAGAAGCGGAGTGAACCACCAGAGCCTGAGTACAAAATTGTTCCTGTAGGATATTTTATATTTCCATCAAGTTTCGCTCCGGACTCATTTCATGTTGGGAAAAGGAAGTTAGCGCAGCATGCTAACAGGAATTAGACGGAGACGGGACTCGGCTACATACTGCTGGTCAGAGTAACTTCCATAGACATTAAGGGGATTCTTCTCGGACCCAGACTGTTCAGATGTCCCGATTGATGTGTCTAAAGAGACCTTTTATTTTGTTTTATTTTACATCTGAATGAGCTCCTGGTGTCCTACGAGGTTTGCGAAGTTAACTTAGCTTGCTGCCTGGAAATAGACGGACCCGAGTCTAATCCAGCAACACTGCGCACATCAGAGCGACACATCTGTTTTTAACGGTTTGTGTCTCCGCAGGAAAAGTTTCTGAATTGAAGTTTCTGGATTTCTAAAAATGTCTGAAGTCCAAAAGCTACGAGCTGCAGCGGCAGAGACCATTCACCCGCCCGAGGAGGAGGAGGAACAACACGAACTGCTGGACGGGGTCACCGAGCCTGAAGTCCCGGTACACAGAGCAGGTATGGACGCCTCTGATGGTTGTGAGTTTCAATGAGAGGGTTTGAAATACTTCACGAGAATGTTTGTGTTCATCTCGAGCTCAATCAGCTGATTCAGCATGAAAACACTTCCGGATTTCCCTTGAACAAAGGTTGAGCTGCCGGTGTTGGCAGCAAAATCATGTGCTCATGTTTGGTGTCTTTTATAAGACGTCCACACACTATCAAAGCAACATGCACCAACCATAGAGTCCAGTAGTTAGAGTCTGGTTGCCGCAGTCCCCCCAGGTTTGAAAGCTCACTTCTCCCATTCTGTGAGAGCACAACTAAACGCACCATTAGTTCTGGTCCCACAGCATAGAGATTTAAAACCACTAAACCAACTAAGTAACCAAAGCGGCAACAACAAGGCAGCGATCAAACCTGTGATGATTAGGAGTGTCACGATTCTCCAAATCCTCAATTCAATGTGATTTTCGATTTTAGGGTCACGATTCGATTCGATTCCCGATTTTTTTCTTTTTCTTACAGCACAGAGGCCTGTGCCATTTTCAGACTATTCTAGTCTACGATCATTAGTTTTATTCATCAATTTCCATAATGTATCACATTAGGCACTAACGGTCAAATTTAAATAATTTATTTACAATATAAAGGTAACAATCTTGTTCTCAGTCAAGTGGAAAACAACAAAGACAAACATAACAATAATAATAACAAAAATGGGATGTCACAGAGGATGCCTGGCAACAAATGTGCTACAAAACAAAATAAATAAATAAAAAGTATAACAGTCATGTCCAGAGTCATGGAACAATGAGAGCCTTAACAAACTATATCCTAACAGTCGAACATAAAAAAATAAGTAGTTTGGACTTTTTTGTCCCCTGAGAATGACAACTGTCATTTTTACATTGTTCTTTCAAGTTTTTTTCTTTATCAAAGATATGTTGTTATCTTTATCTTAAATGTTTAAATCCAGTGTTTTCCACCACCGAATAAGGCTGCAGGTCTGCTGCTATAAATAGCCCTATACCGTTAGTTATAGCTTTTGCGTGAGCTGAGGTCTGTGGAAGTTTTATTGCAGACGAGGATGGAATAGTTGGCTGGACCAGTGATGGTGTTTTCCCAGTTGTCAAATCTACATCCTTGTGATGCCGGTGAATGTGTCCTGCCATGTTTGTAGTGTTTCCCGTGGCCGGGTATGGTACACGCACATAGCATATCTTACACACCGGGAACGCAAAATACTTTCATACTGGTGATTTAAGAGAAGCAGGAGCTGCTTCAAGCTCCGGTGCCGTTGCTCCTTTTTCTGCACTTGCCATGGTGTCATGATCTGCAGGTTAGCTAACTAGCGGCGTCGGCTACAATGTGCGTAATTTGCGTAGCGTGCGTGCGTAGCTTTGCACACCTCCCTGGGGGGTGATCATCGATCCTCTCTTTGATTTCGATGCTCAAGACAATGACGTAATTTTCAATCGATTTCAATAAAAAATCAAAATCGTGACACCCCTACTGCTCAGTTTATTTTTTTCCCCAAAAAAATGGAACTACAAAAGATGTGTTATTTCTGTTATCCAAATGAAGTTATTTGTTTCTTAACAATCATCTGCCAACTGCCCCTGAAGTCGTTTTACCAGTTTCCTATAATTGGGTCACTTTCGGATCAGTTTCAACTCCAGTTCTTCCTGAATATTTCAAAAACCTGAGTTGATTTCATCTCCCCACTCATCCAGACTAGTTCAAACTGTTTATGTTGTGTTTTTTTCCGTTCAGGAAGTTGTCTCATTAGGCATATCTATCTTTTGAATAAAAACATTTGCAACATTTCTCCAAACATTTAGAAAGTATTGGTGTCAGTTTTAACGTCAATGGAAATGTACTATTTCCTAAACTTTGTGTATGTATTTCGTGACTCTCCACAGAATTTCAGCACCTGTTGGTGATTAAAGAAGAGGTGAAGTGGAGCTCCAGTCTGGACCAGGACGACCCACCAGGGCTGCCACACATTAAAGAGGAACAGGAGGAACTCTGGACCCGTCAGGAGGGAGAGCAGCTTCCAGGGCTGGAGGAGGCTGATATCATCAAGTTCACATTCACTCCTGTCCCTGTGAAGAGTGAAGAAGATGATGAAGAGGAACCTCAGTCCTCACAGCTTCACCAAATCAAAACTGAAGAGTTCAGGGATGGAGAGCCTTGGCAAACAGAATCTGATGGAGAGGACTGTGGGGGACCAGAACCAGCCAGGAACTTTAATCCAGGTAGTAATTTTCAACCAGCTACTCACAATGAGACGTCACACTCCTCTGAATCTGAGACTGATGACAGTTGTGATTGGGAGGAGACCAGGGAACCTCAGTTGAGTTTAAAGCCTCACAACAATGAAGTACCTGTAAGTGATGTGGATTTTCATCCTGGAAAAACTTATAGCACCTCTGAATCTGCTGCAGCCTTTGGCCACAAGGGACATCTACAGAAATTCAAAGGAATCCAAGCTGGAGAAAAACCACTTAGTTGCTCAGTGTGTGATAAAATATACCATTCAAAGGATTCCTTAAGGCATCATATGAGACTTCATTCAGAAGGAAAACGCTTCCACTGCTCAGTTTGTCAAAAAACATTTCAGTGGCAATTAAATCTTGTTACACACATGAGAATCCACACAGGCGAGAAGCCATTTAGCTGTTCAGTTTGTGATAAAAGATACCATTCAAAGGACTCCTTACAGACTCATATGAAAATTCATTCAGAAGGAAAAAGTTTCAGTTGCTCAGTTTGTGAAAAAACATTTGAATGGAAATTAAATCTTGTAACGCACATGAGAATCCACACAGGGGAGAAACCATTTAGCTGCTCAGTTTGTGAAAAAAGTTTCACGCAACAGGGAGCTTTGAAAAGACATGAAACTGTTCACACAGGGGAGAAACCATACAGTTGCTCAGTTTGTGGGAAAGAATTTCGATATAATTGTTCTCTAAGAAAACATGTGACTATCCACACTAGGGAGAAGCCGTTTAGTTGCAGTGTTTGTGATGAACGATTTGCACTAAAGCAAAGTCTGAGACGGCACTCAACACTTCACACAGTGGAGAAACCATTTAATTGTTCAGTTTGTGGTTTAGGGTTCACATTACCACAAAGCCTGAGACGACACTCTGCTGTCCACACAGGGGAAAAACCCTTTAGTTGTTCGGTGTGTGGTAAAGAATTTGCATTAAAGTACAACCTGAGACGACACTCGACTGTCCACACGGCAGAAGCCATTTAGCTGCAGTATTAATAAGCAAAATAAACAACTACCGCCCTGCATAAAGAAGATTATCACAATAAAACCTTATCCTAACTTGCACCGATTATCTTGACTGCTGTGCTGTTGCAAAGAGAGGATATACAGAAACTGACCTGAGGAAATTCATTCCCAGCTCAAGTGTCTTCAGAACGCTGTCTGAAAGTCACTTAGCAGTTCAGCAAACACTTTTTGAGTGACAGTAAATAATGCCAAGAATAGTGCGCCACAGGATGAAGAAAAACAAAGTGCATGGCCCAGGATTTACAAAGAAGTGTGAACTTAAAGAACAAAGGAGCAGAACTACGGCACCTCTTATGACCAGGGTGCCTGCATCTGTATCTTCAGGAAGAGAAACAAGAGACAGTTCTGTAAACAATCAACGATAATCTTAATTTTCAGTTTCATGTTATTGTGCTTTAAATTTACCATTGTACGAAGAAATTCATATAAGTAGAGTTTTTTAACATGATTAACGTTCATAGTATTTTAGATTTGAATTAATCATGTTAATCAATGTTCTCAAATGTGTGACATCCTGTGAATGCATATATGTTGTTAAATATCATTCAGGAGCTGAAAGTACCACACTTTCAAATCTTTGAACCTCAACCTGATAACAGACATTATTTATTTGTAAGTAAGAATTTAGGACAAGTGAAAATTTGGGTTATGAGAGGAGAGGTAAAGAAGAGAAGCAGTGATGTGAACCAGCTCACACTCATTTACAGCTTAACCTGGTCACACTGGCTTAAAGCATTTACACTGCTCGCTGTTCAGTGTCTTCTCTGTAGTGCCGTTCATTGTGCTTTGTTGTCTATTATCGTCAGGAGATGATTGAATAAACGATTATTTATACCGTCATCATCTTTGTGCCTCTAATCTAACTTTCAGTTCCCGAGCATAGTCTGATTCTACTTATCTTTTGCCTGCAATTATAATTATTTTCCCAGAGATGATGTGTTTCATAGACCCACACCTGCCTCCTCAACAAGATTGATTTTTGTGTTTTTGCGCAGAATATTACATTATATTCATAGTCAAATGATGGATGGTACTTTGTGTAAAAACTTTTCTCACACAGTTGTGTTATTAATAATTCAGCCATAAATTCTCTGCAACCAAAAGCATCCAAACTTTGATTTTAATTCACCTGAAATGTGTAGTTTTCTAAAAATGTGTTTATGTATTTCATGACTCCACAGAATTTCCGCAGCTGTTGGTGATTAAAGAAGAGGTGAAGTGGAGCTCCAGTCTGGACCAGCAGGACCAACCAGAGCTGCCACACATTAAAGAGGAACAGGAGGAACTCTGGACCCGTCAGGAGGGAGAGCAGCTTCCAGGGCTGGAGGAGGCTGATATCAAGTTCACATTCACTCCTGTCCCTGTGAAGAGTGAAGAAGATGATGAAGAGAAACCTCAGTCCTCACAACTTCACCAAATCAAAACTGAAGAGATCAGAGATGGAGAGCGTTTGAACACCAAACATGATGGAGAGGACTGTGGAGGACCAGAACCAGCCTGGAACTTAAGTACAGATAGTAATTTACAACCAGCTGATGATGGCAAGACGTCACACTCCTCTGAACCTGAGTCTGATGACAGTTGGGACTGGGAGGACACCAGGAAACATCGATGGCAACACGATGAAGCACCTATTGGAGATGTGGACTGTAATCCTGGAGCAATATCAGTTATCCCATCTGAATGTGCTGCAACCTCAGGCCACAGTGAACATCGGCTGGAAGATGATGAAATCCAAACAGGAGTGAGACCATTTGGTTGCTTAGTTTGTGGTAAAAGATACCGCTGGAAGAACTCATTAACAGATCATAACAGACTTCATGCAGAAGAAAAACCATTCAGCTGCTCAGAGTGTAAAAAATCTTTTCAATGGAAAATACATCTTGTGAGACATATGAGGATCCATACGGGGGAGAAACCATTTAGCTGTTCTGTTTGTGGTGAGAAATTTGCCAAAAAGCAACTTTGGAGACGGCACTTGGCTGTCCACACAGGGGAGAAACCATATTGTTGTTCAGTTTGTAGGAAAAGATTCACGCGGAAGGACAGCCTGAGGCTGCACTCTGTTGTCCACACAGGGAAGAAACCATTTAGTTGCTCAGTTTGTAGGAAAGAATTTACACGGAAGGACAGCCTGAGGCTGCACTCTGCTGTCCACACAGGGGAGAAAACATTTAGTTGTTCAGTGTGTGGTAAAGGATTTGCCGTGAAGTTCAACCTGAGACGACATTTAAAACTCCACACGGGAGAAGCCACTTAGTTGCCGTGCTTGTGAGTAAAGATTCATGTAAAAGGGACATCTAACACAGCACTTCAAATAAACCGCTCCACATCAAGGAGCTTGTCACAATAAAAACTTTCTTTAACTCACTTCGATGAACCAGACGACTGTGCTGTTGTAAAAGTGGGATGTGTGGAAAATGACCTGAGGAAATTCATCCCCGGCATGGTTGTCTTCAGAACGCTCTCTAAAAGTCACATAGAAGCTCAAAAAACATTTTTCTGGTGACATCAAACAATGCCAAGAATGGTGCGCCACAGGATGAAGAAGATGAAGAGTGTCAGATGTTCATGCTTGGCCCAGGATTTACAAAGAAGTGTGAACTTAAAGAAACACGACCACGACACCCTCTCACCACCTGGGTGCCTGCATCTGTACCTTCTTATTCTTCAGGAGGAGAAACAAGAGACAGTTCTGTAAACAATCAATGATAATCTTAATTATATGTCTCATGTTATTGTGCTTTAAATTCACTTATTGACAAATAAATGAATATATGTGTTGTCTGTAACATGATCAGCATTCATAGTATTTTAGATTTGGATTGATAAAGTTTTCGTTAATAGAATGTTTTCACACGGATCAGGGAATATGACTAATCTCTGTCAATATTAATTTGGTTAAACGTAAATGCATCATTTGTTAAAAACCTGCTCTGCACAATGTAATGCTAATTTGGTACAAGATGGCGTCTGGTCACATTAAGTCATGTTTAAATTTGTTTTCTGTATGTTATGTATTTTTTTGTTTTTGTGTTGTGCTTATTAGTAATGCAAGATACATTTCCCCAAATTAATAATAAATAATTTTACCCCTGATGATCTGGGAATGCTGCTTGTGTGTTAATATACTGAATTAACGGTTAATTTATTTCTCCTATTCTTTGAGAAACTGTGTTGCTGCATGTGTAGTTTTCACTCAGCCTGCAATTTTGACACTTGGACTTTTATTTTGACGTTTCGCAACTAACCTACACCGGAAGTGATGTATTGTTTACTGCCGTTGACTTGACACTTTTAGCCAAGATGGCGTCCTGCTGACACGGATCTTCGCCGTTGTGTTCACAGAGTGTGTTTCAGCCGAACAGCGCTGCTCCACCAGAACTTCTGTGTTCCGATCACCGTGTGCAACTGGACTTTATGCTGACGTGCGTTCTGGATGTTTCCTCTCTGACGTATCTCCTGGTAGCCTACAAAGCTACACACGTTAGCTTAGCATGCTAGCTGTGAACAGAGTGGCTAGTGTGTGATGGAGAGCAGACGGTGTTTGTGACGGAGTTCGTGTGAGTCAGTGAAAATGTCTAAAGTCCAAACGCTGAGAGTTGTTGTGAAGCAGCGACTAACTGCGGCTGCTGAAGAGATATTTGAGCTGTTTGAAAGAACGATAGCAGAGTACGAGGAGGAACTGTGTCGACACCGGAAACTACTGGACGCTGTTCTGAAGCCTCAGGTCCAGTTACACAGAACAGGTCGGTTCCGTTTACTTCTTCTTTTTTTTTACTCACTATCTTCTTCCACACGCTTCACCTTAAATACAGTGTTTGTTACTGTAGTAATACAGATGATATCAATGCAGTCAGGATCAACGATAGAACTACAGTATATGTTAAATCATCTTTATTCACAAATAGAATTTCACCACATCGGTTCACAAATTCTGAGTTTATCTCCCTACATCACTTAAGGTAACGAGTAACATTAAATGTAATGCATGTGAGTAATTTTGAACCTTTTACCCTGAAACCTCTGACTATTGATAACTATATTAATTAGGGCCTGAGCAGGTCTCGATCTGTTGGTCCCTATTGTTTTTCAAATGATAATTTTTCTCTGCCTGCACACACCCCAAAACTCACCAAACTTGGAATATACGTCACACCTGCCCAAAAATTTCACAATCTATTGTGGTCCTCGATTTCCACCACTAGGCGGCGCTATAATCAAGGAAAGTGCGTTTTGGCTTGTAACTCACATATACTTTGTCACATATTCAAAGACCTTGTATCCACAGGTTCACTGATTTGTGCTGAATCGTGTGATATAGGCCACGCCCATTTCTGCTTACCGTTGTTTTTCACAAATTTGCAAAATGTCACAAACCTACTTTTTCTCCCCCCCCAGGTAATTGCACCGATTTCCTCGAAACTTTGCACACAGCATCTGTGGACTCTCCAGACAAAAATTTCTTAAAAGAATTATGATCATCCAAACAATACTCAAGTTATGAGATAACAACTTCCTGTACATTTTGTCTCCTCATTGGTCTGTCCGAATGACATGAAAGACAGAAAGGACTGAAATTATCACAAACTTCACCTACGTCACATTTGGTGGCGCAGTCCATTTTGATGCTTCGCCATAAAACCATCAACTCATTATAATTTCCACATACAATTTGCCATCTACTCAAAATTGCTCAAACACGTAGAGGGTCTTGCCCTGAATACGTCTACGTGGCACAGCCTGACATGTGTGGACTGTGAGGGCCTGCTCTTGGCTGCTTGCAGCTTTAATCTATATATGTATCTATATGTCTCTTGTAACTGTATCGTACTTGTTTTGTACACACATTTATTTGTAGTGTCTGTGTTTGATGTCCTCTGTCACTTTAATTTGATTGTCAGTGCTGCTGTTGGATTAACTGAACTCTCTTTAAATAAAGGTTTATCTAAAAAAGGGGGGAGGGGTTGTATTCTCAACTTTACGGTAACTTCAGCCATCACAGTGTTTACTGACTGTCACACTTACATCAGCATGTACCTTTTTATGGTGACACTTGAGTGACAGTTTACAGCTGTCTGGCTCCCTGTGGCTTTGACGTTTTACATGGAAATGAATAAAACACTTTTTTTTTCATCCTCACTGTATTTTGGGCTGCAGTGATTCTTACATCCTCGAACAGTAAAAAAAATGTCGCCTCCACAGAATCATATCTGTTCCATCAAGTTAACAGTGTTTTATGCTCAACATCAAGGGTTTGTTGCTGTATGAGGCTGAGGGTAAAATGATAAGGATAAACTTCCACTGAAGTGGAATTTAGTCAAATACAAGTGAAACTATTAAAGGTTTAGTTTGAAGTTGGATGTTGGACAGACATTCACTCCAGAGACACCCAGCGGCGTCTCTTCCTCAGTGTCGGCAGCCGGAGGATGAATATAGCACCTCATGCAGCCCCACTTCAAAACAGCCCAACTATCACTTCGAGTCGATTAAAAACATGCTAAATTGAATCAATGAATGTAATGTTTCCTCTTTCTCGTGTCAACAGGTTGGCCTAATCCCAGGGCCCCACCTGAGGCCCCGCAGTCTCTGCTGACATCACGTGGTGAGTGTTTTAGATACATTGTATGACAGCGAGGTGACGGAAGGTTTTCCATTCAAAATTATTGTTTTGAACCTGGCACGTTTCCAGAAAGAGAAACTATATATTTTCCCCTCTGGAAAAACTCATAAGTCCTTAGTTAAATAAGCTAAATTTAATTTAAAAGTCAAGCTCAGCTAATTGAATAAGTGAACGTACATCCATTTAAAAGCCATGAACACACTTCTAATAACTACAGAACTTGCCTGAGAAGTTATCTGCCGTTTCAAAGTGGTTCAGTGGCAGATATCTGTAACTATGAGTACACTGCAGGCAGGAGCTGCAAGTTCAGCTCATTTTAGTGAAGATTACGTGAACAAATCAAGACTAAGACAAGCAGCGCTCCAGTCATAGCTCAAGGCTAACTTCATGCTTGCAGCATCTTTGGGATACTTTAGGGTCAGCTGAAGGTCGTGCCGATGCTGGGCTGATTTATCATTGACTCCTTGGTGGTTTATTGTCTTTTCTCCACAGATGTCCAGAAGCTGTTGAATAAAGAAGACCATCCTCTTGAGCAGCAGGAGAGGAGCTCCAGTCTGGACCAGCAGGACCCACCAGAGCTGCCACACATTAAAGAGGAACAGGAGGAACTCTGGACCCGTCAGGAGGGAGAGCAGCTTCCAGGGCTGGAGGAGGCTGATATCACTAAGTTCACATTCAGTCCTGTCCCTGTGAAGAGTGAAGAAGATGATGAAGAGGAACCTCAGACCTCACAGCTTTACCAAAGACAAACTGAACAGATGGAGACAGAAACTGATGGAGAGGACTGTGGAGCACCAGAACCAGACAGGACCTCAGATCCAGATGGATATTTACAACCTAAGATTTTTGACAAAGCTGAGGACTCATTTGAACCTGAGCACAATGACTTGAAAGAGACTAGACGACCTCACACAGGCTTAAAATCTCTGAAGAATAATAAAGTCCTTGAGAGTGACTCAGGATGTCTCACTGTGAAGAAACAGTTCAGCTGCTCTGAATGTGCCAAAACATTTTGCGGAAACGCAGCGTTGAAGATACACATGAGAATTCACACTGGAGAGAAACCGTTCAGCTGCTCTCTGTGCAGTAAGAGGTTCACTCAGAAAGCCGGTCTGGACTACCACTGGAGAACTCACACAGGAGAGAAACCACACAGCTGCTCCCTCTGCGGTAAATGCTTTTCACGGTACACATATTTACAGGCTCACATGAGAACTCACACAGGAGAGAAACCCTTCAGCTGTCCGGTTTGTAATAAATGTTTCTCGTGGTATCGATATTTACAGTTACACATGAGGGCCCACACAGGGGAGAAACCCTACATCTGCAGAGTTTGTGACAAAAGATTCACCTGGTCCGCTCAACTCAAAAGACACAAGTGTGGTGTTGAGTCCTCACAGCCTCACGAACTATGGACTGACCCGGAGAGAGAAAAGCTTCAAGCTCTGGAGGAGGCTGATATCACCAAGTTCACATTCCCTCCTGTGGCTGAGAAGGAGGAAGAAGATGATGAAGAGAAACCTGAGTCCTCACAGCTTCATCAAATACAGACTGATCAGATGGAGACAGGAGGTGATGGAGAGGACTGTGGTGGACCAGAACCAGACAGGACCTTAAGTATATCCAGCTGCACCAACGTGAAGGAAGCTGAAGGAAGTTGAACCTCGAATTATGGTTCAGAGACCAAAATCTACATTCTCATGTTCATAAATATTGTTGTCAAGGGTCAGAAGTTACACGTGTACTCACAGAGTAATGACACAGCCAGCGCTCATCTGCCCTAAAACACTACATGGACATGAAGCCTGATGATTTAAAATGTGTTAAAAAGAAGAAATGCTGACTAATAAATGATATTAAATTAATTTTGATGCATTGTTTTGCGTTTTTCTCACTATAATAAAGAACTCTGGCATCACATGATCATTCATTACCTTGCCTTGAAACACGTGTCTTAAAGACCATTTCAGAATGTTTTTAATCTGATTCTCAGTGTCTCCACAACACAAAGTTGTTGGATGTACATGTATTTGATACTCGAGCCTTGTGGTGCGCCAACTGTTGTTCCTCCATAAATATATTCTTCGTTGAGATGCCTGATCCTGCCGCCTGTCAGATTCTGAGAATGAAAAACATCACATTTACTAATTAACTTACATTATCAGACAGACTTCTCCTCCTCAGCCAGGACTATACCTCATTATTATTCCTATTTGAAACACAAACGTGATATAATAATAATGATAGTGACCACAAACTCACCTTGTCGATGGTGTCCCGTTTTAATTAATTTCCTTACAGGATTTTCTTTTAAATCAATCATGCCCAGTGTAGTCGACGATGATCAACATGCTGTCCTTGAGTACGTCCAGGTATTTATTTTATGGCCTTAACTGTGTCTCAATAGATTTAATCTGCAGCTCATTTGTTCCTTCTAATCTTATTTATCTATTTCTTCTTTCTTATGTTGTTTTCAGTCAGCCTGTAATTTTGACATTTGGACTTTTAATTTGAAGTTACGCAACTACTCTAACCCGGAAGTTATAGATTCTTTACTGCCGCTGACTTGATGCTGATAACCAAGATGGCGTCCTGCAGACACAGATCTCCGTCGTTGTGTTCACAGAGTGTGTGTGAGGCGAACAGCGCTGCTTCACCAGAACCTCTGTGTTCTGATCACCGTGTGTGACTGGACTTTGTGCTGTTTCACCGGACTCATCTCCCGTTAGCCTGCAAAGCTACATGAGTTAGCTTCTAACATGCTAACTGTAAACAGAGCGATAGCAGAGTACAGGAGGAACTGTGTCCGCTGTTTCCGAACCTCAGGTCCAGTTACACAGATCAGGTCGGTTCTCTTTACTTCTTCTTCTGTGGTGTTAATACTGACGTCACAGCAGCCGCCTGTACAACAGGAGGGCGGCTGTATTCTCAACAACTACTTAATGAGCTGACACGGTTCAGTGTGTCTGTGAGGTATGACTGTTGCGTCATAGAGAGCTGAAGTCCCGCCCCTTCCGGTTCTCGTCATGGACCTCATTGATCAAACTTGAGTCTGGTAGTGACTGAAGAGAGACAGATAAAGTATTGATCCTGTTTGAATTGTGTTATGAATGACAGACAAGATGTCAGTTTGTCATCAAACTGATGAAATGTCAGACTGTGAAATTACGTCTTTATAAAACCGTCAGCATGGCTACTGACGTCATCTCTTAACTTACACATTGTAGAGCTGCTCCTGCATATCAGCAGCTCACAGTACTGAACCAGAACTGCAGTTGTCCATATGAGCAGACTTACTGTGACGTGCATCTTGTTCAGGACCTTTTCTGACCCAACTGGCTCCATGTTGGTTCTGGTGACGTGTTGATGAGACGATGTAGTTCACTGAGCTTTAACACAAAACTACAACAAACTGACAAACATCATGTGATTCAGGACACAGTTCAGACAGGATCAATACTTTATCAGTTTCTTTGTTCGGTACCACTGACAGGTTTGATCAATTAGGGTTCAGGAAGGAAACAGGAAGAACTTCATCTCTCAATCTCAGCTGTTTGTGACATCTAGCAAACCAGCTTTAAAGTGGCACAGTGCCACCTAGTGTAGTGGGGGAATTATTAGCTTTAACTTGATCATCAGAATATCAGAAATATATGCCTTTTTCAGGCAGATAATTATCATGCATACCTAATAATAAAAATAGCATAAAAGGGGCAATTTGTAAGATATGTTGAGAATTTTAGTTTGAAACTTTCAGAAATGACTCGTCCCGTTCTGTAATGGTCTGATAGCCCCGTAGTTTCAGCTGGGAGATATAACAGAATTGATGTTGGTACTAAGCCTAATAAATCAATAATTAAACTCAGAAAATGTCAAGAAAGTATTTATTTCTTTACTAAACAGGAAAATACAACTTTCCACCGTTTCTCTTTGACATAAAATGAGATTAATCTTAGTTCAAACTGGGTGCAGACTCAAATCCTCTGGAGGAATAAATACCTGGAGTCATGTGAGATTCTCCTCTGATCCAAAACCTCTCAACGACGGGAGGAGAGCTCAGAGGTCACTTGGTTAGGTGTCGCAAACAATCATGGTTTGGGTAAAAACAATAAACATGAATAACAATGATTGTTAATCTTTGCCGCTTGAGCTCTTTCAGAGCAGTGCATGTATAAACCTGAGCCTTTATACTGTTGCACTGCTAGTTAACATGAAATCACAGCTTTCCCCAATGTGTTTGTATTTCAGTGCTTCCTGCAGAATTCCAGTAGCTGTTGGTGAGTAAAGAAAAGGTCCTCCAAAGCATCACTATGGACCAGCAGGAACCAGAGCCCCCACACATTAAAGAGGAGGAGGACGAGCTGTGGACCAGTCAGGAGGGAGAGCAGCTCCGAGGGCTGGAGGAGGCTGATATCACAGAGTTCACATTCACAGGGAAGAGTGAAGATGATGAAGAGAAACCTCAGTCCTCACAGCTTCATCAAGCTCAGACTGAACAGATGAAAACAGAAGCTGGTGGAGAGGACTGTGGAGGACCAGAACCAGCCTGGGACTCAGATCCAGATAGACATTTACAACTTGATACAGCTAATAACAAAACTGGTGACTTCTCTGAACCTGAGACTGATGACAGTGACGACTGGAAGGAGAAGAAGAGTGAACCTCAAATAGGTTCAAATTCTAAGAAGAATAAGGGTGATTTGAGCTGTAAAACCGATGAGAAAACATTCAGCTGCCCTGAATGTGGTGAAAGATTTGGCCGTAAATACAATCTGACGAGACATATGAGGACCCACACAGGAGAAAAACCATTTACTTGCCCAGTTTGTCAGAAAAGTTTCACACAAGGAGGAGGTCTGAAAGATCACATGGCGAAACACACCGGGGAGAAAAGATTCAGCTGCAGCGTTTGTGACAAAAGATTCACATGGCAATTTCAGCTCAAAAGACACAAATGTGGTGGTGAGTCCTCACAGCCTCATGAATTCTGGACCAATCAGGAGGGAGAGCAGCTTCCAGGGCTGGAGGAGGCTGATATCATCAAGTTCACATTCACTCCTGACAATGTGAAGAGTGAAGAAGATGATGAAGAGGAACCTCAGTCCTCACAGCTTCACCAAAGACAAACTGAACAGGTGAAACTAGAAGCTGATGGAGAGGACTGTGGAGGACCAGAACCAGACAGAAATTGGGGTTCAGATAAACCTTCACCACCTGATAGTGATGACAAAACTGAAGATTCCTCTGAAGCTGGCAGTGATGACAGCGATGATGATCGGAAGGAGACCAAAGAACTTCAAACTGGTTTTAGCTCTCTGAAAATGAATGAAGTCCCTGTAGGTGAAGCAGGATGTGATACTGATAATAAACCATCCAGCTGCTCTGAATGTGGTAAAGGATATAACCAGAAATCAAAGCCAAACATGAGAAATCACACAGGAGAGAAACTATTCAGCTGCTCAGTTTGCAGTAAAAAGTTTACCCGGAAGGCCGGTCTGGACACACACTTGAAAACACACACAGGAGAGAAACCGTACAGTTGTCCACTCTGTAAAAAATGCTTTTCACTCTCTGCACATATGAGGTTACACATCAGGACCCACACGGGAGAGAAACCATTCAGCTGCAACATCTGTAACAAACGATTCACTTGGCCGACTCAACTGAAAAGACACAAGTGTGACGATTCTTCGCAGCTTCTTGACCTGTCGACCAGTCAGGAGGGAGAGCAGCTTGAAGGAACGTTCACTCCTGAAGAAGAAAAAGAGAAACGTCAGTCATCGCAGCTTCATGAAAGACAAACTGAGCTTATGAAAAAAGAAGCAGATGGAAAGCACTATGGATCACCAGAACCAGCCAGTAAATCGGATCCAGATAGATATTTACAACCTGATACTCATGGCGAGACTCAGGACCCTTCTGAACCCAAGACTGATAACATCAGTGATTGGAAAGAAACCAGAAAGCCTCACATGTGTTCAAACTCTCACAAAGAAAATGTTCTAGGAGATAATGTAGAATGTGATATTGAAGAGGAATCAGTTGGCTGCTCTGAATGTGGCACAAAACCATTCAAATGCTCAGTTTGTGGTGCGGGACTTTCTCGGAAAACAAACTTAATTCGTCACATGACATGTCATACAGGAGAGAAACCTTACAGCTGTTCAGTATGTGAGAAAAGTTTCAGATACAGAGGATCTGTTATTAGACACATGAAAATTCACACTATGGACAAATCGTTTAGAATAAGGAAGTCAGTAAGCTGCTCTGAATGTGGTAAAAGCTACAACCGAAAGGAACATCTGGTCCTACACATGAGAACCCACACAGGAGAAAAGCCTTTCAGCTGTTCAGTCTGCAAGAAATGTTTCACACAGAGTAAATATTTAAAGTCGCACATGAGAACTCACACAGGGGAGAAACCATTCAGTTGCTCAGTTTGTGGTAAAAGCTTCGGTCAGAAGGAACATCTGCAGTTCCATTTGAAAGGCCATTCAGGAGAAAGACCGTACAGTTGTTCTCAGTGTAACAAACGTTTCTTTCGGTTGAGAGACTTACGAAGACACTCAATGACCCACACAGGGGAGAAACCATATAGCTGCAGCGTTTGTGACAAAAGATTTACCTGGCTGTATCAGTTCAAAAGACACACATGTGGTGATGAGTCCTCACAGCTTAATGTAGTCTCGATGAATCAAGAGGGAGAGCAGAATAAAGGGGGAGAGGAGGCAGATATCAAGTTCACATTCACTCCTGACACTGTGAAGAGTGAAGCGGATGATGAAGATGAATTTCTGTCCTCACAGCTTCACCAAAGACAAACTGATCATGTGAAAACAGAAAATAATGAAGAGGACTGCTTAGGACCAGAACCAGCTGGGAACTCAGATCCAGATAATCATTTACATCCTGAAAGTGATAATAAAAACACTGGAGACTTTTCTGAATCTGAGAGTGATGACAGTGGTGACTGGAAGCACACCAAAAATAAAAACATGGATCAAACAGGTTTAAACTCTGAGAAGAAAAATAAAGGTGACTTGAGGCGTAAAGCTGATGAGAAAACATTCAGCTGCTCTGAATGTGGCGAAAGATTCAGCCGTAAATACAATCTGACGAGACACATGAGAACTCACACGGGAGAAAAACCCTTTACTTGCCCAGTTTGTCGGAAAAGTTTCACACAAGGAGGAGGTCTGAAAGAACACATGGTGACACACACCGGGGAGAAAAGATTCAGCTGCAGCGTTTGTGACAAAAGATTCATTTGGCATTATCAGCTCAAAAGACACAAATGTGATGGTGAGTCCTCACAGCCTCACGGAGGGAATTCAGACTTGGTGTTAACATCTGTTGAATGATCCGATCATGAGTGCACCAGCTGTGATTAGATCTGACGTTCCTGCTCTGGTTCCAAATAAACACGCTCATCACTGAGACAAACAGACACAATGTTTTCACACAAAGAAAGAAAAAAAACATGTCGAACATTTGCTTCATTTATAAGGAGGTAGAAATAATGAATAGCAAGGATTTTTTTTACTCGGGTGAACCATTTTCAAAGTCTGATCTAAATTCCTTTCTCTCGACTGTTTATGACTTGAACTGGTGAAAAAAGTTGTATTTATTATCGTATTTCTTATTGATGTAATTTTTCAGGAAGTGTCTGAAGCAGAGCTAAAAATAAATGAACAAATTCGGGAGATATTTTTCCCTTCATGTGAGAAGCCGATTGTAAAAATGATTAACTTTTGACAGGACAATTTTTTTCAAGTATTTGTTTTTGTGATACTCATTTTGACCACAAGAGACTGAAGTGCACCACACCTCATGTTCTGAGCAAATCTTAATGCAATTAAGTTTTCTTCCAGGGGAGTTTCGATCTTCTCTGTGCACACTGGACACAAGCTGAATCTATTGTGTGACAGCAGGTTATATGTTATAAATGGTGCTAATCTACTGTCACAGATGGAATATTGTGAATTATCAGCAAATCAGATCAACAGGAACATGCCTTCATTCTGATATGTCAGCCTTTTCATGTTACATCATAGTTTATGGCTGTAATAGTCACTGTATGTTCAAAGTGCCATTATAACCATCAGGGAGCTCCAGAAGGGGGCGCTACAGTCGTTGAGCTGCGTTGAGGAAACCTGGCATCGTCCTTTAAATCATTATACAAATGACCTGAGCAGAGTGTGTGTCCCTGCAGCTTTTATTCAAACACTGGAAGAAAACATAAATGCCTTAAATCCTATTGAGAAAATGAGGTAGACGAGTGGCTCAGCCTCTTGTGGTCAAAGTGAGTATTCACACAAGCAGAAAAAAAAGCCCAAACATGTGAAGAAGGTCCAGACAGAAGAGTTGTGAGGCTGCAGGAACGAGACAGGAGTAGCCCTAAGGAGTCCCAAATCTCTCCTACACCTGAACTGGTGTTTACCAAAGAAGAAACAAAACCAGAGGAAGCAACAGTTTAACGGAGGGTAAGGACAGTTATGTACCATCAAGTAAGAAAAGATGCGTGATCATGTATGTTGAATCATCATGAATCAGATTTGTGGACTTACTACCATCCGTCCTCTTTGATATCCAGGGAGGCTGTGAGAAGAAAAACAAAAGATCAAATATATAAAGTGTAAAATGATTTATTTTCATTTCTGTTTGATTGATATCATCAGTCCTCTGCTGTAATGTACTGCTTACCTGAAACATTGTCTAAATTTGAGTTTATATCTCAGCTGCTGTGTATTAAGTTGAAGTACCTCAACTTTGAACTTAACTAAATTAAATAAAGTGTTTCACAGCTTCCATGTGTCTGCACATCAACCTGCAGGCTGTCTGAAGAGCTTTACATGTGCTGTGTGCTCTCTGCTGGACATTTACAGTTTTAACTCTTTGGTCATTTTGTTTTTATTTTTAATTTCTTAAATGTTTAGAAATATAAGAAATGTACAGTGTCCAGAGAGGATAGACAGAAATAAGACAAGCAAGAGTCAAAAACATTCAAACTACAAAATATAATAAAAATAGGGTTATTTCTATGAGAATAAATATAGATTATATAAGGAGTAGGTTAGTATCTTATTTACTTGGCACAGAAGGTGACAACACAAAGAGAAGTTGTGGATCATAATGAAGAATGTCCATCCATTTGACATTTTGTTTCATTATTGTCTAATAATATGTGGTCTGTTTAGGAGTTAAATTCAGGTTTTATTTTGACGGGCGAGCGGAAGTGACTATAGTTACTGTCGCTAGCGAAATGACGTCGAGTGCGTTTGTTTATGTTGGCAACGAGTCCCGTCGTCAGGCCAACACTGTGTTTCTACACACGTTAGCTTAGCATGCTAGCTGTGAACAGAGCGAGTGTGTGATGGAGAGCAGACGGTGTTTGTGACGGAGTTCGTGTGGAGACAAAGTTCGTGTGACTGTGTGAAAATGTCTGAAGTCCAAATGCTGAGCTTGTTGGTGAAGCAGCGGCTGACTGCGGCTGCTGAAGAGATATCTGGGCTGTTTGAAAGAACGATAGCAGAGTACGAGGAGGAACTGTGTCGTTCACAAGAGGAGAACGAGCGACAACGGAAACTACTGGACGCTGTTCTCCAGCCTCGGGTCCAGTTACACAGAGCAGGTTGGTTCTGGTTGGTTCTGCTCACCTCTGCTTCACACTCGGTTCAGTTTGACACTTTGCCTCCAGAATGTTTTAAAAGATGGAGCTCCCGCGTGAAACATTTCGAGTCAGCCATTTTGTTTACTTTCAACCATAACCGCAGAAACAACGTGATGCTGAGTAACGTGACTTTTAAAAGTAACTCATGACGTCACAAGATAACTGCCATTAACATGTTGGGGGTGACGTAACACTCTGGCCTTCTGCACCACACTGTGCAACAGGAAGTCCATTAGGTCACATGACAATATCGATTTTCATTTAAAGAATGTTTGATATAAAACGTGAGGAGCACTAAAATCCAATGAACAGATGTGTGTCTCATTCAACCAGAGGAGGAAAACATTACAGCATTTGATTTGGCATCAGTGGGTCACGTGACGAGGAAGCTGTTGGGGGGAAAACAGACTTTTAATAAATAATGTGAATAAAGAATATGAGGGGCAAATGAGGAATATTGCATGTTTCACTTAAGGCTGTATGACAGTGTGAACAATGGATTTCCTGGTTAGTGGACAAGACACCTCTTAAAATGAGATCCTCCAACCGCATCAAATCACAACCTACAACTAACCTTACTAACACCGTGTTTGAACATAAGCTAGTTGATACGTGTAGACGGTACCTTACGTGCTGTTGTTTCGGCTTACGGGCCGAACAGCAGTGTAGAGTACCCGGTCTTCTTGGAGGCCCTGGGAGGGGTACTGGAGAGTGCTCCAACCGGGGACTCCCTCATTCTACTGGGGGACTTCAACGCTCACGTAGGCAGCGACAGTGTTACCTGGAGGGGTGTGATTGGGAGGAACGGCCTCCCCGATCTGAACCCGAGTGGTGTTTTGTTATTGGACTTCTGTGCTAGTCACAGTTTGTCCATAACGAACACCATGTTCAAGCATAAGGATGTCCATCAGTGTACGTGGCACCAGGACACCCTAGGCCGGAGGTCAATGATCGACTTTGTGGTCGTGTCATCTGACCTCTGGCCGTATGTCTTGGACACTCAGGTGAAGAGAGGGACTGAGCTGTCAACTGATCACCACCTGGTGATGAGTTGGATCCGCTGGCAGGGGAGGAAGCTGGACAGACTCGGCAGACCCAAACGTATTGTGAGGGTCACCTTCCATAGAGGAAGCAAGGGCTGGGGACTCAGAGGGGGATTCATTCATCACCTAAGCCGAAGTCACTGAGGTAGTTGGGAAGCTCCTCGGTGGCAAAGCACCAGGGGTGGATGAGATCTGCCCTGAGTACCTCAAGTCTCTGGATGTTGTGGGGCTGTCTTGGCTGACACGTCTCTGCAGCATCGCGTGGCGGGGACAGTGCCTCTGGACTGGCAGACTGGGGTGGTGGTCCCTCTATTTACAAAGGGGGACCGCAGGGTGTGTTCCAGCTATCAGGGGATCACACTCCTCAGCCTCCCTGGGAACGTCTACTCCAGGGTACTGGAGAGGAGAATTCGGCCGATAGTCGAACCTCAGATTCAGGAGGAACAATGTGGTTTTCGCCCTGGCCGTGGAACACTGGACCAGCTCTACGCCCTCCGCAGGGTGCTCGGGGGTTCATGGGAGTTTGCCCAACCAGTCCACATGTGTTTTGTGGACTTGGAGAAGGCATTCGGCCGTGTCCCTCGCAGCATTCTGTGGGAGGTGCTCCGGGAGTACGGGGTCGGAGGCCCTCTGCTAAGGGCTGTGCGGTCCCTGTACGACCGGAGCAGGAGTCTGGTTCGCATTGCCGTCAGACCTGTTCCCGGTGCATGTTGGACTCCGGCAGGGCTGCCCTTTGTCACTGGTTCTGTTCATTATTTTTATGGACAGAATTTCTAGGTGCAGTCAGGGGCCAGAGGGGGTCCGGTGCGGGAGCCACTGGATTTCATCACTGCTTTTTGTGGACTAAGTTGTCTTTTTGGCTCTGTCGAGCCAGGACCTCCAGCATGTTCTGGGGCGCTTTGCAGCCAAGTGCGAAGCAGCTGGGATGAGAATCAGCACCTCCAAGTCTGAGGCCATGGTTCTCAACCGGAAAAAGGTGGCTTGCTCCCTCCAGGTTGAGGGAGAGTTCTTGCCTCAAGTGGAGAAGTTCAAGTATCTTGGGGTCTTGTTCACGAGTGAGGGAAGGATGGAGTGTGAGATTGACAGGCGGATCGGTGCAGCAGCCACCGTAATGCGGTCGTTGTATCGTTCTGTAGTGGTGAAGAGAGAGCTGAGCCGAAAGGCCAGTCAATCTATGTTCCTACCCTCACCTATGGGCATAAACTTTGGGTCATGACCGAAAGAATAAGATCCCGGATACAAGCGGCCGAAATGAGTTTCCTCCGCAGGGTGGCGGGGCGCTCCCTTAGAGATAGGGTGAGGAGCTCTGTCACCCGGGAGGAGCTCGGAGTAGAGCCGCTGCTCCTCCACATCGAGAGGAGCCAGCTGAGGTGGGTCGGGCATCTATATCGGATGCCCCTTGGACGCCTTCCTCGGGAGGTGTTCCTGGCATGCCTCACTGGGAGCAGACCCCGAGGAAGACCCAGGACATGCTGGAGTGACTATGTCGCTCGGCTGGCCTGGGAACGCCTTGGGATCCTCCCGGAGGAGCTAGGGGAAGTGTCCGGGGTGAGGGAAGTCTGGGTGTCCCTGCTCAGGCAGCTGCCCCCGCGACCCGGTCCCGGATAAGCGGAAGAAAATGGATGGATGGATGGATGGATGGTACCTTATCACCTTAGGCCAAAGGTTGATCGACATGGTGGTCGTATTGTTACACCAACTTGCTCACTGTCGTCTGGCTTTAAAAAAAATATAAACTTAGTCCGCTGATGGAAACAGTTGGGAATTGCTGCAGGCATCTGTGTAGCAGCAGCATCAGCAGCAGAGTTGCAGCACAGAGTAGCAGGAGTCACATTTCACTCGTAACATGATGAGAGTAATGACAGCTGACTGATGAGACAGTGTGAAGGGCTAAAGTGCTTCTTGGGCAATATGTCAGCTTTCAACTCAGTGAAAACAGAGAACCTGATGCCATTAATCAGTGAGAAGGAGTTTGTTTCTTCACTGAGAAGTTGGAGGTGTGCAGCCTGTTGCCTGCAGCTCGTCATCAACCAGCTCCTTCTTGTTCAATACTTTCACTGACTTAATAAAACTACTGTCAGACTTTTTATACATTAATGACACCTCAGGAAAGGAACTGGTAACACATCAGTGACACGGCTGCTTCTTTATTTACTGGGCTTGATGATAAATGTCCAGCTGGCAACAGTCACCAGCTACAAAACAGAAGAATCTGTGGATCTATAATGATCCCAAAGTGATCCAGCCTGGCTCCTGTTGTTGTTCCAATAACATCTCTCCGTTCATTTCCTTTGTCCTGCAGACGTCCAGCGGTCGGTGAGCAAAGATGAGGTTCCCCCTCAGAAGCAGGAGTGCAGCTCCAGTGTGGGCCAGGAGGAACCAGAACCCCCACACATTAAAGAGGAACAGGAGGAGCTGTGGACCAATCAGGAGGAGGCTGACCTCACCAAGTTCACCTTCACTCCTGTCCTTGTAAAGAGTGATGAAGATGATGTAGAGAAACCTCTGTCCTCACAGCTTCATCAAAGACGATCTGAACAGATGGAGACAGACGCTGGTGGAGAGGACCGTGGAGGACCATATTCAGATCAACATTTACATCCTGAGACTGAAGACAAGACTGAAGACTCTTCTGAACCTGAGACTGAAGTCAGTGATGGTGACTGGGAGGAGACCAGAGAGCCTCAGTCAGAGTTAAACTCTCAGATAAACAATGAAGTTACAGTCAATGTAGGATGTAGTTCTGACAAGGAAGTCTGTGGTAAAAGATGTGGTCTAAAGTCAAAGCTGATGATTCGCAAGAGAAACTTTGTTAGAGAGAAACTGTTTCCTTGTTCTGAATATGGTCAAAGATTCAAAGAAAAGGGAAATCTGACACGACACATGGCTGTACACACAGGGGAGAGACCATTTAGCTGCTCTGAATGTGGTAAAAGATTTATAAAAAAGGGAAATCTGATGGACCACAGGGCCATACACTCAGAAGAGAGACCTTTTAACTGCTCTGAATGTGGTAAAAGTTTCAAAGTAAAGCAAATTCTGACACGACACATGGCCATACACTCAGGGGAGAGACCATTTAGCTGCTCTGAATGTGGTAAAAAATTCAAAGTAAGGCAAAATCTGATACGACACATGGCCATACACACAGGGGAGAGACCATTTAGCTGCTCTGAATGTGGTAAAAGATTTACACAAAAGGGAAATCTGATGTACCACATGGCCATACACACAGGGGAGAGACCATTTAACTGCTCTGAATGTGGTAAAAGTTTCAAAGTAAGGCAAAATCTGACACAACACATGGCCATACACTCAGGGGAGAGACCATTTAGCTGCTCTGAATGTGGTAAAAGATTCAAAGTAAGGCAACATCTGACGGAACACATGGCCATACACACAGGGGAGAGACCATTTAGCTGCTGTGAATGTGGTAAAAGATTCAAAGTAAGGCAACATCTGACGCAACACATGGCCATACACACAGGGGAGAGACCATTTAGCTGCTCTGAATGTGATAAAAGATTTATACGAAAGTGGAATTTGACGAGGCACATGGCCATACACTCAGAGGAGAAAACGTTAAGCTCCTCTGAATGTGGTGAAAGATTTCCACCTTAAAAAAACAAATGACACATCGGTCGATAATTGATCTGAAGTGTTCTTGACAAACATTCACTTGGTGGTTGTCTTGCAGGATTCAACATCAGTCTTGAACTTTTTAAATGTCTTGTCTCAGACTTGATTACTTTTTTACTCAGTCTGGTCTCGGTCTCAGACTAAGAGGACTCTGAATATTAAGACCAGTTAAGACTGAAGTGACATCACTGTATTATGTATTTGTTTAATACCTTTTGTACTTATGATGGGCTCTATGAGACAACAGTCACTTAGAGAACCTGATCGTGTTAGCTTGATACGTAAAACGTGGAAAATGAGAGTTGAATAAAAACATTTCGTTTAATTTCACCTCCTCAGAGTTTGTTTGCATTTGTTGCTCATAGCAGAGTTTCCTCAGATATACAGAAGACATGTATCTTATGAGTACATGTATGTAGTTTGTACTGTTGTTGGATGCATCCTGTATCTAGTTGTTCTCTGTACTACTGTAGATGAATCGGACAGATTTTTATTCATTTGGATCTCTTTATCTTATGAAGTGAAATGTATGTTTTAACTTCAGTGGAAATGTGGCGGTAGTTTTAACATCAATTCTTACATATTGCTCCTTTAAAGAAACAGCTGTTGGCGATGAAGCCACATGTGAAACGTGTAATTCTCTCCTTGTTTTTTGTAAAAAAAAAAAAAAAAAGAAAATTGTTAATAACATAGTGTCATTGTATTATGGTCTGCTCTGGATTATTGATTTATCTGTTTTTAGGTCACTGGATTAATAATTATTCTCGATTTGGTCAAAAGCCCCCACAAAAATGACCAGATGTGTATTTAAAGTCAACAGTAAAAGTACAGTAGTACTAGTTTTGCAGTAAATGTTCTGTTTGTGATAGATATCTGATTCTTTGTGAAATTATTAGATTGTTAATACTGATGAATCAGTGTTGGATCTACTTTAGTCCAGTGGTTTCCATCCTACAAGTTGGGCCCATCCACAGGGATCCTTCTGGAAATACTCATGAGGAACTCTCCTGTAGTTCTTCTCTCATAAGATAATAAAAGATTGTGTTTAATGTAATATATGTATTTATTGTTATGTTTAAGCAAAACCCTGAAGGACGGGAGATGTAGGTTGGGAAACTTTGTTCCCTCAGACTGTGTTGACAGTGACGCTGTCTCTGCTCAGTCTTGGTGTGTTGGACCATCACGTCGTGTTTCTGTCACCTTCATCCGTTTGGACACAAAGTGTTCCATTGTTTGGAGCTTTAAACTCTTCAAATCATTAATTTCTGTTTGATTGATATCATCAGTCCTCTGCTGTAATCCTCTACTTAACTGAAACGTTTAGTTTTCAGTTTATTTCTCAGATGCTGTGTATTAAGTTGTAGTACCTCAAATTTTTGCTTAAATAAATGAAATGAAATGTTTAGGAACATAAAAAATGTACAGTGTCTCAGAGAGGACAAGCTAGAGTAAAAAACATTCAAACTACAAAATACAATAAAATATGGTTATTTCTATAAGAATAAATATAGATTATATAATGAGTACTTTAATATCTTATTTACTTGGCACAGAAAGTGACACCACCACCAAAGATCCCGCCCCTAAAAGACTTTAACAGCTACAGACCAGTTGCTCTCACTTCACACCTGATGAAGACCCTGGAGCGACTGGTCCTCGTCCATCTCTGCCCTCTGGTGAGTCCTTTCATGGACCCTCTCCAGTTTGCATATCAACCTGGCATCGGAGTGGACAACGCCATCATCTTCCTCCTGGACAGATCACTGTCTCACCTGGAGAAGCCTGGAAGCACTGTGAGGATCATGTTCTTTGAAAGGTCAGAGCAGACTGTATCTGCTGAGGAAGCTCAGGTACTTTGGGGGGCAGGGGGACCTCCTGGTGGCATCAGCCATTTTCTATGGAGTAGTCTGCTGGAGCAGCAGCATCTCTGCAGCAGACAGGAAGAGACTTGATAGACATATCAAGAAGGCCAGCTCCATCCTGGGAAGCCCTCTTGACTCAGTGCAGGTGGTGGGAGAGAGCAGGATGATGGACAAGCTGTCATCGCTGCTGGTGCAGGAGTCCCACCTGCAGGTCACTATCTCAGCACTGGGCAGCTCCTTCAGCAACAGACTGATACACCCTCAGTGTGTGAAGGAGAGGAATCGCAGGTCCTTCCTCCCTGCTGCTGTCAGACTGTACAACCAGCACTGCTCCATATAGACCTCACCCCGTACCCTGCACTGTGCAGTATGTCTGCACAAGGTCACTTCTGTTTTTGAACTATCTGGTCAATTTCCTTAACACCCATATTTATTCCATATTTATTATCTGTATTTAAAATCTATGTATAAGAAAAACTAAACTAAACAAAAAACTGCTGTTAATTTTGCACTATATCATGTAAATATGTGTATATGTCTTTTTCTTCCACTTTTTAATTTTACTGCTTATTTTTGCTAATGTTCCTGTTCTCGTAATATTCTGTCGCTGCTGTGACGAACATATTTCCCCGTCTGCAGGACATTAAAGGATTTCTGATTCTGATTCTGAACACAAAGAGAAGACATCAAATGACCAACATGTGGATAATGATGAGGAATGTCCATATTCATCTTTCTTGTAATCTTCGGAGAGTTTGAGTAATTCATTAATCATTGAAACGATTCAAATACCGTTTGATATTTTGTCTCATTATTGTGTAATAATATGCGGTCTGCTTGACTTAGAGCGGAAGTGGCACCCGGAAGTGACTATAGTTACTGTCGCTAGCGAAATGACGTCGAGTGCGTTTGTTTATGTTGGCAACGAGTCCCGTCGTCAGGCCAACACTGTGTTTCTACACACGTTAGCTTAGCATGCTAGCTGTGAACAGAGCGAGTGTGTGATGGAGAGCAGACGGTGTTTGTGACGGAGTTCGTGTGGAGACAAAGTTCGTGTGACTGTGTGAAAATGTCTAAAGTCCAAATGCTGAGCTTGTTGGTGAAGCAGCGGCTGACTGCGGCTGCTGAAGAGATATCTGGGCTGTTTGAAAGAACGATAGCAGAGTACGAGGAGGAACTGTGTCGTTCACAAGAGGAGAACGAGCGACAACGGAAACTACTGGACGCTGTTCTCCAGCCTCGGGTCCAGTTACACAGAGCAGGTTGGTTCTGGTTGGTTCTGCTCACCTCTGCTTCACACTCGGTTCAGTTTGACACTTTGCCTCCAGAATGTTTTAAAAGATGGAGCTCCCGCGTGAAACATTTCGAGTCAGCCATTTTGTTTACTTTCAACCATAACCGCAGAAACAACGTGATGCTGAGTAACGTGACTTTTAAAAGTAACTCATGACGTCACAAGATAACTGCCATTAACATGTAGGGGGTGACGTAACACTCTGGCCTTCTGCACCACACTGTGCAACAGGAAGTCCATTAGGTCACATGACAATATCGATTTTCATTTAAAGAATGTTTGATATAAAACGTGAGGAGCACTAAAATCCAATGAACAGATGTGTGTCTCATTCAACCAGAGGAGGAAAACATTACAGCATTTGATTTGGCATCAGTGGGTCACATGACGAGGAAGCTGTTGGGGGGAAAACAGACTTTTAATAAATAATGTGAATAAAGAATATGAGGGGCAAATGAGGAATATTGCATGTTTCACTTAAGGCTGTATGACAGTGTGAACAATGGATTTCCTGGTTAGTGGACAAGACACCTCTTAAAATGAGATCCTCCAACCGCATCAAATCACAACCTACAACTAACTTTACTAACACCGTGTTTGAACATAAGCTAGTTGATACGTGTAGACGGTACCTTACGTGCTGTTGTTTCGGCTTACGGGCCGAACAGCAGTGTAGAGTACCCGGTCTTCTTGGAGGCCCTGGGAGGGGTACTGGAGAGTGCTCCAACCGGGGACTCCCTCATTCTACTGGGGGACTTCAACGCTCACGTAGGCAGCGACAGTGTTACCTGGAGGGGTGTGATTGGGAGGAACGGCCTCCCCGATCTGAACCCGAGTGGTGTTTTGTTATTGGACTTCTGTGCTAGTCACAGTTTGTCCATAACGAACACCATGTTCAAGCATAAGGATGTCCATCAGTGCACGTGGCACCAGGACACCCTAGGCCGGAGGTCAATGATCGACTTTGTGGTCGTGTCATCTGACCTCCGGCCGTATGTCTTGGACACTCAGGTGAAGAGAGGGGCTGAGCTGTCAACTGATCACCACCTGGTGATGAGTTGGATCCGCTGGCAGGGGAGGAAGCTGGACAGACTCGGCAGACCCAAACGTATTGTGAGGGTCACCTTCCATAGAGGAAGCAAGGGCTGGGGACTCAGAGGGGGATTCATTCATCACCCAAGCCGAAGTCACTGAGGTAGTTGGGAAGCTCCTCGGTGGCAAAGCACTGGGGGTGGATGAGATCTGCCCTGAGTACCTCAAGTCTCTGGATGTTGTGGGGCTGTCTTGGCTGACACGTCTCTGCAGCATCGCGTGGCATTTGGGGACAGTGCCTCTGGACTGGCAGACCGGGGTGGTGGTCCCTCTATTTAAAAAGGGGGACCGCAGGGTGTGTTCCAGCTATCAGGGGATCACACTCCTCGGCCTCCCTGGGAACGTCTACTCCAGGGTACTGGAGAGGAGAATTCGGCCGATAGTCGAACCTCAGATTCAGGAGGAACAATGTGGTTTTCGCCCTGGCCGTGGAACACTGGACCAGCTCTATACCCTCCGCAGGGTGCTCAAGGGTTCATGGGAGTTTGCCCAACCAGTCACATGTCACATGTGTTTTGTGGACTTAGAGAAGGCATTCGACCGTGTCCCTCGCAGCATTCTGTGGGAGGTGCTCCGGGAGTACAGGGTCAGAGGCCCTCTGCTAAGGGCTGTGCGGTCCCTGTACGACCGGAGCAGGAGTCTGGTTCGCATTGCTGGCAGTAAGTCAGACCTGTTCCCGGTGCATGTTGGACTCCGGCAGGGCTGCCCTTTGTCACTGGTTCTGTTCATTATTTTTATGGACAGAATTTCTAGGTGCAGTCAGGGGCCAGAGGGGGTCCGGTGCGGGAGCCACTGGATTTCATCACTGCTTTTTGTGGACTAAGTTGTCTTGTTGGTTCCGTCGAGCCAGGACCTCCAGCATGTTCTGGGCGGTTTGCAGCCAAGTGCGAAGCAGCTGGGATGAGAATCAGCACCTCCAAGTCTGAGGCCATGGTTCTCAACCGGAAAAAGGTGGCTTGCTCCCTCCAGGTTGAGGGAGAGTTCTTGCCTCAAGTGGAGAAGTTCAAGTATCTTGGGGTCTTGTTCACGAGTGAGGGAAGGATGGAGTGTGAGATTGACAGGCGGATCGGTGCAGCAGCCACAGTAATGCGGTCGTTGTATCGGTCTGTAGTGGTGAAGAGAGAGCTGAGCTGAAAGGCCAGTCAATCTATGTTCCTACCCTCACCTATGGGCATAAACTTTGGGTCATGACCGAAAGAATAAGATCCCGGATACAAGCGGCCGAAATGAGTTTCCTCCGCAGGGTGGCGGGGCGCTCCCTTAGAGATAGGGTGAGGAGCTCTGTCACCCGGGAGGAGCTCGGAGTAGAGCCGCTGCTCCTCCACATCGAGAGGAGCCAGCTGAGGTGGGTCGGGCATCTATATCGGATGCCCCTTGGACGCCTTCCTCGGGAGGTGTTCCTGGCATGCCTCACTGGGAGCAGACCCCGAGGAAGACCCAGGACATGCTGGAGTGACTATGTCGCTCGGCTGGCCTGGGAACGCCTTGGGATCCTCCCGGAGGAGCTAGGGGAAGTGTCCGGGGTGAGGGAAGTCTGGGTGTCCCTGCTCAGGCAGCTGCCCCTGGGACCCGGTCCCGGATAAGCGGAAGAAAATGGATGGATGGATGGATGGATGGTACCTTATCACCTTAGGCCAAAGGTTGATCGACATGGTGGTCGTATTGTTACACCTACTTGCTCACTGTCGTCTGGCTTTAAAAAAATATAACCTTAGTCCGCTGATGGAAACAGTTGGGAATTGCTGCAGGCATCTGTGTAGCAGCAGCACCAGCAGCAGAGTTGCAGCACAGAGTAGCAGGAGTCACATTTCACTCGTAACATGATGAGAGTAATGACAGCTGACTGATGAGACAGTGTGAAGGGCTAAAGTGCTTCTTGGGCAATATGTCAGCTTTCAACTCAGTGAAAACAGAGAACCTGATGCGATTAATCAGTGAGAAGGAGTTTGTTTCTTCACTGAGAAGTTGGAGGTGTGCAGCCTGTTGCCTGCAGCTCGTCATCAACCAGCTCCTTCTTGTTCAATACTTTCACTGACTTAATAAAACTACTGTCAGACTTTTTGTACATTAATGACACCTCAGGAAAGGAACTGGTAACACATCAGTGACACGGCTGCTTCTTTATTTACTGGGCTTGATGATAAATGTCCAGCTGGCAACAGTCACCAGCTACAAAACAGAAGAATCTGTGGATCTATAATGATCCCAAAGTGATCCAGCCTGGCTCCTGTTGTTGTTCCAATAACATCTCTCCGTTCATTTCCTTTGTCCTGCAGACGTCCAGCGGTCGGTGAGCAAAGATGAGGTTCCCCCTCAGAAGCAGGAGTGCAGCTCCAGTGTGGGCCAGGAGGAACCAGAACCCCCACACATTAAAGAGGAACAGGAGGAGCTGTGGACCAATCAGGAGGAGGCTGACCTCACCAAGTTCACCTTCACTCCTGTCCTTGTAAAGAGTGATGAAGATGATGTAGAGAAACCTCTGTCCTCACAGCTTCATCAAAGACGATCTGAACAGATGGAGACAGACGCTGGTGGAGAGGACCGTGGAGGACCATATTCAGATCAACATTTACATCCTGAGACTGAAGACAAGACTGAAGACTCTTCTGAACCTGAGACTGAAGTCAGTGATGGTGACTGGGAGGAGACCAGAGAGCCTCAGTCAGAGTTAAACTCTCAGATAAACAATGAAGTTACAGTCAATGTAGGATGTAGTTCTGACAAGGAAGTCTGTGGTAAAAGATGTGGTCTAAAGTCAAAGCTGATGATTCGCAAGAGAAACTTTGTTAGAGAGAAACTGTTTCCTTGTTCTGAATATGGTCAAAGATTCAAAGAAAAGGGAAATCTGACACGACACATGGCTGTACACTCAGAGGAGAGACCATTTAGCTGCTCTGAATGTGGTAAAAGTTTCAAAGTAAAGCAAATTCTGACACGACACATGGCCATACACTCAGGGGAGAGACCATTTAACTGCTCTGAATGTGGTAAAAGTTTCAAAGTAAGGCAAAATCTGACACAACACATGGCCATACACTCAGGGGAGAGACCATTTAGCTGCTCTGAATGTGGTAAAAGATTTATACGAAAGTGGAATTTGACGAAGCACATGGCCATACACTCAGGGGAGAGACCATTTAGCTGCTCTGAATGTGGTAAAAGATTTGTAAAAAAGGGAAATCTGATGGACCACAGGGCCATACACTCAGAGGAGAGACCATTTAACTGCTCTGAATGTGGTAAAAAATTCAAAGTAAGGCAAAATCTGATACGACACATGGCCATACACTCAGGGGAGAGACCATTTAGCTGCTCTGAATGTGGCAAAAGATTCACAGTAAGGCAAAATCTGATACGACACATGGCCATACACACAGGGGAGAGACCATTTAGCTGCTGTGAATGTGGTAAAAGATTTATACTAAGGAGGAATTTGACAAAGCACATGGCCATACACAGAGGGGAGAGACCATTTAGCTGCTCTGAATGTGGTAAAAGATTTATACGAAAGTGGAATTTGACGAGGCACATGGCCATACACTCAGAGGAGAAAACGTTAAGCTCCTCTGAATGTGGTGAAAGATTTCCACCTTAAAAAAACAAATGACACATCGGTCGATAATTGATCTGAAGTGTTCTTGACAAACATTCACTTGGTGGTTGTCTTGCAGGATTCAACATCAGTCTTGAACTTTTTAAATGTCCTGTCTCAGACTTGATTACTTTTTTACTCAGTCTGGTCTCGGTCTCAGACTAAGAGGACTCTGAATATTAAGACCAGTTAAGACTGAAGTGACATCACTGTATTATGTATTTGTTTAATACCTTCTGTACTTATGATGGGCTCTATGAGACAACAGTCACTTAGAGAACCTGATCGTGTTAGCTTGATACGTAAAACGTGGAAAATGAGAGTTGAATAAAAACATTTCGTTTAATTTCACCTCCTCAGAGTTTGTTTGCATTTGTTGCTCATAGCAGAGTTTCCTCAGATATACAGAAGACATGTATCTTATGAGTACATGTATGTAGTTTGTACTGTTGTTGGATGCATCCTGTATCTAGTTGTTCTCTGTACTACTGTAGATGAATCAGACAGATTTTTATTCATTTGGATCAAAAATGACCAGATGTGTATTTAAAGTCAACAGTAAAAGTACAGTAGTACTAGTTTTGCAGTAAATGTTCTGTTTGTGACAGATATCTGATTCTATGTGACATTATTAGATTGTTAATAGTGATGAATCAGTGTTGGATCTACTTTAGTCCAGTGGTTTCCATCCTACAAGTTGGGCCCATCCACAGGGATCCTTCTGGAAATACTCATGAGTAATACTTATGAACTGCCAAGTAGCTCTTCCCTCATAAGATGAGAAAAGATTGTGTTTAATGTAATATATGTGTTAATTGTTCCATTTCCCCATAAAGCAAAACCTCGACGACGTGTGTCGCAGGTTGGGAAACTAACAAATCACAATAAGGGTCAAAGCATATTGGTCCCTTGATGTCTAAGAGGTGGTGAGGAAAAAACACTCCTCACAGAGTGGAGAGGAGAGGTGAAGGGATGCGGAGGAGCTCGTCAGTATTCCATTATCAATGCGCAGTTAGATCACTACAGAACTTTTTCAATTCGCTCATTGTTGTTTACGTTCTGCTCTGCGGAACCATTGATGAGCAGACATTGTTTCCGCCGGACGTGTTTTAGTGTGGGACCTCAGGCACTTTGTTTACTTGGTTCCGTTAGTCTGTGTTGACAGTGACGCGGTCTTTGCTCAGTCTCGGTGTGTTGGACCGTCACGTCGTGTGTCTGTCACCTTCACCTGTTTGGACTCAAAGTGTTTCGTTGTTCGGAGATTAAAACGATTCGAATCATCACGAGAGTTAAAAACAAACATGTCGGCAGAGCAGCAGATGTTCTTCCCGCCTTCCTCTCCTCTGAGCAGCCCGCAGGCAGAGATGGAGACCCTGAGGATGTTCGTCAGCGAGCGGCTGACGGCGGCGGTGGACGACATCCTGGGGGTGTTCGTGAAGACCGTGACCCGGTACCGGGACCACATAGACCGGCAGCAGCGACAGCTGGACAGCCTGAAGTCAGAGGAGGGCCGGTGGATCCAGACAGCAGGTCAGAGTGAGGAACACAACCACAGCACAGAAAGACTGATAATGATATCGATGTCTGCAGAGGAGGATCATTGATACTGCAGTGAAAACACGCCAAGTAATTCACAACCTCACTGCAGATAAAGTATGGAAGCACTGATGAGTATTTAAAGTACAAATGAAAAATGTTCGTGTGGGTGTTTCGTGAGGTGACCAGATTTCTGAAACATTATTCCCACGATACTGTCTGTTAGACTGATGTGGATCTTTTGGGGCCGGTGCTGATGTTGGGGAGTAAAAGATTCTGCTGACCGACAGATCGGATCCGTTAACAAGTGTAATGTTACAAACACGTCTAAAGTTACGTGGGGCTCTTTGAAACTGAGACATGAAGCTGTTTCTTGTTAGTGCAAGACATGAATATAGTTCATGTTTACAAATGACGAATGTATTATCTTTATAATCAGGTAGTAGGTCGATCTCATCATCAATCTGACTGATTGATTGATTGATTGATTGATTGATTTGTGTCGTCCCTGCAGACCCTCTGCAGGCGTCCTCCTGGATAAAAACGTGTCCTGATGACCAGACGCAGACTCTGACCGTCCACACAGACGGTCCGGGTGAGATGGACGCCGGCACCTTGGCAGCTCAGATTAAAACCGAAGTCGGTGCCGGAGACGAGTCCGAACTGAGCGGTGACTTTGATCCAGCCACCGGTTTAGACGGAGGGAGTGACGGACACCTGCTGGCTGAACACTCGGAGACGGAGGACAGCGGAGACTACTGGAGAGAGGATGCAGGTCTTTGGAGACCAGAGGAGACAGAAGAAGCTGAAGGACAGAGTTCATCTCTGATGGCGAAGGATTCAACTGATCTGTCGCATCAGCCGGCGCCGCTGTTCACCTGTAAAGTTTGCGGTGAGTCCTTCCACAGGATCAGCTTCCTGCTCACGCACTCTGCGGCACATCTGAGAGTCTGCGGCCTGTGTGGGAAACATCTGGAGCCGAGCGAGAACCTGAAGCTTCACCTCCGAGTCCACAGGGAGGCGATGTTCCGCTGTGGCGTGTGCGGTCAGAGCTTCACGCTGCGGGGGAACCTGCGGACGCACATGAGGATCCACTCGGGCGAGCGACCGTACGGCTGCACTGTCTGCGGGAAAAGCTTCGGCAGGAGGGCGACGCTGGTGCGACACGTCCGCAGCCACACGGGCGAGAAGCCGTTCGTCTGCACGTACTGCGGTCACGGCTTCGTGGAGAAAGGAAACCTGACGGTGCACCTGCGGACGCACACCGGGGAGAAACCGTACTGGTGCTCCGCCTGCAACAGGCGCTTCAGTCAGCTGTCCTGCTTCTACAAACACCCCTGTCAGAGGAGAGGCCTGAATACTGACTGCCCCAAAACATGACCAGGACTCTGAATGTTTCAAAGTAAACTTCCCTCGAGGCCGGTGGAGGCTGCCGCTGCCTGCTGTCAGTCTCTTGTCTTGGTTTCATGACTGGATGTTTTCAGAGCTGCTCAGGATCGTCTCAGTGTTGAAGCCAAGATTACTGCAGGAACATGACAACGCTTCACATCACCAAGCCTTCTGATTTTACTTACACAGAGAGGCAACACATGAAGCAGCACAGATCTATCAAGGTGCTGATAGAGACAGCTGAGTAAAGTGTTGGTTTGATCGGTTGTTTGACTTAAAAGATAATATTAGCTTTCACTTATCAAACAGAACAGTAATCGATGCCACATACCTGAGACAGGTTAGTACAACAGTGGCGGATCAGAACTTGGATCAAAGCCTGACAGATGCTCAAGAGTTCAGGAAGCTTCAGACACAGCAGCCTGGTCAGCAGGAGTCTTGTAAGAGTCCGGTCGGATCCGTAATAATGTGTCAGTGTGCCAAAATGTATGAAACACATCCTTGAAATAAGAACTCGGAACAGCTGGTGAGTCTCCTGTGGAGGTTTTGATTTTGTTATTTGATTTTAATGAAACAGTTTCATCCAAGAAAGAACTTTCTCACAGATGTTTAGCTTGAGACTCATCCAGCCACTGAGGCAGCTGACCTGAACCTGAAACAGTCTTATTATGTTTTATTGTATTGTATTAAAATGTAATTTATTTTGTTTTATTAAATCGTATTTTGTACTTTTTACTCTTGTCCAATCTAATGCAGTTGAACACAACAGCTCTTCAGTGTTTATAACGTGATCAGAAGTTGTGATTAATTGTCTCTGATTCTTCCTTCATCAATAAAACAGGTTGGACACCTCGGCACAAAGAACGATACCAGTAATATTCTTTAATATTACCTCTTCAGAGGACGACGAGACCATCATTTAGTTTTTTCATCAGGTATAAATGATGACAGTGTTGATTATATTAAACAGCATTTTTAGGAATTCAGGCAAAGATGAAGTGACAATTTTGATGCAAACTGAGTCTGTCAGAAAAAAAGTTTTGAAAAATGATTGATTGATTTCTTGTATTTAGGTGCCCAGCCATCATAACCCTCACACTTTATTACAGTAACACAGATAACTAAAGATATTTCGCAGTTCAATATTCAACAAAATATTTTCTCCCTGAAGTTTGATTAAGAAAAGATGCAAAAAAAAAAAGAAAAGAGTTGATCAGTGGAGTTGATCTCTCAGTGATGCTGTCTCTGTTAGCTGTGCTGCTGACAGGAGCAACTTTACTGAAGTCCTTAACTGGAAGAACTAACTCATAAATATATAATCAGATCTTTACCTCGTCCAGCTGAAGGAGGATCTCAGTGTTTATTCTGTGATGTTCTCCCTGAAACATTCATCAGTTCATGGGAGGACGTGAGGAGATTCATTACTGATAATACTGATTGTAACAAAGGTCACAGCAGTAAAATCAAAGTATGTTAAATGATCAGTCTGTCTGTCACTCAGCAAAATATCAGATGCACGAATCTACATTCAATAACTCTAAACCTTGTTTATTTATTACTTATAGAAACAGACAAGAAGGTGAATGAATGAATGAATTGAATTGGTAAGTATGAATATGAATATTGTCATCTGGCATTTTGGTTAATCTTGGTTGCGACATTCTTCCTCTGCACAATAAAAGTTTTACAATAGTTTCGCTTTCACTATAAACCTCAGTTCCTAAAATCGCCCTAGTAACTGATGACGTATGAGCCCTTTCTGTGCTCCTATTGGTCTGAATTTTGGTCAGGAAGAAGCCGCTGATGAAACTCGAAGAAGAAGAAGAAAGTTGCACTTCCTCTTTTCTCTCTTATAAAACGTGTGAAACAGAAGTGATGAGACTTCTGCTGCTGCTGCTGCTGCTGCTGTCGTGTGGAGTCGCAGCTGCAGGTAAGATCACTTTTAAAACTGACTGTAGATCAGTGTGAGTGTCACTGGGCGTCTGCTGCTCTGCTACAGGTGACCCAGTTCACTCTGAGCAAACTAAAGAACTGTTGCAGCCGTCAGGTGTGTGTGAGAACAGACGTCATCACACAGACATGAGGCCGACAGCACGCACACCTGGAGTACAGGTAGACCCCCCAGACCAGCAACCAGCAAGTGAAGCTAGTGAGCTATGCTACGTTAGCCTGCGTATTTAAAAGCTCAGTGTATGAATAAATCTAATGATGCCTGAAGTCACACTCATTGTTCACATTCCTTCCTGTTAATGTAACAAAAAAGAACGTAACAAATAATCATGATGACAGATTGTGGTTGTACATGTCTTGGTCTTCAGCAGTTGTGTCAAAGCTCTGAGGTGTGTTTAGGCTCATTATCCTGTTAAGGGGGCAGAGCTGGAACTGTAAGACACAAAGAAATCCAGCAGCATTAAACAAGCTCAACATATCACCCACAGGCTTGTGTAGGCAGCCAGGACAGACAGGAAGGCCTCAGTTTACATGTTATGTTGTGAATGTTGAGTGTTTCTGCTTCTCTACAGTGAAACACTCTCTGAGGCACGTCCACACTGGATCCTCTGAGATCCCAAATGTCCCCGACACTGTGGCTGTCGTGTTTGTTGATGGATATCAGACAAACCACTACGACAGCATCACCAAGAGGATGGTACCCAAACAGCCCTGGATGAGCCGAGTCTCAGAGGACGATCCAGACTACTGGGAGAGAGAAAGTTTGTTCTGGAGATATCAGGAGCAGCGTGCAAGATTGCACATTGAGTTTTATAAGGAGCGCTTCAATCAGTCTGGAGGTACGTTCACTGAATGTTCACTTCTTACTGCTGAAAGAGGTTTTAGCTCTTGTTCGAAACATTAGAGTAAATTCCTGCCGTGAATGATGATTTTTGGTTCATCATTTCCTGTTTTATTTTGTAGAATTCATCCAGATGTTTCACTTCCCACTTTGTCTCTCTGTGTGTTTTTCTGCCCTCTCTGCTTCTCACCTGTGTTCTGTTAGTCAGTCCTTCATGTATTTAAACTGTGTGTTCCCGTCACTCTTCCTTAGTTAGATTGTTTCTCTGTCTTCTCCTCCCGTCATATTTTACCTGCTTTTGCTGCCAGAGTCCTTGTGGTATTCTGGTTTGTTCTTATTTTAGTTTTAGTTTTGCCGGCTTTTTGTTGTGGACTTTGGATTTTGGACTTTAAGATTTTTATGGACTGAAACTTTCAGTGTTTCCCACACATATCTTCCTTGGGCAGGGCGTCCAGGTATAGTTGCTGACCCACTTTAGCAACAAGGTTCCTCCACACCCAGCTCACCTGCTGAATTTAGGGTGAAAGTTATTTGTTCTTTTGGTTTATGAGTAACTTTGTGCTGACAAAGAAGGCAGATAACATTGCTGGTAGAGAGAAAAGAGAAAGGAGTGCTGCATTATTCTCAGGTTGTCATTATTCTGGGTTCACAGCTACCAGCCTGAGTCTCCACCTCCAGCCAAACCTGCTAGAAATCATCCTGCGCTCCCTTTTTATCAGACTCTGTTTAGTTCACCTTCAGCCTTCCTGTTCTGAGCTCTGTAGTGTTGTGACTACTAACTCTTGAATCCAGTCAAATCAGGTCTGAGGGGACAGGTTCGCTGATGTCTGTTTCCTCCTCTGTCTCACAGGTATCCATGTCCTCCAGGTGTCTCATGGCTGTGAATGGGATGATGAGACTGGAGAAGTTAATGGTTTTGATGTAGTCAGTTATGATGGAGAAGATGTCTTAATATTGGATGTGAAGGCACAGAGATGGATCGCTATGAAACCACAGGCACTAAGTTACCAGCTCAGGTATAACAAGGACAAAGGTTGGCTGCAGTTCATGGATCACCGGTTGCTGAAGGAGTGTCCCGAGAGCCTGAAGAGGAGTTTGGACTACGGGAAGAGCACGCTGCAGAGAACAGGTGTGATGCATACATACATACATACATACATACATACATACATACATACGTACATACGTATGTAAGGTGCCTGTAAAAGAGAAAAATGTCCCCTTTAAATGAACTCACTCCTCTACAGGTTCAAGTTTAAAAAGGTTTCGGTGATTTCCTAAGACAGCTACTCACTGTAGTTTCTAGTATTGATCAGCCAGTGATCCACTCCAGGCACAGACTGATCCTCAGTTGAGTTCAGATTAAATCTGACCCCTCTTGGTCCTGGTGCATCTCCTCCAGAGCTTCCCTCGGTGTTTCTCCTGCAGAAGACTCCCTCGTCTCCAGTCAGCTGCCTTGCCACAGGTTTCTACCCTCACAGAGCCGCCATCTTCTGGAGGAAAGATGGAGAGGAGGTCCACGAGCAGGTGGACCACGATGAGCTCCTGAACAACCATGATGGAACCTTCCAGATGAGTGTGGACCTGAACGTGTCACTGATCAAAGCTGACGACTGGAGGAGGTACCACTGTGTTTTCCAGCTCTCAGGTGTTGAGGTCATCGTCACCGAGCTGGACCCAGCACGGATCAGGACTAACTGGGGTACGTAGTAGATTGGATCGATGGATTTTTCAGCTGAGTGGATTGAAGACAGTCTGTCATGATGTCATCAGCTTTCTGAAACCTAAAAAATAGTGATTTAAACAAACTAGTAAATCAACCCAGTAACTCAGAACCTGATGTTGTTCTCTGTTCTGTTCAGTTGAGGAGTCGTCATCACTCCTCATCACTGTGGCTGCAGTGATCATCGTCCTCACAGCGTTCATCATCGTCCTCACAGTTTACAGAAGGAGAAAAGGTGAGAGGCTGAAACTTGTTGCTGCTGTCAGTCCTCCTCTGTGTGCTCCATGTGAAGTGAAGTGAAGGAGGTGAAGCACAGAAACTACAGGCTGACGTTCAGCTCATCATAAATTGAGGCTTCATTTAAACCACGAGTTGATCTTCCTCATCATCACAGTAGGAAACCTTTGTTTCACGTTTGTTTAGGTTCAGATTTAAATCTTTCTCTTGCAGATACAAACCAAATATTTCTGCTGCTTCTGTTTTCTTAATGTTAATGTCGCCCATCTTGCATCAGTAGAAGTGTGAGACTCAACAATGAGAGAAATACTGCAACAATATCATTTAAGCAATTTTAGTGAATTTAAGAGGAATCAGATTAATTTGAGCTGAAGAGATATTCTGTCTCCCACAGCTGAGATTCACAGAGTAATCCTTCTGTTCTCTTTACATTTCAGCCCAGGAACCTTCACACTGTGAGTATTTACTATTCCCTTCATGCTCACAGAGTCTGACCATCACTCTGTACTTACTGAAGCTCTGTACTTAATAACTGTGTTAACAATGATTTATCGACCCTTCAGCTCCTGAAGACGATCAGCTCTCTCAGGAGTCAGAGTCCTGACTCCACACAGCTCTGAGCAGACAGTAAGTTCATCTCCATCATCTCCATCTCAGTTTTTACTCATGAGACATGAAGGACGAGATCCTGCTGACTCAGCAGTGAAAATGGATGTGAAATCTTCAGACATTTAAAGAAAAGTGAAGCCTCCAAACCAGGAACAACTATAACTTTGAACACTTAAATTAAAGTCTCAACAGAAGAAGAAAACATAAGGCAACAAAATCAACCAGGACAAATGTTCAAATCCCAAGAATGACCCTTGATGAGGTCATGAAGTCTCTAGGTGTTGTTTTACCTGGACGGTGATCAGCTGAGCAGCTCCTGCAGTAATGAATGGATCAGTTAGAGTGTCCACGAATGTAATCTGAAGGTTAGTTGGTTAGTTTGTACTGAAGTTAAACTCATAGTTCTGGTCATGTGGTTCCTTCTATTTCACAGACAGTCTTCAACAATTTCCTGAGTTTAAAAAAGTTTTCACTGTATAAAATGTGAACAATCAATGTTCCTGTTGATGCTGAAGTGTTTTTCTGTCTCTCTTTAGGTTTGTTGGAAAGATGAACTGGAGCAAGACGAGATGTCGTTTCAGGAACGTGAGGATTTTTGTTTGTTACTTGGCTGAAGACGACAGCAGCTGCTTTGTGTGGACTGAAGAAATGGAGACAGATCATCCAACCTGTTTAAAAGAGTCAGTAACTCTTTGAAAGAAAAGCTTGTTACTCAGTTGCTGTTGATCTTTGTTTTTGTGATGGGCTGGTTTGTTTACAGACGTATATGCTAACTCACTTTTACACCACAGTATAAATTAATAGTTCATGTAAATATATATTTGATATATTTCTATAAAACAAAAGCTGCTCCGCCTGAAAACAAGACTGAATACTGACAAGTGTTAATGTTGATGTTTTATATTTGTAAAAATGGGAAATTTGAGCTCCTTGTATAAACTAATGGTAATTAAATGCAATAGATATTCACCTGTTCTTCCTCCTGCAGTCAGAAAGTCTCACTGAATGGTTAATAGATGAATGTCCACACTGCTGTCAGTGTGCTGCCACAGGAAGTGTTATCAGCTGCTCTCATGTGAGATCAGATGTCCTGGAATATGTTCTGTGTGTTTTACAGTTACTGTTTAATGTTGTTCAGGCTGAAACACTCGTTCATGTTCAGCATTACACACATGAATTGAGGAAATAAAATATTTTTTGACAAAACAAGAAGTAATCTGTGGATTTTCTTACATTGTGACACATCACACACATTCAGGAAGTGACGTCATGAATGGGAGGTACATCAGAATAAATCAGTTCAAATGATCTCTGATTATTTAACGCTGTATTGAACATCAGTGCGCCTCTGGGCAGGTTTATATCCTGTGTCTACACCTCCTCCCCGGCAGGGGGCGGTAGAGTCTCCGCCGTTACCGGCGAAAACCCGCGCATGCGCACAGACGCTGACCCGGAAGTGTAGCTGATAAACAACCGAGCACGACGCTCCGGTGAGTGAAGTTCTCGGTTTTTCTCTCAGACTGCCGTTAAAATGTCTAAAATCGAGATGCTGCGGCTGCTCATCAACCAGCGGCTCACCGAGGCCGCCGAGGAGATCTTCGGGGTGTTCGGGAGAACTATAGCCGAGTACGAGGAGGAGATCTCCCGCTCCAAGCTGGAGATCGACCGCCAGCGCCGGCTGCTGGACCTCTCCAGGAAGCCGCAGGTCTCCGTGCAGGTCAACAGCTCAGGTCAGACTGTGATCAGGAAACCAGCTGATCGATAATCTGATATCGAACTGTTCGGCTGTGAAGTGTTTCAGAGTGAAGGAGCAGAACTGACACACTGTCAGCAGCCACAGATGTTTAATGTACCTGCAGCTGCACAACTCTGTTACTGTGTTCTGTACTGAAACACCTGCTGAGTGACGTGTCTGCTCCTGTTCACACCTGCTGTCAACACCTGTCCCGACTCTGATCACAGGTGGACAGCTGACAGCACGTCAGACCACAACATCACCAGACTCCATTAACAAATGTGGTGATTTAAAGAGTTGTTGCGTTAAAACAAACTTTATAACGTAGTGAAACTGTGTCTCTGACAGATTCTGACTCATTGTGTCCTTGTTGTAAATTCAGCATTAAATGTTTCAGCTGAAGTTGTTTGTCTCCTTGTAAAAAGTGTCAGTTTGTGGCAGCATGTCTGTACCAGCCTGTCTGCTTCTGTGTCTAAAGTGCTAAAGTCTTACCTGCCAACATTGATCAGCTGTTTGAACACACTGTTTACACTGATTTCACCATTTACACTCCATTTATGAAAGAAGAAACATGTTATTGATCTAAACATGTCACATGTTACAAAGACACTAAACAGGAACAATATAGGCGACTTCTTTGTCCCCGTGGAGAAAGTCCCCAGACTCCCTTAACAAATGTGTCAGTTTAGTGAGTTGTTGAGTTGGAGACACTTTATAAACTCTGTGAAACTCTGTCTCTGACTCATTCTGCATTATTTGGACCTTCTTGTTAATTCTGTAGATGTTCTACGTGAACTTCTTTCTGTCTCTGAGTAGAAACATGGAGTCAGTTTGTCTCAGTGATGGACGGGTTTGTTCATACAGAGCAGGAAGTGACATCACTTCACTGAGGTCACTCAGACACGTGGTGTTACCAGGTGTGAACAGGCTCAGTGTGTCTCATGATGTGTTGAACATGGGTCCAAACTCTTGTTAAGTGGTTCTGCTGGTTCTGATCCCAGCATGACGACAGAACTGTGAGCTTTATGTTCTCATTGCATCGTGTCATGATTTAATTTTGCTAACATGTTGTAAAATGCGACCGGCTGCAGCTCTTAAACTTGTCCTGGCTGTTCTTGTTTGTGATTGGCAGGCGTGTCTGAGCAGCAGGACTGGAGCTCCAGTTTGGACCTGAGCGAGATCAAGTCTCCTCACATCAAGGTGGAGGAGGAGGAGGAGGAGCTGTGGCCTCCTCAGCAGGAGGAGACGTCGGAGCAGAACAGCGTGAAGTTCCTGTTGTTCCAGAGCGCCGGTGTGAGAAGCAAGCGGGATAACGACCACGTGACCTCGGAGGACTCGGAGCTGGACCAGCAGCCCGGAACCTCGGTCCAGCAGTCCTGCTCAGACCTGGACGAGGACGCACCTGAAGCTTCGGATCCAGCTTCAGGTAACGGCCAGCTCGACTGTGTGGACCTGGAGGTGCCGCTGTCCGAGGTGGTGGACTCGTACATCTGCACCATTTGCGGCCGTGCGTTCGCTCAGCGGGGCCACTGGGCCAAACACGTCCAGGTCCACCGCAAGGTCGAGACCAAAGTGGACAAGTCGTACACGTGTGACATCTGCGGGAAGAGACTGACGCGGTTCGACGGTTATCAGAAACACTTGAGGATTCACACGGGTGAGAAACCGTACAGCTGCGACGAGTGCGGCCGCAGATTCAGCGACAACTCCAACTACAAGCGACACATTCGAACACACATGGGACATAAAACACAGCAGAGCTGAGGCTGCGGCCGACACCACACGGAGAGCTGCAACTAAAGATTAATTATCCATTCATCGATTAGTCGTTTGGTCAGTAACATGTCGATGACGCCCACAGATCCAAAGATGTTCAGTTTAACGTCACCGAGGACAGAAAGGTTTCAGCGCTGCAGTCAAAACGATCCATCGATCACCAGAATCGTTTGTGATGAATCGATCAGTGGCTGCAGCTCAGGTCCAGTAGACGTGTTGGCTCTGACGTGTCCATACGTCCTCATCCTTCACAGAGGTGATGACTTTATTTATTTTAGTGTTTGTGTGTGTCGCCTGTTTGAATTCACTACAAACTAGAATACATTCAGTATTTTATCATCATGAAAGATTTCCAGGTGTTACTTTTAGTTTCTGTTTTTCTCGAGTCGGAGGAGAAAGTGTGGAGGAAGAGAACCGGCCGTCTCATCGTTCTGTCCAAGATAATTTAAAAGCTTTTTTTTCCTTTGTCAACGTTTCACTGAGGACGATAAACAGACGAAGAAGAGACATATTGTATTTTTCTATATTCTATATTTTGCCAGACGTTTGTACACTGTGGGACGAGGCCGTGGCTTCTCTGTGAAGACCTTTTTATCCGTCGTGTTGCTGATGGCGGTCAGACGTCTGTAAATGTGATGAAATCACCTCTGGACAGAAACGTGTAGTTTCTTCTGGCTGTCAGATAATCAGTGAAACAGCTTTAATGAGACTTTTCGACTTTTACTGACGTAATAAAATCACACCATAGAAAACTGATTCAAATGATTTGTGTTTCAAAATCTCACATAATGTTTGTGTTCTCACGTGTTCATGATCTTTCTATCACACATTTTACTGAATTCATCCTCAAATTTGAACCTTTTTTCCGTCACTAGGGACGTTATAAGGATTCATTATAGCATTTAAGAATTCAGCTGATTAAAAATGTCCCAGAGACGTCAGAGTTTCAAATGAATCCAAATAAAACACAAAATTCTGCTGTGAAAGAGACATTTTACACAGACTATATCACGTTTGATCCATTTATAAATGTGTAATATTGAGGATAGAATCTGTTTATCGTATCCTGCCGTCATTCACTGTGTGACGTCATTCCACCAGCAGGTGGCAGCAGACTCTTATTTTAAACAGCGTCATGTTAACACACCATGACGTTTATATCTGGTGATATGATTTGATTCATCCATCCATCATCTGTACACATTATATGTACGCCGCTTAATCCTCTGCAGGGCCGCGGGGGGGCTGGAGTCTATCCCAGCTGACTTAGGGCGAAGGCAGGGGACACCCTGGACAGGTCGCCAGTCTATCACAGGGCTACACATAGAGACAAACAACCAGGCACACTCTCATTCACACCTACGGACAATTTAGAATAATCAATTAATTCATTGGATTCTCCTTGTGAGCTCTGAAATCCTCTCAGGACTCTTGAATCCCCTGCAGAACCTCTGGAACCTCTTCAGGAACCCTGGACGTCTCTCCAGCAGCCTGTGATCCCTCAAAGAAATATGGACCCCCGCAGTGAAGTCCTGAAACTCACATGGACTCACATGAAACTCACTCAGACTTCATCGGTTCTGTCAGCATGATGACCATGTACGGAAGCCCTGAGGGACAAGTTAATACGACCTGTTTGTGACGTCTTATCTGAAATGTTTCCTCTCCTCTATTTAACTCTCCTGATTGTTTTGGCGAGAAAAAGATTTTTCTCTTGAAGATTTTTTAAGTTTCTTTGTTTCATAGACGAGAAATCAATTTTTGTGGTAGAAAAAGTTTTTCCCCTGAATTTTCCCCAGGAACAAAATTAAAGAATTTAGAATATTATCCTGCAAAACGTTTGTTGTGAGACCAGCTCTCAGGTCAGAAACACCGAGAGAAAAGACGTAGAAAACATCTTCAGACAAAATTAAATGTTTTTATTATTTATCTATTTTTTTTTTTCACAGTTGGTTTCACACATGGAAAAACCGTGTTTTGAAGATGATAAAATATGAAGGAACTCATAAAGATTCTCCTGCAGAACTTTAATTCCCGGCAGTTCTCAAGTTATAAACTGTTTAGATCAGAAAACATCACCAGGAAAAGAAAAGTCTCCACTCGCCCCTCGGGGCCTCCGTACAGCCGGCAGCGCTGAAGAAACATTTAAAAAACAAATCAAACTGTGACCTTAAAACTGAGACTCACATCGCATCGAGAACCTGGAGAATCATGACATCAGCAGCACCGCTGAGAGTCCCTGAGGGAGGTCCACTTTCTTTCAGGACTCTTAAAACGGCTCTTGGGTCCAATTAAACCTCCTTTATTGTGAGAAATCCCAGCAGATCCTCTGACTCAGCACACTGTGGAGCTGCAGGTGTGCACACCTGAGTGACACTGTTTCTATTTTCAATCAGAACTTCAAAATAAGAGTCCACAGAGACACAGTCGACTCCACAGTATCCTTTATTTACACCGTCATCCACATCGTTAATTAATAGCAGTGAGTAAACAGAATAGCTTTTATTACATTGTGGTTCTGGTGAGGCCCAGCGGGTGGCGCTGTGAGTCCGTCATCAGTGATGTCACAGTGTCTCCGTCCCTCCAGCTGAGGGCACGTTCACACAACCAGCAAACCAATAAACAAATTTATTTTGAAGGTTACAAGTGCATCTTCATACAAAAACCCTTTTTATAAAACCAGCTGTCAGGTGTGTTTCTCCCAGTGACGGACCAATCAGGAGTCAGAACCCAAACCAACAGCAGCGACTCTTTGAATCGACTTTCCTGTTCGTCGCTGAGTGTTTGTGACGTGGACGAGTTCGAATCAGATGATATAAAACATTTAGAAAAGACGAGCAGCTGTGAAGACCGAGCTGATGAGGAGACCAGACGGCTCCGACCGACCAAACAGGTACTTTAGTTTATTCTAAAGCCAATTCAGTTCCAGTTGTGTCGCGTCAGAGCGCTCAGGATGTTTAGAAAATGTTAAGTTTGAGTTTGTGAACTGATGAAACCTCAGCGAGTCTCCGTTTGTGTCTGAGCGTCACCACAGAGTGGCAGCAGGTCACACAGGTTCAAATCTGCAAATCAGGAACAACGTTTCTCCATCCTTCCATTTTTGGTATCTGACAGTTTTTGGTTGGTACAAAAAGACGTTTGACATCCAGCTGATCTGTTCTCCAAACATTAAAACTGGTTGTATGGAGGCCAAAAACAGCCAAAATCAGAAACACACAATTAATAAATAAATAAGCTACTGAATGGACCACAGATAATATTTGAGCATTATTTAATTTAAAATTAACTTCTATACCTCGTTTTTATTTACTTTCCCATTTTAATTAATAATGTATTCATTTTTAATTGTATTTCTTTCTTCTCACATTTCTTAATGAGTGTCTGCTTCATTATGCTAAGGAGGGTTGTCACATATGAATACATACATTACACAATATATTTTAGATTATTAGATTTATAGATAAAATGCTGAAAGAAATGGGAAAGTGTACGGAAGCCCTGAGGGACAAATTACCACATTTTTTTGTTTCTGGTGATTCTTTGTTGAATCTTCGGTGTTTCTGACTCGACGAGTGAAGAAGTCGTGGAAACAAAGTTCAGCTGGATGACCTGTCGAAGTTCTATAACTTTTTATTTTCATCTGCAAAAATGTGGGAAAATATTCAGGAAAAGAACTTTTTCTCTGCCAAAACACTTTTTACAAAAAATTGGGACCTTTTTTTTCTCATTGAAAATAATTTCTTCCAGGAGATTTTCTTCTTTTTTTCTTGCGACAAACTAAGTACAAAACAAAAGTTTATAGGGGAGAAATTAATTTTTGTGTTTTTGTAATACTCACTTTGACCACACGAGGCTGCAGTGCAACACTTCACACATCTATTCAATTATCTTTGTTTTCACATGAAAACAAAATGCTTGTGGAAAATTTCCCCACTTTTCACAGATGGAAAAAAAAAACCATTAAGGAACTTTGAAATATTTTCCTTCCATCAGTTATCGAGTCACGAACAGAAACGATGTCCTCACTTCCTCCTCAGGACGTCTGTAAATGTCAAAATGTTTCATAAATTCATCAATATTTGTTTTGGTGTTTGTGGTTGTTCATTTATTCATTTTTGATTTCCTCCATAACTTTTTATTTTTCCATTCACTCCTTTTGATCATGTAGTCAGAAAAATGCACAAAGTGACATTCAAATGTTTTTTTAAAAGAAAACCCCAGAATATTCATCTTCATCTCAGATTCATCCTCAGAACACAAATGTTTTTCATTTTCAAGAAACAGTCGTTTATTTTGACATTCATGTCAGCGTCTCTTTATAAAAACAACATATTTCACCAGCTGACCGTGACTTTCCTGAAGTAAGAGGGTCCTTGAACACACCACAGAGGACAGGTGTCTCTGAGCGGTATGTAACAAACAGGTGACTCATGTTTGAATCAGTGCATGTTGAGTTTGACAGAAAATAACTGAAGGAAACTAAAGTGAAACTTTATTTTGAGACTGTTGAGCAGCGACGTTCATGTGACGGGTGTTTAATGGGGGAAATGATCCGTGAACACGGCTCATTAAATCAGACAACACTGATCTCAGATCAGCCAACGAGCCGTCAGGACGGAGAGTCAGGTGATGAAGATGATGTAACATCTTCAGGTGCAACTCAACGTTAAACTGCTGCTTATTTAATCTGAGTCTGATTTGGAAACGCCGGAATGCTTTCCCTCACATCCCTCCTTTCCTTTCCTCTCCTCCTCTCTCCTCTCCTCTCTCCTCTCCTCTCCTCCTCTCCTCTCCTCCTCTCTCCTCTCCTCTCTCGTCTCCTCTCCTCTCTCGTCTCCTCTCCTCCCTTCCTCTCCTCCTCTCGTCTCCTCTCCTCTCTCCTCTCCTCTCCTCCTCTCCTCTCTCCTCCTCTCCTCTCCTCCTCTCCTCTCTCCTCTCCTCCTCTCCTCTCTCCTCTCACCTCTCCTCTCCCCTCCCCTCCTCTCCTCTCTCCTCTCCTCTCTCCTCTCCTCTCTCCTCTCCTCTCTCCTCCTCTCCTCTCTCCTCTCTCCTCCTCTCCTCTCCTCTCTCCTCCTCTCCTCCTCTATCCTCTCCTCCTCTCCACTCTCCTCCTCTCTCTCCTCTCTCCTCTCCTCTCCTCTCTCCTCTCCTCCTCTCCTCTCCTCTCCTCCTCTCTCCCTCTCTCCTCTCTCCTCCTCTCCTCCTCTCTCCTCCTCTCTCCTCTCCTCCTCTCCTCTCTCCTCTCCTCCTCTCCTCTCTCCTCCTCTCCTCTCCTCTCTCCTCTCCTCTCTCCTCCTCTCCTCTCTCCTCCTCTCACTCAGAGTTGCATCATTTGGTGCAGAGGCAGCTCGGCCGCTCCAGCAGACGAGGATACTTCACTGACACTCTGCTGCAGCATCACTGTCGCCTCGTTATTGCTTCATCTGTGTGCCGGTCGGATCGGGTCGGATCGGGTCGGATCGGGTCGGATCGGAGTTTAATAACTGACTCAACTGTTAATTTGTAATGTTACCTTGTTCGTTAACGGAACACGCTGGTGTTTCACATGTGATGTTGCAGTTTGAACCAACAAATCTCAGCCTAACGCCCACTAACTAGCCTCCCCGGGCTTTCAGCCGCGTCTCCTGGTCTTCCTCAGCTGGCTGGTTTGGAGACGAGGTTGACTCACCTTCAGTCTTTCAGCTCCTGGTTTATTTACAGATATTCTGTCCCGGTCAGAAACTCTTATTGCTGTTTGTTACTGGACTGCACTGCCTCAGCCTGTGTACTGTTAACCTTCCACCTCTGCACTCGTTTGGTTTCTCTTTCAGTCCGAGCGCCCGAACGGGAGAAACTCCTCCTGACCGCTGACAGACTCTGAGAGGTAAAACAGGAAGCAGCAGGTTCTGCTCACAGGCAGGTATTTTTAGCCCGTCTGTGCAGAAACACTCCCACTGACAGCCGACAGAACCACCGGAGAGTCTGCAAACCGTCCACCCGGATCACCTCCAGTATCGACAGAGTTCTTCCTCTGCCGTGGTGCTTCTATCCACGCAGATCGATCTGGCTTTATTTGTTCAAACTGTTTGAATTCTCACAAACAAAAATGCTGAAATTTAACAGAGGAGCGACAGAAAACAACACACACTGGTTTAACTGGACCAGAACATCATCACGTGGCAGCAGATCCAAACTATCAGACTGTTTCTGTCTCCACGTGAAAACAGAACTCGAGAGCAGCGCTTCCCAAAACAGATCTGAACCGGGTCGGCTCCCTGAGCCCATTCTCAGTGTTCTGATGTGCTGACGGCGCCGACACGTCAACACGAGTCTGTAGCTCTACGACGACACGTTTCATGTTTATTGCTTATTATTTCTTGTCTTTATGAAAAAGCAACATAAGACTGCAGAAAATTTCACTTTTGATGAAGTGAAAGAAGCTTCAACGTGAAAACATTTGATATGTTAATAACGTAGTTTTCTTATTTTGGTGAATGTTACGCAGCAAAATAAATCTTTTCGGAATGAGGTTGATTATTTTTTTTGCTCCTTCACAGTGACGAGATCAACCAATCAGAGAGCCGGACGTGACATCACGAGTCGTGACCTGCTGACATTCATGTTCGTTATCATGATGATTTTACGACACAGTGACTGAACATCTGCTCTGGTCCGGTCCAGATAAAAACAGAACCTCAGGAGTTTTCAGCTGCCTCAGTTTGTGTTTTTAATACGTCAGTACATCTGAACGGACCGGACCGGACCATGTGACCCGTTTCTGTTCGGGTCGTCTTTTCATCACGTCCTGAACATAACGTGTCGATGATGTTTGTTCTGATTTGAGTCGTCAGTCAGAACCAGCTGGGAAATATCAGCAGAAATCCAAAACGCTGCTTCTCTCCTGAACCAACAGCCGGTTTGGGAAACGCTGCACTCGAGGTTAAAATGATAAAAGACTTTTTTGTAGTTTGGGCCGAACTTTGTTCTACATTTAATTCTGCGAGCTGCATCGGAGCTCAGTGAGCGACCAGGAAACACTTTTGATTAACGTTTCCCTCAAATGTCTTAATTAATACCCTGAAACTCACAGCGGACCGTCGGCGTTATTACAGTCTCACTTCTTCGACACCACTCCGACATATTTTATGGATCCTGCAGATGTCGGCTCGTCAACATTCAGCTCTGAGGTTTCAGTCGAGCTCTTCGTAGATAAAGACGGATGCAGAAAGGAGAAGGAGGGCGGCACATCAAGTCGTTCGAGGGAGATTATTAATTCAAGAGAATTAATGAAATAATTTTGAACATACAAATTACAAAATTGAAGAAGTATTAAGTGTATTGAGAGCATGAATTTTTCATTTGAGGGAATAAATGATCAGAAATCTTCCCTCGAACGCCTCCTGGGACAAAAACACAGCCGCTGCTCAGTGAATGCTTTGTTTGTGTTTCAGATACCAATATGGTACAAAGAGAACATTCATCTGGTTCTGTCTGGTTCTGTGGAGAGACGGCGCCGTCAGTGATGGCTGCTCCGTTTCAGTTCATGAAGTAAAACCGTCTTTTTCTTCTCACGCTGCTCAAAGTGCTGCTGATGTGTTGGTTTACAAAAATCTGCATCTATCGAATGTCATCGTGAAGCTTCTGATGTGAGAACAAAAACCTCATTGTCGTCATTTTCTCCTTTTTTCCACAGAAAGGAGTGAACCGCGTCTCAACTTCAGTTTCCTGGACGGGATTCAGAGGGCCAGCAGACGCTCCCTCTGGGTGTTTCTGACATTATCCGCTCCGTCTTTTATGTCTCCTGTGGGAAGAAATGCCGTCGCTCGACTCGGAGTCCTGCAGAAGCGTCCGTGGCTCCGAGCTGCTCGGATCTGCTGCGGTCCGATTTCCTGCTTTTTTGAATCTTTGCACATGAAATCTGGCTCCGTGCCAAAGTGCAACAACCGGGACATCAGATCAAAGCGCTCGTAAGAAAACTGCTTTAATCAAGAATTTTTGAGGCCACCTCGAGCCTCGGGGACTCTCTCTGAATCATTAGCATCGCTCGCCCTCCTTTGGAATGTTTCTCAGACTCGACTGAGCCGGTTCTGATCCGCAGTCTGTCGTGAGGGGAAAGTCGCCACGAGCGTCCCCGCCTGCCCGCGGCCATGAGTCAGAGATCTTGTTTGTTTGCAGATCCTCAGAGTGTCGGACTCTCAGCACAGCCGCCGTGACTCAGAGCGGCGACGGACGCAGGAAAATAACCACAACTGAAGGCTCGTAATGAGGACTGATGGAGACAAGAAGCTCTGAAGTCTCTTTTGTCTTCTCGTCTCATCAGTGGTCTCCTTTTGTTTCTCACGAGCCCTGCAGACATGTCGGAGCTTTACTTGTTGACGACTGTAGCAGCCATGTTGGATTGGCGCCACTTCCTGCGACCTTCTCAGTATTTGTATTTTCCTGCTTCTGCTACCGGTGACGTCGCCGTGTTTGGAAGGAACAGCGGTTTTGGCGGGACTTGGGGTTTGAGCGACGCCGTTCTCCGGACGATGGCCGCCCGCTGCATGTGCGGTCCCTCGCTGTAACTGTGCTGCCGCGTCAGGCAGGAGCTGGCGACTGACGGCCGCTGGCTCTCGCTGCTGGTGTTCATGTTAGCCGCCCCGCTCGCGGGCGGGGGGCCGTTGCTGCTGCTGTTGGTGTTCATCCTGGCTAGGAAGTGTGCGTGCTGCGCCCCCCGTTGGTTGAAGCTGTGGTGGCGTGGCACAGCCCCGCCCCCACCACCTCCACCACCCCCGCCGCTGCTGCCCATCTTGATGAGGGAGTGGCGCTGGGAGTGATGTCGTGTCACAGAGACGCTGCTTCCTCCGGGTCTCTCTGGAATCACCTGCTGCTGGAGCGGGGTGGAGGAGGAGGAAGAGGAGGAAGAAGGGATGGAGGTGGAGGAGGTGGGGTTGTTGGATGATGAAGAGGAGGAAGAAGAGGAGGTGGCAGAGGAGGAGGTGGAGTTTTGGACCGGGGCATCCAGGCGCTTGGGGAGGCCGTCCCTCGGCAGGGTGGAGGTGCTGTAGTATGAAGCCGACTCCGTCTCGGGGATCTTCTGCTGGTGATGGTGACCTCCACCGCCGCCGCCGCCGCTGCTGTTGTTGTTGTGGTGGTTGCTATGGTGATGGCTGTGGTTGTAGTGGTGGGTGCGGGTCTGGCCGGGGGGATTATGATGGTGATGGTGATGATGATTATGTCCTCCAGTGGAGGAGGAGGGGAACAGGGAGGACGAGGAGGTGGAGGTGAGGACCTTGATGCCTCCGGTCCCCGACGCGCTGACCTCGTGGATGTGTTTGAGCAGCTCGTCCAGCGCCGACACGTCCACCACGGACTGTGGGAGGGACTGCTGGGAGTGGTGATGAAGAGGGACTGCTCCTCCTCCTCCTCCTCCTCCTCCTGCTGCTGCCATCACTCGCTCATCGTTGGAGATCTTCCTCTCCTCAGGCAGGTGCAGGGAGGTCGAGGAAGCACCTGCTCCATGAGCTGCTCCGTTGCTGAAACTGTTGCTGTGGTGATGAGAGAAGGGAAACACCTGCTGGGTCAAAGAGTTCCCGACCACCGCCATGAAACCCAGACTGGACCCGGAGCAGCTGGGCCCGGGAGGGTTGTTGTCCTTGGCGTTGTTGCAGTTCTGGTTCTTCTCGTACTGATGGTGCCGCAGCGCCTTCATGTTCTTGATGGGAAGCTCCGGGGTGGAGTCGGGCGTGGGCAGGCCGGACAGCTCGCCATCCCCCTGAGACAGAGACTGAACACAGGTCAGTGTGAGAGAGCCGGGCGTCAGATTACACATCACACTAGTTCTAACATCACTGTTGAGCTTTGTGATTGGCCACTATCACTAACTTGATTATTGAAATATTCCTGTCAGACATAAACACAGAGGTGCAGAAGGTTGGTGTCTAACTGAGAGAGGAGAGGGGCTGATGACATGACCACTGGGTGAACTGTTCCTTTAAAATACACAGAGTCACATTTGGTCTCACAAGCTGCTATTGATCTGTATATTTGTCGCTACTGATCCCCAGCAGCAGGCGTCCTACCTGGGACAGGCTGAGCTCGGGGTCTCCCAGCGGGAGGCCCTGGTGGGCGGGGCTGTGGAGGTGAGGCTCCGAGCGTCCGTTGGGGATGAAAGAGCTGTACATCTTCGGAGTGGACACGTCCAGTTTGTCCTCCTGAGGGAAGACGAAGCAGCAGAGGAAGAGTAAGAGCGACGATGGTTTCTCTGTATTTACTATCATTTCGTCTCTCCAGCTGAGGACGGTGATTCAGAGATCAATGCAATAAAAAGCATTTTAATCTTTGAATAACACGCCGACCTGAACCGTGAGGAGAAACTTCTCCACCAGCTCAGTTTCAATCATCGTGTTTCTGGCGGTGTAACGAGCAGCTCGTACAGGTTTCAGCAGCGAGGTCAGAGGTCAGAGGTCAGAGGGAACCAGCAGCAGCTCACACATTCAGTTTCTTGCTCAAGGACACTTTGAAAGAGGATGTAGCTGGTAATGAAAGAGCTGATTGTAATGACTGAATAAAAGAGTGAAGTGAAGCTATTAACTTCTCGTGTCCCCCCGAGACAAGAGGAATATTAACACGCTGCTCTGAATTCAGATGATCACGTCGCTGCCGCTCAGCTACAAGAGACAAATGTGCTGCAGACGAGGAAGAACGACGTGTTGATTCACCGACAGCGTCCAGAAATCGATCTGTAGTTTCAGCTGATCTCACAGGACGACAACACGACTGCAGCACGGCACTTTTTATCATTCTGGATCTGAATTCATCATGTTTTATAAAACCAGAACTGAACGAAGCACATGAAGGATTTCTCTGATGAGTCAGGTTTGTTTCAGGTCTGCTGGACAACGTGAGCGTTTCTGAAGAAGAAGTCACAGGAGTCAAGAAACGTCTCCAAAGACTCGACTCATCAGAAAACGTCTCCATGTGAACTTTGTCCTGCGAGTGTTTCCTGTTTTTTTTTTTACTTCTTGGGTTTGTTGATCTGTGTGATTGCTGGTTATACTCAACTGTGTGTGTTTCCTGTTTTGCACAAATAAAGTTTGGAAAAAATCGTATAAAAAATGTTAATATACATAAAAACAAAATGTTAAAAAAAAAATTCAGGCACAAATTTTTGGAAACTAAATTTTTGTTTTTTTTTTAATTCTCGTGTGAAACAGTGAAAGAAGTTTAACAAGGAAAAAACAAAATAATTTCTAATTTTCCCCACTCATTGATTTTTACCACAAAAAAGGTTTTGGCATATTTTCTTTTGACAGCTCAATCCAAATGTTTTCTAAATTTCACAAATCAAACAAAAGTGTTATTTTTTAACATGGCAAAAAATTCCATTCCAGAAGGATTCCAGAATTTTTTGAAAAAAATGCCTGTAAATATTTGGTGAAAATTCCTGAAATTATCAGGATATATTTGGTAAAGTTTCTGAGAAATCTTGGGATATGGGATATGCTTTTCTTTTCAGGAAACAGTTTTTTTAGCTTTACAAAAAATAATCCTAATGTTTGTTTTCTGCTCAGTCTCTCATGAGAACAAACTAATAAAGACATTAAATCAAATTCTTCATTTTCAAATGTGTCGTCGCTGCACCTGAAGCCTTTCCTTCCTCTTTATGTCAAGATAATCTTTAAAATTAACAATGAGTTCATTTTGACCAAACATCTGGTTTTGAAACCATTTATCACTCTGTTTCACCAGCTGCATCATATTTGTGACTGTCTGATGAAAACTGTCAATTGATTTGTCAAAACATTTCACAGTTCCTCCATGGAACATGTCCCGAAAAAATATACAGGAATATTCCAGGAATAGTCTGTCATTTTCCAGAATATTAGTATATAACATTAATACAATACTTCCAGAATTTTTCTGGAGAATTTCCAGAATAAAGTTTTGGAGATAAATCTTTTTCATGTTTGAAACGCAGTTAAAGAAATTTTTGTCTGGAATTTTTGATGTTAAATCTTTTGTGAGTACGGCACATTTCTTGTCAGGAGAAACTTTGTGTGGCTACACAAAGTTTTGTCGACAGTGTTTCCTGTTTTGCACTGATAAAGTTCAGACAAATCTTCTTTTCATGTTTGGAAGATTTGAGTGAAACTTTCTTAAGCAGGACAGTCGTTCATATCTGTGGATGTACAGAAATGGGAGATTGTTGGGGAAAATCTTTGAAGAGGAAACTTTTCTGCGAGTGAGTAAGAAAGTTTAGTTCAGGTAATCGTGTCTTCGTGCAGACGCTCCGCTCACCTTCGGCTGTCCGTCCAGCAGCCCGTTGAGCTTGGCGAGGGATCGCAGTGACAAGGCGTGCGGCAGCGACGCCTCGGGGTCCTTCCCCAGCCTCCTCGCCCGCTGAGCGGCGCTGCGGCTGCAGTAACACGACACCAGGAAACCCGACAAGATGGCGCCCAGGAAGAACGCCACGAGGACGCAGGCGATGAGCAGCGTGTAGTGGACGTTAGCATTGGCTCGCTGGTCCATCTCGGGGAGACGGCGGACACCTGGAGGACAAGGGTCAGGAGGAGAACAGGGTTATTACACCTGTTTGGCTCCTCAGCTCACATGTTTGATTATTTCAGAGCGTCGAAGACGTCGAGGAACTTCTGACGAGAGAAAATGAATCAACATGAAGGAAGGATGAGTCGGCAGGACGGACCGGACCGGGGGGAGGGAGGAAAACAGCAGGAGGAGAAGTGAGGAAGAAAGAAAGGGAGCGACAGAGACGAGGATTGAACTTAATGAGGAGGAGGTGGTTCACAGGTGAGAAGACAGGATGATGGAGGAGGTGAAGGTGGTGAGATGTGACAGAAAAAAGAGAGGAAGGAGAAGAAAGGAGGAGAAGAAGGGGAGAGAGGAGGAGAGAAAGAGAGAGAGGAGGAGAGAAAGAGGAGGGAGGGAGATGACAAAAGGATGGAGGGATGAAGAGGAGAAGAGATGAAAGAGAGTTTATTGTTTGGCAGTGTTCCTCTCATCAGGTTCAGATTCAACATCAAAGAAGCTCAGGTACAATGATCATCACACACACACACACACACACACACACACACACACATCAGAGAGGACGTTTTCATCTGTTTTACATGAAACTGAATGGAAACATTCCAGGAGAAACGTATTTCTAAATAAAGGTTAAAGTTTCTGAGAGTTATCAGGATAAATCATCTCTAAACCAAAACATGTGACAACATTATTTCACCAGGACGTTTTTTCTTGTGTTCGACTGAGCGGCAAAAATAAAAAGTTTGAGAAAAAATCGGGTAATCATTTTTTTTCTGCAAGTAAAATTAATGTCAGGATATTTTTGTTTTGTGAGAAAACGAGAGTAAACGTCTGCTTCTGTCTCTGTCATTTTCTGACCCTGATATATATTCATGTTAAATCGGAGAACCTGAGCAGAATGTTTTTTTTTCTCTGATGCTGGAAACATTGTGAGGTGAGAAGAACTGAACAGCTGGTGGTGCCTCATGAACTGCTGTTGTGGTCGAGTCGTTCTGAGGTCACAGTTCTGTTATTTACGACAGCACTTGAAGGCAGCGGTCGGCGCTGTGCTGGGCCACTTTAACAGACGAACACTGAGACTCTCAGCTGAGGGAGTGACTGAGCGTCCAGCTTCACCTGGCTGCCTCCCAGACCGACGGCTGCTTCACCTGCTGACAGGTGACTCAGTTTCTGTTTTCATATTAACATCTTCAGCTGATCAGTGTGTTCACGAAGCTGCACGCAGCAAAAAATCAGTTTCTACAGCAGCACAAAATAATAATAATAAATAATAAATGTGTCTTCATGTGGATCTGAACTGGATTTAAAACGTGTCTTCACAGTCACATGATGATGATGAAGATGATGAAGATGATGAAGATGATGATGATGAAGAAGATGATGATGAAGATGCAGATGATGAAGATGCAGATGATGAAGAAGATGATGATGAAGATGCAGATGATGATGAAGATGCAGATGATGAAGATGCAGATGATGAAGAAGATGATGATGAAGATGCAGATGATGATGAAGATGCAGATGATGAAGAAGATGATGATGAAGATGCAGAGAACTCTCTAACAGGAGAAACAAGTGATGTCAGATTCAGGAGCGTCTGTTCACCTGCAACATCTGCATGAACACATCTGTGTGTTCAGCGACGAGCTGGAGCAGCTTTAGTGTTTTTAAAGATAAAACATGAAGAATTCTGTGTTAAACGTGTCCAAACGACTGGACCTTGGTTCTGTATGTTGCTGAGTTCTCCCGTGGTGCCAGATGTTGGCGACGGTGCTGAGACGGAGCTGCTGACTCCAGCTTATTATTCCAGTTTGAAGGTCTCAGGAGGAGCAGCGTGTCCTGAAACCTGATCAAAGGGCCCAAAATACCCGCAGAAACAAAAAAGATCATTTCATGCTCCACTCCGCTGGCCGTCCGGGGGTTTGACTCCCTCGCCTGCTGCCGGTCCGGGACTCGAACTGGCAACCGTCTCAAACCTCAAAGCCGGCGTCGCCTGGAGACCCGGGAGGCTTTGATACGAGACGCCACGGAACAAATGTGTCTTTTATGGAAAATACTGTTGAAATGGAGCAAGCAGTCATTACACGTCCAGTCAGGATTAACACACACACACACACACACACACACACACACACACACACACACACACACACACACACACACACACACAGCCCCCTGTGTTTAACAGAGACGATTTCATGTCGGTTGTTTGGTCTCTTTCATGTGCGTCCTTCACTCTGACAGTTATAAATAGGATGATGGAGACTCACAGAACAATATTATGCTAATTACAGCCCGACATGGAAAACGTCTGCTTCTGTCTTTTCTCCTCCGTCAGGGAGAAACTTTCTCTTTCTCTCTGCTGTCAGTCTCAGCTGAACAAAGTTCCTGCTGCAGTGTTTTCTGTGCGTCTCCTGTCTCGTCCTCTCCTCTCTCTTCTTCTCTGACTCACACTGATCAACTTCTTCCTGTAGAGAAACCAACAGCTGATCCGCTGAAACCAGATTCAGATTCCTCACGGACGTCACGGCTGGTTGTGATAAACATGGTCTTTGGAGACTTTTGGTTTTTGGACTCATGTTTTACTGTAACATGACAAAAGCAGCGTGTTACAGTAATTCATTACTGCGTTGCTGATAATATGTCAGTAATGTTACTGCAGTTACGTCACGTAACACGTTACAATCCACGTCACCAACCGAAGTGAAGCGTTTTCTTTCCTCCTCTGAGCGCACTTTTATTTTCAGTGTTGAAGAATATCTCCGCATACTTATTTCTAACATAGACTTTATCAATATGTACGTACACAGCCGGGCCTAGAAGTTCTGTTCAGTCAGTGTGACTGAGCCGGGCCTGATGATGAAGGCAGAGAGCTTCTTCTTCATGTTCTGTGGACTGAAACAGGAAGAAGACGTTCGTCTCGTCGTGTTGTTACAGATTCATACGACCGAGCCCACAATCAGAAAGTGATTCCGGACTCATCAGGTATCAGACTGTGATCCTCTGCTCGCTCCTCACCTGGCAGGTAAACAGCCTCTGTTTACCTTCAGCCGGTGATGTCACCACACTGATCCCAGGTCGCACAGCATGACGTAACGAGCTGCCAGCTGCAGCTTTAAGGCCGAGGCAGACGCTCCGACACGAGTCAAGCTCCAGAAACTTCTACCCTATTAGCATGCTCGCTCTCTCTCTCTCTCTCTGTCTGCTGCTCTCTCGCCCACTCCTCCACAGATCCATTGGTATTCACATGAAGGCAGACAGCAGTGACAGAGAGAGGGGGAGGGACGGAGGGGGGGAGGGGGGGTGACAGACATGGATTAAGGGAGTGTGTGTGTGTGTGTGTGTGTGTGTGTGTGTGTGTGTGTGTGTGTGTGTGTGTGTGTGTGGAGAGCGAGTGATGAAAAAGGAGAGACCTTGTCAAGTTTGACTTTTTCGCTTTGCCACCGAAAATGCTGGTAACACACACCACCCCGTCACTTTAAAGGTCAGACAACTCACATCAGACACACACACACACACCTGAAACAGTGTGTGTCAGGTGTGTGTGTGTGTTTCAGGTGTCTGTGTGTGTTGAATAGGAATGAAGCTGTTTCACTGCAGCAGCTGAACCAGCTCGTCTCCACACTGTCAACTTCTATCTTCTAATTCTCCATCAGCTCCACACCGAGTCTGCACCTGTCAATCAAACAGAATGGGCGGGACTTATTTTTACCATGATGCTCAAGGGCACTTCAGCAGGGCAGATGTTTGCTGAGAGGTCGCTCACGTCATCAAACAGTAAATGAAAGATGTAGCGTCTCCCGAAACCTTGTTAAGAAGGAGAGACGAGGAGGAAACCTGGAGGAGGACGAGTGACCTCAGAGATCCTCCTCCAGGTGACAGCCAGGTGATGTCCAGGTGACGTCCAGGTGACATCCAGGTGACATCCAGGTGACGTCCAGGTGACATCCAGGTGACGTCCAGGTGACAGCCAGGTGACATCCAGGTGACAGTCAGGTGATGTCCAGGTGACGTCCAGGTGACATCCAGGTGACATCCAGGTGACGTCCAGGTGACAGCCAGGTGACAGTCAGGTGATGTCCAGGTGACGTCCAGGTGACATCCAGGTGACGTCCAGGTGACAGCCAGGTGACAGCCAGGTGGCGTCCAGGTGACGTCCAGGTGACATCCAGGTGACAGTCAGGTGACGTCCAGGTGACATCCAGGTGACATCCAGGTGACGTCCAGGTGACGTCCAGGTGACGTCCAGGTGACATCCAGGTGACAGTCAGGTGACGTCCAGGTGATGTCCAGGTGACAGCAAGGTGACGTCCAGGTGACAGCCAGGTGACGTTCAGGTGACGTCCAGGTGACATCCAGGTGACATCCAGGTGACGTCCAGGTGACATCCAGGTGACGTCCAGGTGACGTCCAGGTGACAGCAAGGTGACGTCCAGGTGACAGCCAGGTGACATCCAGGTGACGTTCAGGTGACGTTCAGGTGACATCCAGGTGACGTCCAGGTGACATCCAGGTGACATCCAGGTGACGTCCAGGTGACATCCAGGTGACGTCCAGGTGACGTCCAGGTGACAGCAAGGTGACGTCCAGGTGACATCCAGGTGACGTTCAGGTGACGTTCAGGTGACATCCAGGTGACGTTCGGGTGACGTTCAGGTGACGTTCAGGTGACATCCAGGTGACGTTCGGGTGACGTTCAGGTGACAGCCAGGTGACAGCCAGGTGATGTCCAGGTGTGTCAGCGCTGCAGCTGCACAGCTTCAGGCAGGACAAGCCTGCTGCTGTCTGACAGCTGGAGTCTTTGTCTCTCCTCACAGATATCAGCCTCAGCGCTCGCCTCGCCGTCAGAGGAAGGTTTGTGTTTGCAGCACGATTAAGCTCCACATTAAGAAGCGATGTGGCGATAATGATGATGGTGATGATGATGATGATGATTATGATGATGGGAAGGGAAGCGCCACTAAACGCTCCCTCTGTGCTGTTAATGGACTGTTCACTCGACCTTTTAATGGAGGTGTTTTTGGCTTCGTCTGCAGTGACACTATGTTTTATACTGAGATCTAACAGTGAAGTGCTGACGGGCTGGCTGGACTCAGTCAGGCTCAGCCAGGCTCAGCCAGGCTCAGCCACAGAGCTGCTCAGTTGTTTAATGACGCTGGCTGTTCACTGCTCCTCCATCTTCTCCATCACTGTCTCCACCTCTGAGGACCGAAAGAGCCCAAAGATTTGTTCTTTTTATTTGAATGTGTTTTGTGAGAGAAGCTCACTGAAGTTTCTGTTTCACAAAGACAATAAAGACTTCAGTAATTACTGAAAAACAGATATGTGACTTTGGGAAACTTGATAATGACCTGGTGCTCTGCTACTGGCTGATACCAGGTGATGTCATGAAAACAATGCAGCCAATCAGATTAGAGCAGAGTAAAGAAAGTACTTTGGACCCGTGGTGTTTGGACCTGACCCGGGCTGGGCAGAACAGCCTCTCTCTAAAAACGTCTCTCTAATTAATAAATGGATTCATGTAATTGTCATTCAGACTGAGGAGTGTGTGCATTAACATAACCTACACACTCCTCTGTGTGTGTGTGTGTGTGTGTGTATGTGTGTGTGTGTAATCCCCTGACTCTCAGTTTAACTTTAAAAGCTGCAATTTAGTCTCTACATTATCTAGATGCACGTAACACGCGCCGAGGGACAAAAGCATTAAAACGCACTCACAGGTGGAAACTCACTTCACTCCATGCTGGTTCTGTTGGGAGTGTGTGTGTGTGTGTGTGTGTGTGTGTGTGGTTCTGTACGAGACCTTCATCACTTGTGTTAAAGACATTCTGTACATTTTAAACATGAGTTAAAAATATACTTTAATGTTATGAAGCCTTGAGTTAAATTTGTATTTGAGAATCGTATATTTAATATATTCAGTTATTCAGTTGTCGTTTGCTGCGACCTTGTTGTACTTTGGACCTCCTGTGTTGCCGTTCTGCATTTCTTTCTTTCTGTCTTATTATTTAAGATGAATATTGAGCTGCTGAAGTTGCAACATTCTTGTAAACACGTCTCTTTTTAAAAATGAGATGGTGCAGATATTGATCTTGCGTGGTTAGCCTAGCTTAGCATAAAGACTGTAAGCAGAGGGAAACAGCTAGCCTGGAACATGAAGGTGAGGGGGAGGAGTCACCATCCGCCAGGACGTCAGGAAGCTGAGTCTCCTCTCAGCACCAGGACAATCTATTCATACACTGATTATCTAAAGGCACCTGTATTCACACACACACACACACACACACACACACACACACACAGCCAGACGCCACGTTGATTGACCCGGTTGATAAAAACACAATATGGAGATCAGCGGGAATCAATCAACACCAAGGAAGCAAACAGTCGGAGGTGTTTCACCTTATCAGGCACCTGTGTGTGTGTGTGTGTGTGTGTGTGTGTGTGTTTGGCACAGGATATGTGGACTCTTGATTGGCTGAGTAAATCTAGACTGATGAGTGAAGGTCAGCGAAGAGACAGCAGAGAAAAACATGCAGCAAATACAAGCAATCAGGCACCTGTGTGTGTGTGTGTCTGTGTGTGTGTGTGTGTGTGTGTGTGTGTGTGTGTGTCGCTGCAGTTCACTCTGATAATCACGTCGAGTATTGATTCAATCTGAACGACGTGGAAGCGACCGGCAGAGTGCCTGATGATGTTTGTGAACGCACGCTTTAGTCACCTCAGCACCAGACTCCCTTAACAAATGTGTCAGTTTAGTGAGTTGTTGAGTTGGAGACACTTTATAAACTCTGTGAAACTCTGTCTCTGACTCATTCTGCAGTATTTGGACCTTCTTGTTAATTCAGCAAATGTTCTTCATGAACTTCTGTCTGTCTTTGAGTTCAGACACCAGAGACACGTGTCGAGACGCTTGTAAATGTCGGGTGTGAAGTGACGGACGAGAGCCGTCCTCGTTAGTTTACTGATGGACCAGGACGCATCGTATCATGTCAACATTATATGATTACGAGCTGACTGTCACATCAGGAGTTATTACAGCCAACAGCTGCAGTTCCAGTCACACAACTAGAGACTGGAGATTTTCAGCTTTCTGATGACCCGGAGCGTCTTTTTGTCACTGGAAGTCAGATCTTCTCCTTCAGGGGTTGTGGCGACCAAACTGTCTGGTAGAACTAATCAACCGGTGTGAGAACTTGTTATAATAATGTTTATTAAGGTTTATTCTCTGTGTGATCACTCTGCTCGGTTATTTATATCGAACAATATGTGAGCTGGTTTCCAGTCGGCCAATGTCTCGCGCTCGCTGCAGGCTGGACGCTCGTTACAACAACTGGCTGAGATTCATCCGGCGAAGCTGCTCTGCTCTCATTGGTCGCCTCGTCGTGCCCGGAGATGAAGATAATTAGCGTCCACACAACTGCTTCTGGCTGCTTCCTCATCCCTCCCATCAGCCCCACAACACACTCGCTCCATCTGTACGAGTGCCAGCTCATTAAAAAACACTTAAACACGCTGCGAGGGCTGGTTCTCCTGCTCGCTCATCAACACACACACACTAACACACAAAGACACACAAAGACACAGCATCTCTCGCCAGGCGATTGGTGCACGTGATCACACACACACTTAACAACACTACACACTCTCATGCTTTGTTCTGGTGGTCAGAAACACTCAGTGCAGAATAATCACTCTGTGGTTACAGATCTGAGATAAAGACGCTTTGTTCACATGTTCCTGCACCACGAACCCAGCGATCAACAACAAGAGCCACAGTTTATTTAACCTTTGGTTCTCTGTTGATCAGGACAACATCTCCTCCACACTCCTGATCAACATCCACACCGGCAGCTCATCAGGCAAAGCGCTCCCAGCGACCCCAAACTGATCGATCGATCAGGTTTTTCATGTAAATAAAAGGCGACACATGAAACATATTGTTTGGATAAAAAAATGGAAGTTGGATCAGAACTTATTTTACAGATTCTCTGCTGAGGGATCATCACGACAAATGTCTTCAGAGAGGACAGCTCAGCTCTGGATCAGTGCCTGATGTACCGTCGGGTTCGTTCAGGTTCTACAGTAATTCTCCAGAATTCTGTCAGACGTCAGATCGTCAGCGCGTCAGACAGTTCGGCCTCGGCTAACATGTCTGTGAAACTGACGGAACGAGATTTCACCTGCAGCCACGTCTCCACCTCCAGGAATCTGATGCACATCTATTCACACAGTTACGGTGAAGTGCTAACGAGGCCTCATGTTACTGTTCACATTGTAATTAGTTCAGTCTGGACGAAGGTGACAACTGGAAACACTGACGTCCAACATTTTACACTTTTACTCTTTTGACCACAATGAAAAAAAACACTTGGATTTGAATTTTAAATGTTGTTGTTTGTAACACACACACACACACACACACACAGGGGTCAGTAATCTCTTATTGTGCTCTGCTGTCGACACGATGAGTGAAGGTCAGTAATTAAGGCATTAAGACGATCAGCCGTCCTGGTGTTTGACTCGCGCTGCTGCAGGAGACGTTTGATCTGACGCCTCGTTAACGAGCCGACGCCGTTTTAATGGACGGGTGACAATTTCAAAGCAGCTCCGGGTCGGACGGAGGTGACGAGGAGGAGCACACACACACACACACACACACACACACACACACACACACACACACACACACTGTGAGAAGTGGAGGTTGCTATGGCGACATGAGCAGATGGAGCACCGGGTCGGTGGTTCGATACCTGCAGCTGCTGACGGGATCACGATCTGCTCTCAGCGTTATCAATTAGAACGGGATCAATGGTTGTGATCGTTTCTATCAGTCGATGCCTGCAGCTCAGAACTCGGGTCACGTCGCTCGTCATGCAGCTAAACACCTTAAAATATGATCCAGTTTCCAGTGAAGTTTTACGCGTGGTGACCTCCGAGTCAGACGCTCGTTAAAGAGAAAATCTAAACTATAAAGGAGCAGTTCGACATTTTGTCTCCGTCTGCGTCGGACATGCTCTCCGATTGGAAGCGCTGCTTTACGCTGAATGTAAATGTCACGCTGCCTGTAGCTGTAGAGCGATAAGACACTTAGCACTTGATTTAAACAGCATGTAAGCTGCTCGACATCCTTCAAATGTCACACTGTCTTTCATGAGATGAAGAGCAGAAGCAGCTGTTGTGTTGGACGTGATGAGAGTCACACTTCTCCTCCAGGAGAGAAACACGAGTCCTTCATGGACATCAAGTCAAACTGATGTTCATGTTTGTTAGCGACGTTCAGATGTAGCTCACATGAACTACAAACTGCTGCTGGAGTTCACAGAGAAGCTCTGATGTGAAGCTTTGATTTTGGGGATTTTCGTGTCTTTAAGCTGTTCAAAGATCACAGACTGCTGCGAGTTCACACCTTTAAACGGCTCCATTAACTCTCTCACAGCTCTTTTTAAAACATATCTGTATATGAACAGACAGGAAACAGGATGAAAGAGACGGGTCGGACTCGAACCCTCAGCTGCTGCGACGAGGACGGACTGTCAGCGAAGACAGAGAAGCGTTGGGTTCAAGTTTGTGTTGATGGTGAGAAAATTTTACTGGATTCGTTCTGAATCGTTTCCTGGAAAGAGCCGGAAATGTGTTGATTAAATGCTAATCGATAAATGAGAAAAACATTCAGTTAGTAAGACACTGAAAGGAAACCAGGAGGAAACTAGAAGGAAACCAGGAGGAAACCAGGAGGAAACTAGAAGGAAACCAGGAGGAAACTAGAAAGAAACCAGGAGGAAACCAGGAGGAAACTAGAAGGTAACCAGGAGGAAACCAGGAGGAAACTAGAGGGTAACCAGAAGGAAACCAGGAGGAAACTAGAAGGTAACCAGGAGGAAACCAGGAGGAAACTAGAGGGTAACCAGAAGGAAACCAGGAGGAAACTAGAAGGAAACCAGGAGGAAACCAGGAGGTAACCAGGAGGAAACCAGGAGGAAACTAGAGGGTAACCAGAAGGAAACCAGGAGGAAACTAGAAGGAAACCAGGAGGAAACCAGGAGGTAACCAGGAGGAAACCAGGAGGAAAATAGAAGGTAACCAGGAGGAAACTAGGAGGAAACTAGAAGGAAACCAGAAGGAAACCAGGAGGAGACCAGGAGGAAACTAGAAGGCAACCAGGAGGAAACCAGGAGGAAACTAGAAGGTAACCAGGAGGACACTAGAAGGAAACCAGAGGGAAACTAGAAGGTAACCAGGAGGAAACCAGGAGGAAATTAGAAGGTAACCAGGAGGAAACTAGAAGGAAACCAGGAGGAAATTAGAAAGAAACCAGAAGGAAACCAGGAGGAAACTAGAGGGTAACCAGGAGGAAACCAGGAGGAAACTAGAATGTAACCAGGAGGAAACCAGGAGGAAAATAGAAGGTAACCAGGAGGAAACTAGGAGGAAACTAGGAGGAAACTAGAAGGAAACCAGGAGGAGACCAGGAGGAAACTAGAAGGTAACCAGGAGGAAACCAGGAGGAAACTAGAAGGTAACCAGGAGGAAACTAGAAGGAAACCAGAAGGAAACTAGAAGGTAACCAGGAGGAAACCAGGAGGAAACTAGAAGGTAACCAGGAGGAAACTAGAAGGAAACCAGAAGGAAACAAGGAGGCGATGAGAGTTCATCTGAACCCAACAGCACTGACGTCTGCACAGTCAGGCTCTCGTCATGTTGTTCTGTTGTTGTTCTTTTCAAGCAATGTGACCAAAATCCACCATCAGGATCTATTTACAAGTCGTCATGAACGAACCCGATTGGCTCCGTCTACACGTGACCACTGACGACATCCAGCCTCCCTGTTGAGGCCTGCACCCGAGACAAACGTCCTCTCCTGGATCAGAACCATCACAGTGAGTGATGTAGCGGTCACACACACACACACACACACACACACACACACACACACACACACACACACACACCCCATTCAGAATCACAGTTTGCATTGAGCAGAACTCACTCTGCACAATGTCAACTATCATCTAATATCGTCTCAGCCTGTAACGGCACTCTGCAGCATAATGGACCATTTACGTCCATTCAGAGCCGAGCGGCGCCGGCGGGGCCTCCCCCACACTGCATTAAATAACCAATTTGAGACCAAAACGTCATTATGGGAACGCTTCCTGCCAAACGATGTCATTACAGTAACGACCGCCACTCGAGCGTGTGGCGCTGGATATATTCGGGTGCGTGCCGGTTAAAACATCACTCCTTCATTGTGTTGCGGGTCCTTCACGCCCGGCTGCCTCAGACGCCATCACAGTCCTGCTGTATGATGGCAGCGCCGCCGCTCTCTCTCTCTCTCCGGCTAATCGCTGCATATTTAAGCTCACAATGGAAGCGTGAAGAATGAGCGCGCTGCCAAACGAGGCTAATGTTAGCGCGGGTGTGCCGCGGCCGCAGCCACTTTTTATTGTGCTGCGGTGCCATTAGCTCCCTGGGTAATCCCTGCAGGCGGCAATAAAACCTAAAACCTAAATGACACGCTTAATCACGACACAATTAGTGTGAGTGCAGAGATGAATCTGCGGAAGTCTGTAAATTAATCTGCCGGCATTGTTGGAGTCTCCCGCTGCTTTACAGCCGCTGTGCCTGTAATCATGTCAGCCAGTCGAGGCTAATCACGGCGCAGCGCGACGCCGATCTGCCCAGAGGACGTTTATGGAGCTCACACAGGAAGTGACTGTTTTATTACCTGCTGTGTGACAGACTGCAGACACGTGAACACACCTGAGCTTGGACTGGGAGGAGACATGAAGGTGAACGGTTCTGACCTCAAGCCGCTGCGTGAGCGATGGAGACCCGATCCAACAAACATTAAAGGTGCAGTCAGTCAAATTTGACTCATTCTGAGCAGATAAACTGTCCCAGATTGCTTCTGTCATCAGCAGCAGGATCAACAAGGTTCAAGACGTGACGGTCCGATCAGCAGCCGACTCTCTGATCAGGGATCAGTATCACAATCCTGATCTTCTAAATCCTGATCTTTACGTCTGAACTGCTCTGCAGGACGCTCAGAGTCTCAGGACATCTGGTTCTGGTTCTTCAGATGGACCCGGACAGATCCAGCCTTCAGAGGTCCGATGTGTCGGTGCCAGCAGCTCTCTGCTCTCGTCTCCTCTCTAACAGGTACTTCTCATTCTGCTCGGCTAACAAGGCCTCATTGAGATGCAGGTGGATGCGATTAACCAGCGCAGCAGAATACAAAGCGAGGCGCTCTGTAAGCTCCGAGTTCTCACACATCCTCTACCTGCAGAACTGAGACCGCTCGGCCCAGACGCTGCAGCGCTGTGATTGGACGTCCTCAGCAGGAAGCGACCGAACACGACGACGTCACGCGGAGCAGTGATTGAGTTTGAAGAGGCTCACAGACGCCTGATGAAAACACTTTGAGAGCAGATCAGGTGAAGTGTTCTGTGCTCATCCTTCATCTCTGTCGGGTTCTGTTAATCCTCCTGATCCACAGCGTGTGACCTGGTTCTGTTCACCTGCCTCCTCTGGATCAGTGCTGAAGCGTCCACATGAAGACAGACGTCAAGTGGACGCGGCATCAGAAATCTATATTCCTGCTCGCCTGACTTTAATCACAGTAATGGAGCTCAGAGAGTCTTAATGGATTCTCTGCTGTCGCTCTGAGAATCACAATAAGTGGCAGGAGTCCTGACGGGCAGGTAGCAGCCGGGCCGGCGCCGCGAATACAGAGCAGCGCTCAGCGAGGCGCCGCTTCATGTGGTGGAGGGAAACCATGTCGGGCTGAGCGACCGGCGACTGTCCAGCAGCTCCGACTGATCGAGACGTCGAGCAGGAAGTTCCTCTGACTCTCTGGAGGCCTCTGGTTGGTTCTGGATGGATCCGGATGTTGAAGCTTCTCCTGGATCATTTAATAAACCTGCAGCTGACAGACTCCACCTACAGTCTGACTTCTGTGTGGGTGCAGATACAAACTGACGGTGGTGAAGACGAGTCGTGTCTCTGAGTGGGCGTCTCCCACGGCAACGGCTGACTGACAGCTGAGCTGATGTGATCAATATGTTGATCACAGAGCGAGACGACGTCGTGTTGTGTTTGTGGTGGTGAAGCACAAATATTCACTTTGTGTTTATTGTCTTTAAAATAAAAGTTTCAGACTTTTATTTTTATACTTCTGTGTCTCTGTGAAGAACTCAGAGGTTAGTTTTTATCATTTGTATTTTTTTATTTATTTTAAACAGCTGATGATGTGCTTTTACATTTTATTTCAGCAGGTTTTAAATGTTCTGTAAATATATTTAATATAGTCCAGATATGTTTATTTATATGTTTATACTCTTCATAATTATTACATTTCTATGTATTATTATATTTTTTGTCAGATTCAGCAAATTTAACTACATTAGCATATTTTTATTTAGTATGTTTTGATGTTTCAAATGCTTCTAAAATGTTCAGCATTGACTTGTTAAAGTTTTTGTTTCTGTTGTTGAGAAAAGTTTTGTTGTGTTGTGTTTCTTATGTTTTTAACATGAATGTTACGCTGATGTTTAGAGACGCTCAACTGTACGATTAAGTGCTTTTTATTCTTAATGTTTTAATCTAAATATGTGAACTTCGTTCTGTATTTAAATGTTCTGTGAACATATTTAATAAAGTTAGATGTTGTTTATTATTTCATGCAGCGGCGCTCAGCGGTCCGTCTGCTGACTGACAGACAGTCAGAGACCAGCTGCTGCGTAATGAAGAGGCAGATATTTCCTCCAGGAGCTGCTGGAGACCAGAACCAGAACCAGAACCAGCTCCAAGTGAGAAGACTGGACCCACCGACAGACCTGAAGTTCTGTCCTCAGTTTGACAAAACTATCAGCAGCTGCTGCAGGTTTGTCTCAGAAGCTAGTTAGCGTTAGCAGCGACTCCCACCGGTCATGTGACATCATCACCTGACCTGCGTGATGCTGAAGATGAGGGAGGAGTTTCTTACCGTAGGCGGAGTCAGATGCAGCGTCGTGGTGCCGCGTGGTCGCCGACACGTCAGCTGCAGGAGAAACAACAGCAGCACTCAGATTCTGCAGCTGTGACATTTCATCAGCTCGTTCAGCTCGTTAACTTAATGAATCCACGACTTCACTCGTTACATCTTTAATCTTAATGACATCATCAGTGTAAAATGGTTGTTGTTACCGTGACAGCTGTCAGGCTGAAACGAGTGGTCGCCCTCGATATCCTGCTCAAACCCCGCCCTGCAGAGAGGAGAGGAGGAGAGGAGGAGAGAGGAGAGGAGGAGAGGAGGAGAGGAGGAGAGGAGGAGAGAGGAGGAGAGGAGAGGAGGAGAGAGGAGAGGAGAGGAGGAGAGGAGGAGAGAGGGGAGGAGAGGAGGAGAGAGGAGGAGAGGAGGAGAGAGGAGGAGAGGAGAGGAGGAGAGGAGGAGAGAGGAGAGGAGGAGAGGAGGAGAGGAGGAGAGAGGAGGAGAGAGGAGAGGAGGAGAGGAGAGGAGGAGAGAGGAGAGGAGGAGAGGAGGAGAGGAGAGGAGGAGAGGAGGAGAGGAGGAGAGAGGAGAGGAGGAGAGGAGGAGAGGAGGAGAGAGGAGGAGAGAGGAGAGGAGGAGAGGAGAGGAGGAGAGAGGAGAGGAGGAGAGGAGAGGAGGAGAGGAGGAGAGAGAGGAGAGAGGAGGAGAGAGGAGAGGAGGAGAGAGGAGAGGAGAGGAGGAGAGGAGAGGAGGAGAGGAGGGGAGGAGAGGGGGAGAGGTGGAGAGAGGAGAGGAGGAGAGAGGCGAGGGGAGGAGGAGAGGAGAGGAGGAGAGAGAGGAGGAGGGAGGAGAGGAGAGGAGGAGAGAGGAGAGGAGGAGAGGAGGAGAGGAGGAGAGGAGGGGTGGAGAGGAGGAGAGGAGGAGAGAGGAGAGGAGGAGAGAGGAGACGCGGAGAGGAGGAGAGGAGGAGGGAGGAGAGGAGGAGAGGAGAGGAGGAGAGAGAGGAGGAGGGAGGAGAGGAGGAGAGGAGGAGAGGAGGAGAGAGAGGAGGAGGGAGGAGAGGAGGAGAGGAGAGGAGGAGAGAGAGGAGGAGGAGGAGGAGAGGAGGAGAGGAGGAGAGGAGGAGAGAGGAGAGGAGGAGAGAGGAGGAGAGAGGAGAGGAGGAGAGGAGGAGAGAGAGGAGGAGAGGGGAGAGGAGGAGAGGAGGAGAGAGGAGAGGAGGAGAGGAGGAGAGGAGAGGAGGAGAGGAGGATGAATTTAACAAATTGAAGAATAAAACATGAAGCAGACACTCAGCCTCCTCCTCCTCCTCCTCGTCCTCGTCCTCCTCCTCGTCCTCCTCCTCACGTCTGTTGCTGTGGGCAACCGTTGCCGGGCAGTTAATCGATGATGTGTATCCAGATAAAGAGTTAAGACGTCGTTAATTAGATTTTGTCACACAGTTCATCTGCAGCGCGTCAGTCACTCTGGGGGAGAAGTCTCAGATTCACCTTTTCTTGGTCGTCCAATTACAGACAAAGGAAGGTGACACTTGTCCAATCAGAAGACAGACAGTGACAGGTGACACACACACACACACACACACACACACACACACACACACACACACACACACACACACACACACACACACACACACACACACACAGGAAGACACAGACAGTAGAAGAATCAAAGCCTGTCTGCAGGATCATTTAAAGAACACTTCATTACCTTCACAGCTGAAGAAGCTTTTAAAACTAAATCACATCTCCAGAGACCCCGAGAACCCAAACTGATCTGAGAAGTTACTTACACAGTTTATTAAGATCAAATCTTCACGTAGCTGCTAAGCTAAAAGTGTTAGCATGCATGAGAGAGTGCACAAGTTCGACTGTCGAGGGTTTAATTAACGTGTTTAAAAGACTCCATGAATCCTCAAAAAGAGATGCTCCTCACATGAGCAGAACTTCACTTACAAACATAATGTTTTAAGTTCTCTTCAGCATCACAGTGATCCAGTGAGAGGTGTCTGAACATCCACAGGTTCACTGCTAACAGGAAGTGCTAACAGCTGATTCTGCTAAGTTTATATTGAATTTGTTTGTTTTTTTCTCGTTCTATCGGTTGTTTTAAATCACGTGTCTGGCTACTTCAGCTGTTTAGCAGCATGCTGCAACAGAACCGTTCTGTGGACTACAACACTTCACCTGAGTTTATATCCTCAGGAGGAGGAGAGGAGGACTTTATATCCTCAGGAGGAGGAGAGGAGGACTTTATATCCTCAGGAGGAGGAGAGGAGGACTTTATATCATCAGGAGGAGAGGAGGACTTTATATCCTCAGGAGGAGGAGAGGAGGACTTTATATCATCAGGAGGAGGAGAGGAGGACTTTATATCATCAGGAGGAGGAGAGGAGGACTTTATATCCTCAGGAGGAGGAGAGGAGGACTTTATATCCTCAGGAGGAGGAGAGGAGGACTTTATATCCTCAGGAGGAGGAGAGGAGGACTTTATATCATCAGGAGGAGGAGAGGAGGACTTTATATCCTCAGGAGGAGGAGAGGAGGACTTTATATCATCAGGAGGAGAGGAGGACTTTATATCCTCAGGAGGAGGAGAGGAGGACTTTATATCCTCAGGAGGAGGAGAGGAGGACTTTATATCCTCAGGAGGAGGAGAGGAGGACTTTATATCATCAGGAGGAGAGGAGGACTTTATATCCTCAGGAGGAGGAGAGGAGGACTTTATATCCTCAGGAGGAGGAGAGGAGGACTTTATATCATCAGGAGGAGGAGAGGAGGACTTTATATCATCAGGAGGAGGAGAGGAGGACTTTGTATCATCAGGAGGAGGAGAGGAGGACTTTATATCATCAGGAGGAGGAGAGGAGGACTTTATATCATCAGGAGGAGGAGAGGAGGACTTTATATCATCAGGAGGAGGAGAGGAGGACTTTATATCCTCAGGAGGAGGAGAGGAGGACTTTATATCATCAGGAGGAGAGGAGGACTTTATATCCTCAGGAGGAGGAGAGGAGGACTTTATATCCTCAGGAGGAGGAGAGGAGGACTTTATATCATCAGGAGGAGGAGAGGAGGACTTTATATCATCAGGAGGAGGAGAGGAGGACTTTGTATCATCAGGAGGAGGAGAGGAGGACTTTATATCCTCAGGAGGAGGAGAGGAGGACTTTATATCATCAGGAGGAGGAGAGGAGGACTTTGTATCATCAGGAGGAGGAGAGGAGGACTTTGTATCATCAGGAGGAGGAGAGGAGGACTTTATATCATCAGGAGGAGGAGAGGAGGACTTTATATCATCAGGAGGAGGAGAGGAGGACTTTATATCATCAGGAGGAGGGGAGGAGGACTTTATATCATCAGGAGGAGGAGAGGAGGACTTTATATCATCAGGAGGAGGAGAGGAGGACTTTATATCATCAGGAGGAGGAGAGGAGGACTTTATATCCTCAGGAGGAGGAGAGGAGGACTTTATATCATCAGGAGGAGGGGAGGAGGACTTTATATCATCAGGAGGAGGAGAGGAGGACTTTATATCATCAGGAGGAGGAGAGGAGGACTTTGTATCATCAGGAGGAGGAGAGGAGGACTTTATATCCTCAGGAGGAGGAGAGGAGGACTTTATATCATCAGGAGGAAGAGAGGAGGACTTTATATCCTCAGGAGGAGGAGAGGAGGACTTTGTATCATCAGGAGGAGGAGAGGAGGACTTTATATCATCAGGAGGAGGAGAGGAGGACTTTATATCATCAGGAGGAGGAGAGGAGGACTTTATATCATCAGGAGGAGGGGAGGAGGACTTTATATCATCAGGAGGAGGAGAGGAGGACTTTATATCATCAGGAGGAGGAGAGGAGGACTTTATATCATCAGGAGGAGGAGAGGAGGACTTTATATCCTCAGGAGGAGGAGAGGAGGACTTTATATCATCAGGAGGAGGGGAGGAGGACTTTATATCATCAGGAGGAGGAGAGGAGGACTGGATTATAGTTTTTGGAGTGAACTAGAAAAAATGAACATGCGTTGAAAGATCCTGAGCTCATTTCAGGAGCTTATAGAAAACGTATCTTGTGATTCAGAGCCCACGGACATTTTTATTAATTCAGTATAAATCCTGAGATATTTTGCTCGGTGTCGGACGGACGGATCAACATCAACATCCTCAAAACACCCACAGGCTGAATCAGAACTCTGCCATCAGTCGTATTGATTTGTTCTGGTAAACTTCTCCAAGGCAGATCCACTCATTTTTTTCCTCCAAAGACAAAAACTAAAGATTTGGCGACGCTCCAGCGAGCCGACTCTCAGTCATCAGCCGTCAGCAGGAAGTCGGAGCTGTGATGATGTTTGTGGAGGTGGACGGATATTTTCCAACAAACATCTCAGAGAGTGAAAAGGTTTGAGACGGATCCATTCATCAGTCCGATCACGCTCAGCCCACGTCCTGATTTATTAAACAGCCCTCGGCTCCGTTCATCACGTTCCGTCGTATCGGCAGAAACATTTTCCACCTGACTGATCGACTGAGAGAGGAAACATTTAGTTCAACTTTTTATTAATAAAACTGACAAAACCACTTTCCTGTTCGTGTGCAGCGGCCTCACAATCTCTCACGCTCGTCTCTAACAGCTTCAGTCTTCACCTCCGTTATTCCTCCTCATAACTTCCTCCTCACCTCTGCTTCCTGTTTCAGAGGTGTGATGTTGTTGTGCTGCATCAGTGTGAAAATGCTCGGCTCGTCTCAGAGTCGGAGGTTTGAACAGAACATGTTCTCAGATCATCAGAAGTGTTTGTGGTTGTTGATGAACCGGATTCGTCTCCACGGGACCTCAAACAATCACCATCATCGTAGGCGCTGTGACACGCAGCAGAGCGCTGCTGCAAAACACTGTGGGTGTATTTTCAGGTTAACAACCAGGTTAATGTTGGCGTGACACAGATTTTTTTGGGAAGCGAACCTGCAGACGAGCAGAATCCTGACTGATACTCTGGGTCTACGAGCGGTGAGTCAGACTTGCAGCCTGGCAGTCGCCACAGAGAGCAGCGAGACGTGATCTTGTTTAAACACGGGGATGAAAAGTGACAGAAATAGTTGTGTGAAGAATGAAAATCAGAGCCGACAGAAGTCCAGACTGTGGCTGCATCACAGTGTGTGGAGGACTCAGCAGTGTTGGAGGACAGATTTCAGGAGGTCGTAGAAAATAAGAAAAAGAGAAACCGCACAAGTGTTTTTGAGGGGAGAGCCGGTCCACAGAGCACCGCCGGTCTCAGTCTGGGTCCTGGTTCGGCCCGACGGGACATCCGACCCTCCTGACGTCAGACAGCAGCTCACTCACACTGTAGATGGGTTCTGTAACACGATGAGGTCCACAGACTCTCAGAGGACGTTCAGTGACTCTTCACGGCTGAAGAGGTGAAGTCACAGACCGGAGAGCTGAGACTAGAGCTGCTCATTAAACCACATCCTGAGCACAGGTGCATGATGGGAGTGTACAGAACCTGTGAATTCAGCCATTTATACACCGTAATTACATCTCACAGCATCGGAACCTGTTACCGCCTCCGCTGCAGAGCTTTAACACCAAATTACGATCCAGCAACAACAGCGTCTGATGACCTGCCTCAGTCTATTTCCATCTCCTCCTCCGAGCCGCTCCCCGCTACACCAACGAGGCGTTTAGGTGCCCGAGAGGCTGCGGGATTTATAGCGACTCACCATCGCAGCGACCTCCTCCCGTTCTCTCTCTCTTGCCTCACTTACAGCTCAGCCCACGCTGGTGGAGGAGTAGCCGGAGAGACGGAGGATGGATGGTGATGGAGGGAGAGAGCGAGTGATGAGGGAGATAAATATTGAGTGAGCGAGGGGGCGGACGAGTTAGCAAATAAGTGAGGTGGTAAATATAGAGCGAGCGAGGAGAGAGGAGAGAGGAGAGAGGAGAGGAGAGAGGAGAGAGGAGAGAGGAGAGGAGAGAGAGAGGAGAGAGGAGAGAGGAGAGAGGGAGGGGAGGGGAGGGAGAGGAGAGGAGAGAGAGAGGAGAGAGGAGAGGAGAGGAGAGGAGAGGAGAGAGGAGAGAGGAGAGGAGAGGAGAGGAGAGGAGAGGGGAGGGGAGGGGAGGGGAGAGGAGAGGAGAGAGGAGAGGAGAGAGGAGAGAAGAGAGGAGAGGAGAGGAGAGGAGAGGAGAGAGGGGAGGAGAGGGGAGGAGAGAGGAGAGAGGAGAGAGGAGAGAGGAGAGGAGAGGAGAGGAGAGGAGAGGAGAGAGGAGAGAGGAGAGAGGAGAGGAGAGGAGAGGTTTTTGGTTTTAAAAATCCCTTTATTGAGCCACTTCAGGAGTCAAACAGGTTCACTCTTTCACTTGCCTCAGTGTGACAACAACATCACCAACAACAACAACAACAGCAACAACAACAACACGATCACCACCACCAACACAGAGGGAGTTTCAGACATGTACATCCAGCTCCCCATCTTCCCCCACAGAGCACAAAACCTCCTCAACAGCCCATATATTTTTGAACACCTGCAGAGTGCCCATCATTTTGTAGTAGGCATGTTCCACCCGCAGTCGGGCCTTCAGCAGTCCTCTCAGAACCGGTACCGGCTCTACACTGCCCACTGCTTGTACCTGGTTTTTCCGGGTCAGCCAGATGGCCAGCTTTGCAGAGCCAGATATAAAGTTTAGCAGAGTATGGACAGGCCTTTTCTTTACAGAATATTTTGGACCAAATATAAACAACTCAAAAGAAAAAGCCTCCCCAAACCCCCGAAACCAGGTTTTTAGCAAATGAAACAACGAGTCCAAACGAGGACACTGAACAAACAAGTGTGCCAAGGTCTCAGCCTGTGAGCAAAAAATGCATCCCTCCCCGAGCTCAGGATCAAGATGCACTCTGTATCTGTTCGTAGCTATTGCCCCATGTACAATCCTCCACTGGAGGTCTGCTGTCCGTTTTTCAATGGGCAGCTTGTACAGGGACCGCCAACTGCCTTTCGGGGAAGCGTCTGGGCCAAAAAACTCAGTCCACCTCGACTCCTCCATCCCTGCCAGAGACTGTACGTTTAGGGTCTTGACGCTTATCTGATAGAGTGCTTTTTTTCCGACCGCCTGAAACTTGTCCAGGTGTGGGGTTTCAAAAGACAGCAGCTGACCTTCTCCCTCCTGCCACTCCCCCACCGCTGGGGTGATAAACAGAGAGGGGAAGCTGTATTCGCACTCTTCACTCCACTGATCACACAGTGAGCGATCTTCAGCAGTCTCTTTAAGATGTTGAGGCAGGGCAGCACAGACTTCCTCCACCACTTTTTTGATCAGCCTGATAGAGGTGATGTTACTCTTGTTCCTCAGGTTGTCCAGGGATGTAGCCGTCATCTTCATGAGTTGGCCAAGTTTGGTGCAGCCGGCTCCTCTCAAACTGGCTCGAAGGCTGGCAGACTGCAGAGTTCGCGTGTTGATTAAACTGTTGAAGAACAGAGGTTCCTCAAACAGCCACAGCCCTGGAGTCTCTGCAGTGTCACGCTTGCTCCTGAGTATCCGCCATGCCTCCAGAACCGAGGTATAGAAAGGTGTTAATCCGTTTAGGTCCATGTTCTCAGGTTGTAGGAGGAACAGGTGTTTGTCGTATTCCAGCCGTTCCGGCTCTTCTTAGCAGCCAGCGAGCCATGTCGCACCAGCTTGGGACACAGTCATAGAGAAGTTTTTGAGCTGTTCTGAGTCTAAAAGCGGTGATCTTGGATTGGATGCTGATCAGTCCCTGTCCCCCTTCAGCCACAGGTAGATACAGGCCAGCTGCACGGACCCAGTGTTTTCCGGACCAAAAGAAGTCCAGAATGGCTCTTTGAATGTCCTCTATCAGGCCTCTCGGTGGTGTCAACGCTATCAGTTTGTGCCAGAGGGTCGAGGCGACCAAATTATTGGCTACCAGAACTCTTCCCCTATATGACATTTGGGGTAGCAACCATTTCCATTTAGACAACCGAGCACACACTCTCTCCTTCACTCCCTCCCAATTCTTCTTCTGGAAGCCTTCTGTGCCCAAAAGACTCCCAATACCTTCAATCCCTCCTTGCCCCATTTGAGTCCTCCAGGCAGACCTGGCATTACCTGTTTATTACAGTGTCCAACCCATAAAGCTTCACTTTTTTCCCAGTTCACCCGTGCAGAAGACGCCTTTTCATATAGGGACAGGGCGTCCTTCAAACCCTGAACATCCCCCTGGTGGGAGATGAAGATGTTAACATCATCTGCATAGGCAGAAAGGGCCGGAAAACCTCGATTAGGTTTGAAGGAACCGGTCAATGAGAGACCGCCGAGGCGATCCCTCAGCCTGCACAGCAAGGGTTCAATGGCCAAGCTGTACAGTTGGCCCGAGATAGGACAACCCTGTCTGATTCCACGCTGTACAGGGATTGGCCGACTCAACCCTGCCCCCACCTTCACCATACACTGTGCATCCCTGTACAACAAACTCACCCAAGACAAAAACCCATCGCCGATACCAAAGGCCTTAAGTGCAGAAAACAAATAAGAGTGATCAACCCTATCGAAAGCCTTCTCCTGATCTAAAGAGACAATGCCAACACTGACATTGTCACATTTACACACATCAATAATATCACGAATGAGGAAAATGTTGTCCATGATCGTCCTATCAGGAATGCAGTACGTCTGATCGGGATGTACAATTATTTCCAGTATATCCTTAAGTCTGTTCGATAAGGCTCTGGAAAGCACCTTGTAGTCTGTACAAAGGAGAGCCACAGGCCTCCAGTTTTTCAGTAATGCCAGGTCTCCTTTTTTTGGCAGCAAGGAAAGCACTGCACGCTGGCACGAAACAGGAAGAGATCCTGTTCTAAAACACTCCACCAGAACACTGTGCAGATCAGGTCCAAGTATACTCCAAAAGTGTTTAAAAAAGTCAGTGGAAAGGCCATCAATCCCCGGTGCCCGCCCTGATGCCAACTGATTGACAGCAATCGTCAGTTCTTGTAAAGTCAGCTCAAAATCCAGAGCAGCTCTCTCCCCCTCGCTGAGCTGTGGAAGCCCCTCCAGGAGCTCCTCACGGCCTTCCATGCTGCACTGCTCTTTTGCAAAAAGTTTGGTGTAGAAATCCATTGCATGGTTCCTCATTTCATTTGGGCAGGTGGTTACTCTACCTCCTGGCAGCTCAAGGCAGGTCATGTGCTTCCTCTGTGCCACCGTCCTCTCCAGGTTGAAGAAAAACGAGGTTGGGGCATCCATGTCCTTCAGCTGGAGGAAACGAGACCTTACCAGAGCCCCCTTCACCCTCTCCTGCAGAAAAGAGCTCAGAGCCAACCTCTTCTCCTTCAGCAATTGGCCTTTAGTTGGATCTGGGTCTCCATGTAATTCCTCTTCCATGCTTTTTATGCTCGCTTCGAGTTCCTGAACTGTTGATTTTATCTTAGCGGTTGAATGGGAGGTGTACTGCTGGCAAAAAACACGAATCTGTGCCTTGCCTACCTCCCACCACAGCTTCAGAGAACTGAAGTTAGCTTTTTTAAGCCTCCACTTTTGCCACAGAGATTTAAAGTGCTGGCAAAAAGCAGTGTCCTGCAGGAGCTTGTTGTTGAAGAGCCAGTAGGACTTAACCCTTTCACCTGGCGAGATGTTCAAAATTAAATTGATGAAATGGTGGTCAGTAAAACCAACGGGATTTATGTGGCAATGAATCAGTCTGGAGCTTAGGTTTGGGGAAATGTAGATCCTGTCCAATCGTGCAGCACTGACCCTGCTGTTAATGACCCTCACCCATGTGTATTGTCTGGACTGTGAATGTTTTACCCTCCATGCATCTAGCAGATCCAGATGTGTGATGATTTTATTGAGACTTTGGGCTGACTGAGGGTGAGGTTCCTCACTTGTTCTGTCTAAAGTGAAATCTAATGTGCAGTTAAAATCTCCACCGATGATGAGCTGGTCCTGATGGTAATTTCTCAGCTCATTTTCCATCAGGCTGAAGAACCTTACCCTCTCTGCTCCATGATTTGGAGCATAAACATTGATGAAGCAGAGCACATTGTTATGTATTTCTGCCTGTACAATGAGCAGTCGGCCCTTCACCACTTCAGTGCAGGACAAAACAGTTGCATTAGCTGTTGTCTTAAACAAAACAGCTACTCCTGCACTGAAGTTAGTGCCATGGCTGAGGACACATGGACCCTGCCACCATAATCTCCAGTCTGTTTCATCCGCTGGATTTGAATGCGTCTCCTGCAGGAACAGCACATCTGTGTTTTTTAAAGTGGAAACTTCAGCTATCATGGCCCTCTTTTGTCTTTCTCTCCCCCCATTGATGTTCAGAGACCCTATTTTGAGACTCTCCATGAAGAAGTTTGAGAAAAGAAACAGACAGAAAGAAACAATCAGAGTACAGTAGGTGGAGAAGACTTGTATGTGGTGCATGATCGCGTTTTACTTTCTGGTCCTTCTTCTGACAGTTTTACCTTTTGTTGCTTTTCTCAAGGTTGTCAGATGTTTTTTGAGGCGAAAGCGCTTCTTCTCATCCAAAAGGTCAAAACCGACTAATCTTTTTAGCATATCTACAGATCTTATGAATTTGTCAGTGTCACTGAAGTAGTCACTGACTTTTACAGATTTTTTAAAGGTCTCGTCCAAAAACTGGTTGATTTCTTCCAGCGAGTAGAGATCTGTGGCCCTGGTGGTTATTTCACCTACAGAAGTGGTGTCTGACTCAGAGTCATACTCCATTTCATCTGCCTCCCCTGACACCTGGCTGCTGAACACACCCAGTCCTTCTTCAGCGATCTCACTGTTTTGTGTATTTGCAACACTTGTAGATGCTGTCTCATTTTGTCCTACCTGAGCTTCAGCAGCTGCATACTGAGAGCTGGTCAGGTTTACTGCAGCCACATCATCCTGCTGACTCTCTTCCTCTCTATCTACGCTATCTTTCAACATCGCAACGGCAGCGCCGGCCGCGTCCACAACAACGTCATCGGCACTGGCTTCAGGTCCGCTGGGTCGGACCGCGGCGCCCCCGTCCGCAGCGCCGATCGTAGCACCGCCACCGGCCGCGGGCCCGGCGCCGCCACCGCCGCCGGCAGCGGGCCCGGCGCCACCACCGCCGTCGGCAGTGGCAGCGGGCCCGACACCGCCGCCGGCAGCGGAGCCCGCACGGGCCGCGGCGGCGGCAGCAGCGGCGGCGACCGGCGCCCGATCCGCTCCCCCCACCGCATCACTGCTGTGGGCTGCCGCCTGCTGTTTGTGCGGACAGGTGTAGCGCTTATGACCCACATCTCCACATTCAAAGCACTTGAGCTGTCCTGAGCTAGCGTACACCATGTAAGAGCCGTCTCCGTGTTTTACTCTGAACGACACCTCCAGTGTTTGTGTTGGCGAATCCAAAAACATAAACACCTGTCGTCTTAGAGACTGAACGTGCTTCAGTTTCGGGTCCTTACACCCCAAACTCACTGTTTTAAAGCCGCTGGCAAACTTCCCAAACCTCCGCAGCTCATTCTCCAACAGCTCGTTGGGAATGAACGGCGGGACACCGGATACGATGATCCGCGATGAGGGAGCGGACAGCGGGGACACCTGCACAAACAAATCTCGGACAAACACTCCGCTCTGCACCAGCAGATGAACAAGTGGCTCGTCTTTAACGAACACAACCACCGCTTTGTTCATCCGCGATGCAAAGCAGAGGTTGTCATGTCCCACCTGCTCACCTGCAGCCAGCAGAACCTCCTCCACACTAACGCTGCTATCCGGCGGGACTATCCGCACTCCCTGCCGGATAGACGGAGGTGGCGTCTCGGCGGACGCCATCCCTCCCAGAAACCACCAAAAAACTACTGATTAGTCGGTCACTCAGTAAAGTATCAAAAAGCTTACCTGATCATGCACATACAGAAGAAACTGATAAACAGGGACAGCAAAACAATTCAAATCTCCGCGCCACTCGCACATCCACCACCAACCAACCACTCACGCTCACTCACGCTCACCGGAAACGGAAACGAGGAGAGGAGAGGAGAGGAGAGGAGAGGAGAGGAGAGGTTTCATAACAAACCCAAACACAGACAGTTCATTAAATGTGATGGAGACGGTGCAGCACCACTCACTCAGGGACGGGTCGCTGTGACGGGTCAGTGTGACGGGTCAGTGTGACGGGTCAGTGTGACGGGTCGCTGTGACGGGTCAGTGTGACGGGTCAGTGTGACGGGTCGCTGTGACGGGTCAGTGTGACGGGTCAGTGTGACGGGTCGCTGTGACGGGTCAGTGTGACGGGTCGCTGTGACGGGTCAGTGTGACGGGTCGCTGTGACGGGTCGCTGTGACGGGTCAGTGTGACGGGTCGCTGTGACGGGTCAGTGTGACGGGTCGCTGTGACGGGTCAGTGTGACGGGTCAGTGTGACGGGTCGCTGTGACGGGTCAGTGTGACGGGTCGCTGTGACGGGTCAGTGTGACGGGTCGCTGTGACGGGTCAGTGTGACGGGTCACTGTGACGGGTCAGTGTGACGGGTCAGTGTGACGGGTCAGTGTGACGGGTCGCTGTGACGGGTCAGTGTGACGGGTCGCTGTGACGGGTCAGTGTGACGGGTCGCTGTGACGGGTCAGTGTGACGGGTCAGTGTGACGGGTCGCTGTGACGGGTCAGTGTGACGGGTCAGTGTGACGGGTCGCTGTGACGGGTCAGTGTGACGGGTCAGTGTGACGGGTCACTGACGGGTCGCTTGTTCTGAAACAACTCAAGCTTGACTGGTATCGTGACTTGACACCTGAGTCTGACTCGGACTTGCTGTGTGAGACTTGGGCAGCTTGGATTGGCCTAAAAATGTGTATTTATCAAACGACTTATGACTCGACATGCACGACTTGAAACTTCACTTGAGACTTGATTTGGACTCGAAAACACGACCTGTAACATCAAATCGAATCAGCTTTATTTATAAAAACCAAAGTCACAATCACAACATCTCAGCTGACTCTTTGGACTTCCTGGAAGAATCCTCAGGAGGAGTTTTGACAGTGATGAAGACTCAGACAGCTGAGGAAGAGTGAAGCTCTCAGGTGAGACGTTACACCAGTTTAAACCTGACAGCAGCGATATTCACTCATAAACTCGACCGCCGGTCAAATGAGACGGCAGCAGGTGCTCAACGCCCACAGGTGAGATGTGGCGAGGTTATTAAAGTGTGGAGGTGAGAGCTGTGGAGATAATGGAGCAGTAATGGCTGCTATAATGAGACAGGAGGAGAGGTAGAGGCTGCAAGTGTGTGTGTGTGTGTGTGTGTGTGTGTGTGTGTGTGTGTGTGAGTCCTCCACGGATTCATCATCACTTCCTGTAACTGTGTCACACTCGTGATGGACAGCCGACAAACACGATCAGAGAAATCGTCTGTTTCAATCCTCGTCATTTTCATCTCTGTCAAAATCTGAGTCCTACGTTACCCACAATGCAACGTGACCGCCAACAGTTTGGTCATTTCAGTTTCTGTCAGTTCTGCTGTAAGTGGTGGTGCAACACAAACTTTCTATACATATGTCATACATACAGTTACATACATGTATATTTGCTGTACTTTTGTACTGTTTTGTATCGTATCATTTTGTATTTTTACATGGCGTATTGTTTTGTTTGGTATCATCAGTTTCATGAAGTGTTAAACTTCTCTGTCGTCTCTCTGCAGAAGTCGAGCAGCTGACCTGTCCTCAGAGCTTCAGCCGAGTGAAGCTCTGAATAACATCTCATATTTACGCTTCCATTAGCTGAGCTGAGGTCAGGCTGCGCTGCTTTCTACACTCGGTTTGTTTTCTAGAGACAAAACTTTACTTTAATTGGTTCCCAAACCCTCGACATGGCCGTCTGGTTCCTGCTGAGGAGAAGATGAACCGTGGGACCCTCCTGTGGCCCTGCTGAGGATCCTGGAGGATCCAGGACGGAGACTCGGACTGTGTTTGATGCTAACAGAAGCAGATCAGATGTAGGACGAGACTCCGCTCAGACGTGATGCGCTCTGACGCTAATAGAGGATAATCACCAAACTTTTCAAAGTTTTCAGCGGTGAGCTCGCAGGACAAACACATCAGTCTCCGAGACGTAACCAACACCAGCTCTCACACGGCCTGACGCTGATTAAAGGCAATGATGTCTGCCGAGGATTTACATGGAGCGCTCAGACTCTCAGGAAGGTCGCTCACGTCACCGTCCCGTCTTCTTCTTCTTCTTCCTCCTGCGATCTCTCTTCTCCGCATGAAGCTGATTCCATTCTGTCCTCCATTTTATTCTCACACGTCTGATTATAATCTCACAGTTATCCATAATAATTAGAGGATTTATCTGCAGCCTCGACAGTAGCAGAGGAAGCTGTGGGAGTCCTGACCTCTGACCTCTGACCTCTGACCCCGGCCCAGCGCTCACATGTGCCCTGCATCATGTCGACTGTCCCTGAGCGTCACGGCCGTGTTCAAAATCCTGAATTAAAAACGGAGAGAAAACAAGTCAAGCGACTCCGTCAGCACAGTCAGAACTCTGTCATCACATCAGCAGCCTTCAGTCAGCGCGGCAGAGAGAGAAAATCAGGCCGAGAAGCAACGTGTTGCTGAAACGTGTCACATCAGAGACGCGTTCAGGAGCAGCAGACATGTTAATGATGCCGCTGACAGCAGGAGAGGAATGTGCCTGTAAACAACAGGAGCACAGAGACGTTCAGCCTCGGTTCCGTCAGAGACGACGGATCCTGATCGCTGCGGGATACGTGAGGCGGCCATCATGAGTTCTCAGCGTCTCCAACTGTAGTTTCAGGCCCTGAAAGCAGCAGCAGTGGAACTACACAACACCTGGAAACACCTGGAAACACCTGGAAACACAAGCTAAGGTACAAAAACCTTCCAGCCTGTAATAATGTCACCTGTGAAACGACCTGGTGGTCACAAAAAAGCCTCAGCGTGATGTGAGAGACGGGTCCGATGATTAAAACAGTCAGAACTATAAATCTGGTGAAGTCTGAAGCTTAAAGCCACCTGATCAAAGACAGAACCGACCCGGACTAAAATAAACCCCTCCAGCAGGCGTGCAGACAGAACTTTGGAGTTTCACTTCCTGTGACACAGATCTCTCTATCAGAGCTCTCCACGTCTCATCTTCACTCCGCCGCTTCTTCTTCTTCTTTCCACCTCTTGCATCACATCTTCGCCTCGCTCTCCGTTTCCTTCCTCGTCTCTTTTCATCTCCGCCGGCTGATCTCATCCATTTCAGTCGTCCTGCAGCGACTCCTCTGCACGCCGCTGCTTTCTATTAAAACACCAGTTTTCTCTCCTGCCGCCGTCGATATCATTGTTCTCTGAGCGCGTGTGATCGGCTCAGGCTGGAAAACGCCGTATCAGCGCCGTCCTGCTGCTTTTTCTTCAACATGAATCCAGCTGAACTGGGACGCTGGTGAAGTGGACCGGAACAAAAGTTCTGCTCCTTCATCAGCTCTGTGGTTTGACCAGAACTCTGTCAATCTTCATCAGGAGGCAGATGATGACGATGAGCTAACAGATACTGAGACCTGATATAATGAGTTTATATAAACTGATATAATGAGTTTTTACACTTGACACTTGGACAGTTTGTCATTTTCTTTGCTTTCAGCTCTTTGAACAGGCTGATTTTCCTGCTCAGATCCTGTTTCTGACTCTTTTATCTGCACAGTCGGTGTGAATAATGAAATAAAGAGCTGTAATGACTTTAATGCTCCTGTTGCTCTCAGCAGGAGGATGCTGAGGTCATAAAACAGCTTTTGTTTCCTCACAAAAACAGTTTTCATGTTCCTTGATATTGTCGTTAGATTTGATCGTGTCAGACTGAATGATGTGGACACGTTGTGTTTCCCAGCTGATAGAAGCCGTCACAGCTCATCTGCAGGCTGGTTGAAGAGAAATGAGTGAAGAAGTCAGTGTGTTCAGACTCCTATAGATCAGTGACAGACGCACTGAAAGAGCATCGACGTTTTAGGGAAAATAATTCAGCTTATAATCCTTCAAAAGAGCCAGAAAACCACGTCTGTGCTCCAAACTGCAGCTCTGAAAGGCATCGAGGATATTTTCACAAACGCTTTCAGGGATAATGAGCTGATTAGTTAATAAGCAGCTTTAACTTTAAACAATCTGGCGTCCTCTGACCAGCAGAGCACAGAAAGTTTGAAGTCTTTTACAGAACGAATCCCTGCGAGGCTCCGGAGACATCGATCGATGTGAAGAGACACATCAGAGGAGACGGAGAACATAAAGAGCTGTCAGCTGAGCAGAACATCACTTTCACGCTGAGAGCGGATCTATACTCGGATTATGTACGCCTGCTGGAATATTTGTGTTTGACATTGATTGTGTTCATGTTTGATGGAGGCGCAGAGACACAGTGAATTTACAAAAGATGAGCTGAGAGAGAGAGAAGAGTCCCGCTGTGACTCTAAATGACTCAGTATCACAGCTTTTACTCACCGGTTCTAAAGATTTCCTTCAGATGAAAATCCACTTTTGCTCTATGATCGGTGTCCTTCAGCATCAGCTGCTGGACGTCTGACACTCTGCAGGTTTCACCTGAGTCACAGACAAACTAAAGGTCCGTTTCAGAGTTTCTCACCGAGAAGCATCGTGTTCTCGTTCCAAACATCCAAACCAACAGGGTCGCAGTCATAAACACAAAACTCCACCAGCTGATCGGAACGGACAGATTCAAGCATATATGTCAAAAATACTGGGCGGAGCCACTGTGACATCACTGGAAGGTTCTGAAGGGCTCAAATGAAGCTGAAAGTGGGCGGTACCGACCCGACTCTCTTACCAAGCTAGCTACTCAATAGTCGTGTTCTGCGTTAGCCACCAGAAAACGTTTGCAGTTCTGTTCTGTCTCTGACTTTGTTCAGCACTCACCACAGACTCAGTTTCTTTCTGATGTCTTTTCTTCTCTCATCTTTTCTCTGTTCATGAAGTGAAGGATGTTAACAAACACTGTCTGTCCCTCCCCTCCCGTCTGTCAGTCAAGTGATCCACACAGAGAGAGACACAAACACAGCTGAGAGATGATCAGTCAGAGAGGCCACGCCCCTAATTATGCACCATTTAACATAATTTAGCCCCAGAAACCAGCTGTGAACATGTTTTCTACCTGCTGTAAAGTTTCATCGTGGGCTCTCTCAGTGGCCTTTAGAGAAGCTGCAGCTTTTGGTACGTCAGCTTCATTTTTCACTTTTTCACTGAAGATTTCATTCAAAACTCATCTGCGTCGTCAGAAAACATCCCACAAGTCATCAGTGATCTGACTGAGTGCTGTCATTTTCTGTCTGTGTGTGATCAGCTGACAAGTGAGCGTCTGCAGAGACAGTGAGGGAGGACGACAACAGGAGACGACTGTCACAACAAACCCAAAATATGGTCAGTGGTGTCGGTGACGCAGGATTTGGTCCATAAATCTGAATATTTCTGCCCAGAGTTGAATTTCACTGAATTTGTTGATTTAGTTTTCCCCTGATGCAGCGAACAGCACGAGTCCAAACCTGACGTCCAAACTGTCTTCAGTGATTTAAAGTGTAGCTGGTTTTAACTTTAACTCAGCGGCAGAGAAACTCCTGCAGGAGCGTCTTCAAACTCTTCACTCGACTCTAAATTCAAGACACGAGGGGAGAGCCTGAAGATGAAATCCCCCGTGCTTCTGTCTCCAGTCCATCAATATGCTAACACACACACACACACACACACACACACACACTGCAGTATCTTGTGTAATCAGATGTGTTCCCTCGCCAGCCTCCGATCAATACCTGCACAGTGTCAGGTAGCTCGCCTCGCCCACTCCACAACACTTCATGACAATCGATCTGCGGCCGAGCCCGCCGGCGGTTCCTCCGCCCCTCTGACAGATATTGTTTTCATATCCGTCTCTCGGGGGAGGAGCTGTTTCAGTCCTGGGGAGCTGCAGCCTCCTCAGCTCGGAGCATCATCAGTTCTAAACTCCTCACAGCGAGGCAGGACAGACACACTGACATCACGTCCATCTGTCTGTCAGAGCGACTCGCGCTGAGGCGACGCACACGATCGCAGGAAGTCACTGTGACCTTCACAGGAAACATCACTGAAGCTGTGAAACAAACAAAGAGCGTCACACTCTGTCTGTCGGGTCTCATTCACCACGTTTACATCGATCACGCCGGTCTGACGACAACATGTCAACAGCTGTAGGTGAGACCAGGTGAGACGAGCAGCCAGAGGTTAGCGTAGCGTAGCATCAGTTCAGTCTGAGCAGGAGGCTTTTCTCCACAGAGACCATGTTTTCTCTCTTCTCTCGAGTGAAATGATGAAATAAACACAATCTGAGCGAGTCAACAACATCAGCGTGGCAGCCGACAGGCGACAGATACCTGAGGTGGACTGAAGGTCGGCAGAGTCGCAGGAAGTCAGTTAATCCAGTGAATCTCAGTCAGGTCCCATTTTGCATCTTAACAATGTGATTCAACACAGCAGGTGTTTGTTTTGAAATGAGAGAGTTTCAGTGAGGAGGAGACGGGAAGCAGACTGAGACTGAGAGAAGACCATCAGCTGTCGGAGGTGCTGACATGATGCAGCAGCAACACTTTATTCTCCTGACCAGCTGATGTTGGACCGGACGACCCCGAGGACCCGAGGTGACCCTGCAGGAACCAGGACTGTGTGATGGAGGAACAGAACCAGGACGCCTGGTGACGGAGGAGCTTTAAATATCAGTGTGATGGAGAACATGACTCACTTCCTCTCTGAAGGTTCGTGACTCAGCAGTCTCTCTCCTGTTGTTAACCTTAAGTTCTGATCACTGTGTCAGAACTGAACCTCGTAGCGTCTTTCAGCAGAAAGTAGAACTCTGACGGTCGAACCTCGAGTCCAGGCGGGTTCAGGAGTTTCTCCTGATCCACAGACACGAGGACCCAGATGAAGCGGTTGGTGCCTGAGGTTGGATCTCCTGATGTGAGTGTGAGCATCATCATCTGCTGGAAGTCGTCATGTTTGTGTGGACTAAGAACCTGCAGACTTCAGGTTTGTGTCCTCAGAAGGACCAGAGCAGACGTCAGTCCTGCATCAGCTGCTGCAGGCGACACCGCCGGTTCAGATCTGTGATGCTAACATGCTAACATGGACCCAGTGAGCAGGATGAACTGTTAGCAGCTAACGTTTCTGACACGAGCCTCTCATCAGGAGGGGGAGGAGCTACAGGACCATCAACCAACCGCAGGTCAAATCTGTGTTTACTGACTGAAGCGTCACTGAAGCTGAGACGCTGCTGTCTGAAGGTTCAGTTCAGTAACTCGTCCGTCCTCTCAGGCGTCTGCTGCTGACGGCGGTGTGAAAATGTCTGGAAGGTGTTGAAGCTAATTAAGGACGCAGAGAGTCGTTACTCTCTTCTCACAAACTCCTGAAGCTTCACTGCCCTCAGAACAAACTTCAGCCTGAGTCCTGCTCAACAAAGTTTCATGAGAAGTGATTT